>NC_048595.1:180835733-181143858 GCF_003668045.3 Cricetulus griseus | reverse complement strand
TGAAAGGTGCCACAGCAGTATACATCTGAAATCCTAGCACCGGGGAGGCAGGGACAGGAACATCTCAGGGGGCTGCAGGCCAGTTAGTCTAGCTAGATTAAGGAGCTCCAGGTCCAGTGAGAGACTGTGTCTCAAAAATAAAATGTGGAGTATGATTTTTTTTTAGTATATCTTTTTATTGAGGTGGTTTTTCCATTATTAGGGTAAAGAGAAGGTTCTCATCATGAAAAGGCTGTAAAAGCAAAACAAACAAACAACAACAACAAAAAACAAGCCCTGTATCACAGAAATGGTTGAACATTAGAAGGTACAGAAAATAAATATGTTATGCATATCATTGTATTCTTCTAATGTGGAGTATGATTGAAGATGGCATGAAACATAACCTCTGGCATTCACAGGCATGTGAACATTACAAACATACACAATCACATATAGCACACACAAACAAAATGGAAAATGCTTTCTCAGAAACTAGTAGAAAATGTAGGATCAGTTTTGCTGTTATTGTAGAGGTTCAAGGCAGTAGTTCATCCATGCCACATTTTATTTTCCCAGAGAGAGGAAATGACCAAGTCAAAGATTTGCACTCTCGGTGGCTACTTTGCTTCTCTTTTAACGGGGGTTCCTTTTTTTCTGGCCTGGGAATCAGATCAGTGTCTTGCTCAGTCATCATCAGAGAAGCTTCCTCCTGCAGCAAATGAGTGCAAATATAGAGACCCACAATGGGACAATGCACAAAAGGTGAGAGACCTTGGAACACTCAGTCTGAGATGGAACATCTCCATCAAATCCCTCCCTTCAGTTGTTAGAGAATACTGCAGAAGAGGTGGAAAGAGTGGGAGTAAGAGCCAGACAGGATGGAGGAACCAAGGAAACAAGGCCTTCCCGACGAATTAGCACTGCTGTAGCATGCACAAGGCTGCCTGGGTCTAAGTCAGATGGGTCCCAGTGCTGAGACTGGAAGTAAACACCAGCACAGATCCCTAACCCAGAAGCTAGCTCCAAGTGATAACCACCTACAAATGAAAACTTGCTTTTCCTATGCATGAGTGTGAATGCAATTTTTTCAAAGAATGTTCTTTAGAGAAATATAAAAAATAATAAAAGGTGCTATTTTCATAGATAACAACTATATAATTTTAAATAAATGAACTATTTAGGAGCTCCTAGCTCTATAAACCAGAAACAGTTAGAGAAGCTAGAATATAAAAGTCAGATATTTATTCTTTATAAAATAATCCAAATTATTTTTTGTTTGTTTTTTGCTTTTGCAAAACAGGGTCTCACTATGTAGCCATGGCTGTCCTAGAACTCAACTATGTAGACCATGCTGGATTGGAATTCATACCCACCTCTGCCTTCCAGGTGCTGGGACTAAATGTGTGGACCTCCACACCCAGCACTCAAATTCACTTTTAAAATAGATTTTCTTTTTCTCTATCAATGTTAGCATCTTTTATTCCTCTTTAAAAGTTTCTTTAGGGCACAAATTTCCTTTGCCATGGTTTGGATCCAGTTTTCATTTTCCCTCTTAGATTGAGATAGAGCGAATAGGTGAGATCTATATTTGAAAACCTCCAGCAGGCACTGCTTACCAACATAAGTTTTGCACCTTTAAGAATATTTTCATAGCTGGGCACACTATATATACACAGTGGTGTGTGTGTGTGTGTGTGTGTGTGTGTGTGTGTGTGTGTGTGTGTGTACAGCCAGAGCTACACAATGAGACTCTGTCTTAAATTAAAAAATAATAAATATAAATAAATTATATTTCTGATGAAATTAACCACACTATCAAAGGCTCAGGACAGCCACTCAAATTCCACACTGAAAGTGTGGTCAAATGCCTCACATGGCTCTTTGAGTGCACTAAAATAGGATGAATTAATCTTATTATCCACCCCATTATCCCTTTATTGGATAAGGCATGGTTGGTGGTGGGACATGGAGATAACAGGGATTTATTCCCTTTACATGAAAATTCAGAGGAAATATTACTTAATGCCACTCAGATCCTATTGTCCACAATTGAGCTGTTGGGCCATCCTCAGCTGCTGGAGATGCTAAGAAACACAGCCTTGATTTGGGACAGCTGTGTGTATTAGTAATCAAATCCCTGTGTCTTGGCTAATCTCAGCTGTGTCCTCACCCCAGCTAACATGGTTCATAGTTTTCAGCTACTCAATTATACAACATGCAAAAAAAACACAAAAAAACAAACAAACAAACAAACAAAAACTGAACCGGTGTGAAGGACAGTAAGGGAGAAAAGCGTCAAGTCTCTAAGCCGGAGGTGATGTAGACTTTACAAGAAGGAGCGTGAGAAGTGAAGGAAGGATAACACAAATAGGTTTCACTATAGGAAAGTTATTCATCAAATACGAAGATCAGATTTTTTTTTTTTTTTGAGTGACTCAGTGGATTCTCACAATACTATGAAGTATTATGAAGTATTTCATGAAAGAGGGCCCTGTCACAAACTCAGCTTTGTTCGGGAATTCTAAAACACAGCCAGCTCATTATCATGCCAAAACATTCCAAGGTGCTTCACAAAAGATGCACAATTACTTACCAACTGTAGCGCAATCTGTCACCCGAGATAAGGACCTGAGAGCAGAAGGAAGCGAGTGAGTCATTACAACTATTGGCTTCTATTTTTGATAAGGTTATAAGGGAATTGCCTGCCTTCAGTCTAACCGCTTCCTATGTGGATATACACAAAGAATGTAGGTGTGGCTCAGAATACACAAGACGCTATTTTCACATGTTTGCCTAACATCTGGCATGCACTTTTAAACTGTCTCTTCACTACTACTCTGTTTTTTAATGTTACATAACAATAAAAGATAATTATATTTTTGCTAAAAATTCATTCCTGAGTTGGCATTCTCTAACCTCCTATCTATATCATATTATGAAGCACGAGTTACATATCTTTAAAGGAATACCCCCACCTCACTCCCAGGAGCATGCACCTTTTTTGCAATGCTAGAATTCAAACATAGGGTCTCATAGCACATGCTAAGCAAGGGCTCCACCTCTGAACCATATCCTCAGCCCCTCTTTCAACATGGGTTTCCCCTTGCCCAGGCGGCCAGAATACTTAGTCACATAATTTCTAATGTGTTTAGTTTTCTAGACTTTGCATAGTAGTTAAAGGAAAAACAATGTTTCAGAAATGAAGTCTGATAGGACTTACAATAAGCTAAAGCAGCTATTCTGATAGTCTTGATAGTCCACAGCATTTCTTTAGAACTACCAGTTTGGTCTTCTTAGCATTTTCACACTTATGTATTTCAGGAACAAAACTAAAACCATTAAGGAATGTTTTGAAAAGCTGACTAATAGTATGATAATATTATCAAGGGAGATACCCTGTGCTAAGTTTCATTTCAAACTGTGGGTCTCTAGAAGCATCAAGCAAATGAATCTGAGAATGATGGTCAATGGAAAGAAAGCACAGGATATATACTATTGAATCGAGTATATGTGAAAGCGGGGTGTGTGTGTATGTGTGAGTGTGTGCTCGTGTGTGTGTGCGCGTGCAAGTCATCTCAGTCTTTGGAGACACGATCTTTCTTTTTTTAATTTTTTCCATTTTTTATTTGAATTAGAAACAAGATTGTTTTACATGTCATTCCCAGTTCCCTCTCCTTCCTCTCCTCCCCTATCATCGCCCCCAACTAAAACCTACCTATCACATACCCTTTCTGCTCTCCAGAGAGGGTGAGGCTCTCCATAAGGGGTCTTCAAAGTCTGTCATATCCTTTGGGATAGGGCCTAGGCCCACCCCCATGTGTCTTGGCTCAGGGAGTATCCCTGTATGTAGAATGGGTTCCCAAAGTCCACACCTATGCTAGGGATAAGTACTAATCTACTACAGGAGGTGCCATGGATTTCCGAGGTCTACTCACTGAAACCCATGTTCCTGGGGTCTGGATCAGTCCCGTGCTGGTTTCCCAGCTATCAGTCTGGGAACCAAGAACTCCCCTTTGTTCAGGTCAGCTGTTTCTGTGGGTTTCACCAGCCTGGTCTGGACCCCTTTGCTCATCACTCCTCCTTCTCTGCAACTGGATTCCAATTCAGTTTAGTGATTAGCTGTGGGGAGACACAATCTTTCTATATAACTGGCTGGCCTGAAACTTTCCGAATAGACCAGCTAGACTTAAAATTGTAGCAATCCTCCTGCCTCTGCCTCCTGAATGCTTAGATTACAGGTATGTATGTGCCATCATGTCAGCTTATACTGCTGTTCACTGTCATTATCAATTGTTCGCTCTACAGTAACACTCTACATGTACTGCTAAGTAAATCTTCACTGCCGTCTGCAAGGTAGAAAACTTTTCCCCTCGGTTTTAAAAGTAGGGTAACTGGATCCCAAGGAGATGTCACACAGCCATGTCACACAGGCTGATATGAGATACATACCATACTAACCCATCTTCCTCCTTAGTTCATGATCTAAGCTGCTTTCTTTTCTCATGGCTGCCTTCTTCTCCCATCTGTATGCAGACAGAGGGAAGGCCAATTGGACCCTCTCTTCTAGACAAAACCTTTTCATATACAATTGGACACCAGTCTTGAACCACTAGACCCCATCCAAGGTAAAGTAAATAGGTCAAGATTCTGGCTTTTGCCTGGCTAGCTCTTTGAACACAGAAAGTATAAGTGTAGAAGCTGATTACAACAGCCCTTTTCCATCACATTGACCAAGTTCTAGAGAGAGTTGGTCTACAGAGAGAAAAGCATACAGCAAACCTCACCAGAAAAAGCAGAGGGATGTCTTGGGCTATGGAAATAAAGACATGTTGTAGTGGTTTGAATAGGTATACCCCCCCCATAGGTAGTGGCATGATTAGGAGGTGTGGCCATATTGAAGAAAGTGTGGCACAGTGGAGGCTGGCTTTGAGGTCTCACAAATTATGTTCAAGACGCATCCAGTGACACAATTCACTTCCTGTAGAACTCTTAGCTCTTTCTCCAGCACCATATTTGCCTGCACACCTCAGTGCTCCCCACCATCATGAGAAGGGACTAAACCTCTGAAAATGTAAGCCAGCCCCAGTTAAATGTTTTCCTATATAAGAGTTGCTGTGATCGACCGGCAGCGGTGGCACACACCTTTAATCCCAGCACTCAGGAGGCAGAGGCAGGCAGATCTCTGGGAGTTTGAGGCCAGCCTGGTCTACAAAGCTACACAGAGAAACCCTGTCTCCAGGAAAAAGATAAATAAATAAAAATAAAGAGTTGGCATGGTCATGGTGTCTCTTCACATTAATGGAAACCCTAGCTGAGACTTGCATAGCTGGGCTCGGTGCTTCTACCCACATCCTGTTTTGCTGCAAATGGTACAGTCTAACTATCATGGTGGTTCACAGCTGTGACCTCACTACTTGGAAGGCTGAGGTAGAATGTAATGAGTTTCAGGTCACTTTGGGCTAGAATGAAACCTTGTCTCAAAAAATTAAAAAGGAAAGGGAAAAGGAAAAAAGGAAAGGAAAAATGAAACAAAAGAAAAAAATGAAACCTAATATTCTTGAATATGATATTTTTTTTAATTTGGAAAATTGTGTCAAGACTTAGATCACAAGAATCATCTCACATTATGTTGGTCAGCTTGCAAACACTGTACTAAAATACCTTAGATAATCCACCAAAGAGAGAAGTTCTCTTTAGCATTGTCAGTCCACTGGGGGTCAGCTATTGTTTGGGGACTTGTGGTGAATTCTGAGGTGGTAAAAGAGCTAAGCAGAAAAAAGCTGCTTATCTTATGGGACCGAGAAAGAGAGAGAGAGAGAGAGAGAGAGAGAGAGAGAGAGAGAGAGAGAGAGAGAGAGAGAGAGAGAGCCAACTAGGAACTAAACCTTCAACACAGGCCTTGGAGGGACTCTAGCATACATACACACTCTGAGAGACTCTAGCACACATGCACACTTTTTCTCTTTGACTCATCTGCTCAATGAGGTCAGGCTTACTTAGCTTAAGGAGCAGAGCTGTGGCCCCAGGAGAGACTATTCTAACAAGCCAATCCTAGCTGACCTACCAGTAGGCCAAAAAGACTGGAAGCCCAGCAGATGTCAAGCTGATCTAAGCCCAGCCTAGATAAAAGCAAACTGCCACACCAAGCCATAGACTTATGTAAAATAATAAGCTGTTGTGGCTTTTTTTTTTTTTTTTTGGTTTTTTGTTTTGTTTCTCTGTAGCTTTGGAGGCTGTCCTGGAACTAGCTTTTGTAGACCAGGCTGGTCTCGAACTCACAGAGATCTGACTGCCACTGCCTCCAAAGTGCTGGGATTAAAGGTGTGCACCACCACCACCCGGCTCTACATGTAGACTATTAAGCAGTAGTTAGCTATCTGATACAGTTACCTGAGACATTCCCAGAAATATCTCTGAAAGTCTGAATCAGCTGAAAAATCTCATGCATGCGGTCTTATTATATATTTTCTTTAGTTTGGTTTCTGGTATTTGCAACCAGGAGACTTCTCAGTGGACCAGAGTTTACAGGACCTGAGAATAATGGAAAAAGAGTGTATCCTTACACAGGGTGTCCTAAGGAGGACCCAGATCTGTGATGTGGCACCTCAGAGATAACTAGCAATGGGGATGGGTATTGAGGATATAGTTAAGAAAACTAATGAAGTATTCAGTTTGGGGGAAACTCATTCAGGGTTCGATTACAAAATTATAGCATGGAGAAAACAGGGAAAGAAGGCTGGAAGACAATGAAAAGCAAATGAGTGATGCTCACAGGCTGGGCTTTGCAAGCCTGTACCTGCCACAGTGCCAGTAAAGACACTACTGTGTTCTGCTTTGGATCCACTGATGAGGTGCAGCCCAACCAGGGATGGAACTGTGACAACACAGTTACAGCAGCAAATGCTCTCTGAGACAGTGAGAAACCAGAAGCTATGGGAAAATCCCTTCTCTGCAATTTCTGCCTTCCATATCTTGACGGTATCTATCAGCAGTCCTAAGCAGAAGCTGCTGGCAAAGGAGTCTGAAGCAGGCAACTTGCAGACTTCCGACCATCAAAGACAGGGAGCAAGTGACTCATCCAAGGGAGGTAACAGTGAAGGGTTAAGGATCTCACAGCCAAGCATAAGGACAATGAGCTACCTCTGTGAAACCTTGAAGGATTACAGAATAATTAATTAACATTGCTCTGTATCTGCTGGAGACCAGTAGGCCTGCTCCTAGAGGTGTGGATATGTAATATCCTATAGCAGGGAAGGGGAATCTAAAAATTCCAAATGACTCTTCTCATCTTAGTTAAATCAAACTCAGAGATTAAACTTTATCCAGAGAACTGGAAGGATGTAACATTTCTTTTAACCAGAGTATTTGAATGAATGTTATATAGTCCATGGGACAGTGGATTTTCAAGCTGCCTCAAAGCAAACGGAGACCTTAAGAGGCCCACACAAAGGCCACACAGCAGTTACAGAGCCAGGTGCACTGACTGGTGAGTAGAGCCTCCTACTAAGTCATGCTGCAATCAAAGCTTTGGTACCTAAGCCTTCAACATGCTGGTGGTGGGGTCTCTACTGTTGTCATCAGATCTATTGATGTCATCTACTGTGACATCAATAGATTCTTTTAAATGTATAGCCAGTATAATTCCTATTATAGCAACTTTAAAATGTAGATATTATCTAAAGCATGGAAACAAAAGCCCCCCTTGGCCATCTGCTCTGTAGCCAGGACCCTCCTTAAAGGCAGCAAAACCCCAAGCAAGACTGCAGATCAGAGAGAGGTGGGTGAATTCATATCCATACGGAAGCTTGGCCCACTAGAGCCTGGATGAGAAAGTTCCAGCTTACAACATGACTAGAGAACTGGCTTACATTTTTGTGTTGCTACTAATGGGTGTCTTTTTACTGAAGATTATTCTCATGGTCTTAAAATCCTGACTAGTCCATTTAAAACAGTGGTTCTCCACCTTCCTAGTGCTGCCATCCTTTAATACAGTTGCTCATTTTGTAGTGACTCCCAATCATAAAGTTATTTTGTTACTTCGTAACTAATTTTGCTGTCATGAGTCATAATGTAAATTTCTGATATGTGAGATATCTGAAATGCAACCCTGGTGGAAGAATTATTTAATCCCCAAAGGGATCTTGACCCACCGGTTGAGAACTGATGATTTAATGTCCTGAGTTGATTCCTTCTGAATATGAGGTATTGAGATGGTGAGCTGCACAACTGGAGTATTCTAGAACACAGAAGTTCACCACAGAGAAGGCTACAATGTGGGTGAGTTTGGGGTTCTCGCTGAATGGCACATTACTACTTTTGAGGGAACTGTTTTGTTTTGTGTGTTTGACTTCAGCTCTCCTTGTCCTAAAGATGCCACCTGTTCTCATGAATACAGGAGTTGTCTGCCAGCAGGAGACCAGGAGTACAGACCTGAGAAGTTGAAGGGGTTATTTACTTTAGAGACATGCCACATGACAACCCCTCCCGGAGACCCATGAGATCCTTGGCAGCCCCACCACCACAGTTATAATTTATAAAAATACATACAAGTATAAAAGGACACACCCCAAAGCACACATGACTATTGCCAAGTGCTGGCTTTCAGTGCTTACAGGTACCCTCTGTCCCTTTGCTTTTGTGTATGTTATGGTTGTTCATGATACACATGTATACATACATCACATACCTTTCTTCATAACTAAAAATTATCCCAGGGCCAGGGGTGAGGCTTAGTGGTACAGCGCTTGCCTCACATGTGCAAGATGTGGGATTTGATCTCTAGTGTTTCAAATAAATATACTAATTAACAGAGTGATTAATTACCCCAAAGGAGAAAGATTTGTGGATGTCATTTCTCTCAAGATCCACATCTGCTTGCTTTGGATTCTGTGGTTGTTTTGAGGAGTACAAGTGAATATCCCTCGTTTCCTGTAATCTCATAGTTGAAGTATAATTTCCACTTCTTAAGGACCTGATGGTCTGGAGCATCAGGGTCTGGCTGGGCGCTGATCCTCTGCTTGATAGTGTCTAGTTGTCATTACTGGTGCTTGGCTGCAGTCTACTTAGGGATAAAAGGATAGAGCTGTGACCTCAGCTTCCAGGTAAAGATGCCTGCAGGCCCTGACATGGCCTGTTCAGTCCTGTTTGCTGTAGTCACCAGCCCTCCAGGCTTCTGAAGCTCTCAGAGCTTTCCAAACAGAACAAGGAAGACACCTATGTTTGCCATTTGCTTTGGAAGAAAATAGCCAAAGGCTATTAATTTGGAATCTCTCACTTAAGTATGTTTGGGGTCTTCAAATATCTAGATTTACAAAATCAGTTTCAATTTAGATAGATATTATTAGGCCATTTTGTCTCAAAATAATAAAGTTACAATCCCCTGGAAATACATTTCTAGTAGGGTAGTGAAAATCTAAGAGAATGTAGATTTATTATTTTTCTCTAGAAATATTAATGTCCTATTCTTGAATACTGGAAGGGTTTTTCTTTTCACCTCAGAAGTTATTGTGTAAGAAACAGGATTTTACACATAAGTCTGGATGAGAGCAGTTAGCAAATTTTAAATCTTTGTCCCATCACAGAATTTTCTTAATTTTCTTAAAATTTTGATAATGGTTGGATTGTCCAGTGTGAAATGGTCAGCCCTGAAAACATACACACAAGTAGCATTGTATAGACTCAAAAGTTTATATTTAGGAATGTATATGCATATACATGTATGGGGGGTATATGTATAGATGCATGCAGTAGCAAGTGATGAAAATAAGCCATGAATGTGAAGGAGAGAGGAGAGGACTGTATAGGAGGGATTAAAACCTCTATACTTTAGAGGAATGCAAAGGAGGGGGAAATGTTATGATTAAAACACAATCTCTCTGAGTGTGGTGGTGAACGCCTTTAATTACAGCACTCGGGAGGAAGAAGCAAGTGGATATCTAGGAAATCACCCTGGTCTACATAGTGAGTTCAATGACAGCCAAGGCAATGTAGAGAGATTCTGTCTCAAACAAATACAATCTCAAAAATAAACAACAAAAATGTTATATCTGTGTAACCAGCAGACCATGTGAACCCTTTTTGAAAGGGTTTTGAGTTGAGGGGCCTTCCCAGCTTACTTCCCCTAGTGCACTTTCGGAGTGTGGCATCTCTATGAATATGCACACCTCAAACACATGGAAAGAAGTTACAGCCCACCATCAGGTAAAACTAATTCTTAGTCTTAGAAACAATTTTATTAGGGAAAGAACCAAAAAAAAAAAATTCTGGTTACTCAAGACAGGGTTTCTCTGTAGATTTGGAGACTGTCCTGGCACTCACTCTGTAGACCAGGCTGGCCTCGAACTCACAGAGATCCATCCACCTGTCTCTGCCTCCTGAGTGCTAGGTTTAAAGGCATGCACCACCACCACTGGCTTACTCTTACATTGTAAATTAACCCATATTTCTTTTGGTACCTTTCTCAGTACAGCAAGTTCATCTCCTCCTCTCTACATCTCCTCCCAACTCAAATACTCCGAACTTCTACTTCCAAGCATCCTCCTAGTCCAGTTCTCCCGCCAGATTAATTCTGGCCCAGCTATAGTCCAGTCATCTCTTTATTGACCAATGAGAGCAATATATATTTACAGTGTACAAAGATTTTCCCACAGCAACAATGAAGGAATATGTTATGGAGAGGCAGTAAAGACGGAGAAACAAAATGCTGCATGTATAGGAGGCTGCTGTAGATAGAGGAACAGGTCCGTGCCCAGAGGGGTCGGCAAGATGATTTGGTTATTTTTTTCTTTTCTAATTTTTATTATTTAATTTTCTTTTGGGAAAAAAATTACAATGGTGGAGGACAGATATGGAAGGACAGGGAAATGACTGGGATTGGGGCGCATAATGTGAAATTCCCAAAGATTCAATTAAAAAAATTAAGTTTTTAAAAAGATTTATTTTTTATTTCTTTTATTTTATGTGTACATGTTTTGCCTGAATGTATGTAAGTGTACCACATATGTGCTTGATGTAAGGATTCAGGCATTATGCTGGCCTGCCCCGTCACTTGGCAGAATGCACTCAGGCAGTACCCTGGCCAGCCCAGGGCTCCTTGATTGCAGACTCTGCACGCAGGTGCAAAGGACCACTTTAAAGGAAAGATCCCCCATCCCCAGTTATGTTCCCTCTCCGCTCTATCTCCCCATCTCTCCTGCTCTCTCTCTTTCCTACTCGGCTTCGGCTCTGTCTTTCCCGCTGTTCCCCTGGGGCAGACAGGACTTTTTCTTCTCCCTTTTCTCTTGTGTGCTCTCTCTGTCTCTGTGTCTCTTTACCTCTTTTCTCCCCCCCCCTTCCCTCTCTAACAGAACTTCCCCTTTAAGCTCTGTCTGCATGGTGTGTTTGTACCTCGGCCTCGGTCACCCTCGCCTGCCATGAAATCCACCAAGGTTCCCCTCACGCTGTATCATAACACCTGGTACTACTCATAGAGGCCAGAGAAGGGTGTTGCTTCCCCTAGAACTGCAGTTAACGGTGGTTATAAGCCTCTGTGTTGGTGCTGGGAACCAAACCTGATTTCCTTTGCATAAGTAGCCAATGCTCTTAACTGCTCAACCATCTCTCTAGCCTCAAGAATTTTTGTTTGGTTTTTGTTTGATTTTTTTGAGACAGTATTTCTCTGGGAACTGCTAACTATACTAGAATTACTCTAGACCAGGCCAGCCTTGAAATCAAATATTGGCCTGCCTCGCTGCCCCACCCCCACGCGAGGATTAAAGGCGTGCCACCACCGCCCAGCCCAAGAATTTTCTTTACTGACTTAATAATGTGTATTTATTGCAATTTATATATCTCCAATTAAAAATGGATGTGATGCGATCCCCTGAGCAAATTGAGAGCATGGGAAGAGGGTGGAGGGAGCTATGAGAATGAGAAGGGAAGAAGAGGCAGGATGCAGAGGTCATGAGGGAGCAGAAAGGTTGAGTCAGGTACAGATTACAAGAAAGGATATGCGGTAGGTAGGGTTTTAGTTGAGGGGGTGGTAGGGGAGGAGGGGAAGGAGAAGGGAACTGGGATTGTCACGTAATTCAGCCGTGTTTGTAACTCAATAAAAGAAAAAAAAGAAAAAAAATGGATGTGATGGAAAATGAACTCAGTGGTATTTTTCTAAACTTTTTTTTTTTTATCTCATTTTGCTTGTTTTAGGCATTTTCGGCTTTTGGGTCTGTTGCCTATTTTGGTTTCTGTTTTTGGTGTTTTGTGGGGGTTCTTTTAGTGTGCTTCATGTTTTTGTTTAAGAGGGAGAAAGGGTGCAGAGTAGGGTGGGCAGAGAGGTAGGGAATATTTGGGAGGAGAAAATCATGATCAGGATATATAATGTATTCATTTTTTTTCAATTAAAATTTTTAAAGGGGAAAAAAGGAAATATTTTAGAAAGAAATGAAAGGGGATATGATGAATGAGTGACAAGAATAGGAAGGTGTTTACACGGTATCTTTCCACATGCTCTCCTTCTGAATTGCCTTGCCCTACCATTTACATGGCTGATAGAGCAGCAATCTGTATGTCAAAGCGGACGCCAACAGTTCTGAAAATCTAGAATACTGAGTGGGTGGGGCATGAGAAAGGACTGGGATGGAATCAGTTCTTCTCAGACTTGGCTCAGACTGACACGTAGACTAGCGAGCTGAATGTGGGCGTATTTTCATTCCTTTAGGAAGGAACAGGGGAAGACCGTTGGGTGAGAAGGAGAACATGGGTCCTAAGTACGCAAATGCACATACAGAGGAGCCAAGAGTGTTTTCAACTCTGTCTTCATTTTCAGGTTCCTGAAGATGTTCCTGCATTTCTAACACCTCGGTCCTCCTCCCTGTACCCTTGTCCTCCTCCAATAGAGAAATAACAAGAGAAAAGTTAAGGAAACTGGGAAAGATATAAGTATACAATTATTCACAAGCACTGGAAAATTAGAAACGTTCTAGACAATATTATATGACCAATATAAATCATGTTGTCGGGACATATTCAATAAAGTTATATGTACATAATATATGTAAATGAAAAAATAGAAGTTTATATCCAATTATGATCCCGTTTGTAAATTTCACATTGTACATTGTCATACAAAAATGGTAACAATGTCTGAACAAAAAATGTCAACAATAAATTTTTTTCTTCCTTTTAAAAAAGTGTTTCTATTATCAGTAAGGAAATTGCATTTCTTTTACATTCAAAAACAAGGAAGTTCCACATGAAATTAAAATTAAGATAATGGGTAAAATTTGTTGGTACAGAAGTTGAGTGAGCAGATAAGTAAAATTAAACTATATAAAATTTAAATAGGACTTTAGTCATATCGTAATAGCAATTAAAACTCATCTATGATATTCATGAGAATGTGAACAACAACAAAAAAAAACAATCCCCTGAAAATGAACTTCAATTTGATTGTCACAACTATATTGTGTGGCTAAACAAGAGGCTTACTTGTAACTAAATAAACAGCATGTGGTTTGTAAGCTTCACTCATTTTCTGTGGGCAAATAGTCACTATCCCACATCTCTCTCATATCAGTAACATTTTAATCCAAAATGTAAACCCTACAGATAATAAATCTACCCTGAAGGGAAGGTGTGTGCTAAAATATGAGCACACTGTGAAGGACTGCTGCCTTTTATCTTTAAAACAGAAATTGAAAAAGACTGAAAATAATTCAACAGAAAGATAGAAGATCATCAGACTGTGCAAGCAAAAAAAAATTTGTTGCAAATACAGATTATCTAAACTACGAATCATTCAAATATTTAAAATATACAAATGAAATTCTCTCTCTCTCTGGCTACCTGCTTGGCATCTTACCCCTTCTAACCTACTTTATACCAAGCAACTTCAATCACAAGATGGGATTGGCAGTACTTCAGAAATGCTTTTCAACAGTACAAAACCTTTTTTTGGAAACTGGGATTTGCTTGCCACAAATATGGGTATGTAAAAGTAGGCACTCGGTTATGCAATATTTATTCAAGTGGAATTCTTCCAATATTTTCTGGAAGAGAGATACCTTTCAATGGTGTCATTCTGTGGGACAACATCTTAGAGAAAGTGCATAAGAGTTTTCATCTTTTTTTAAATTAGTGTTTTAATCATTAAAATGCATAAAAGTGAAAAGCTAAGATAAATGTCAGATTTTCTATGTAGTTAGTGATTAATCTTAATAAAGTCTATTTGAAAATAAGATGAACTATAATTTCTCTTCTTTGATACACACCTATTAAACTGATTACTTAGTAGGAGTGGCTGTCTCCCCCACATTGATCTGTACCGTGAGTTATATACACTAAATACCCACTAAGCATTCTGTGTGAAGAGGCTCTATAAGAGACTGTGTTCATCACTTTTCAGAAAATGGGTTGTTTTCCTTTTACACAAATTTTGTTTTGTTTTATTTTGTTTTTGAGACATGGTCTTTCTATGTAGCCGCAATTGTTCCAGAACTCACAGAACTCTGCTTGTGTCTGTCTCCCAAGTGCTGGGATTAAAGACATGTGCCACCATACTTGGCTAGTTCCACAAACTTTAGAAACTCTTCAGAGCAAATTGAAAGCTTTGAAAACAGGAAAGTAAACCTCTGATGGATAGTTCCTTGGTGCTTTGGAGAGAGGTGCTGAGACAATGTTTCTATGGGGACAGGTTAGGATTGAAAACTTCAGTCTTTATTCACTTAGCCTTTCCCCCTTTTCACTCAACATGTTATCTACCCCAAAAGTCAATATGTTATATACTAATACAAACAATTTGCTGGGTAGTTCACCAGCTTCATTAAAACCAAATCAGATTATTTAAGGAGTTCACATCTGCCAGGAGGTGAATCTTTAAAATCATGAGTTGTTCACCAGTCTTGAACAGTTATTGTGTTCACAAGGTGATACACTTCTGGTGTCTCATTGGAGATGGGATTTGGTGGTCCAGGTGAGAGGGGTCCACATCCATGCCAGCGACTGCAGGGATGAGACATAAAATTTAGGGTACACATGGTGGGAAAGCATCAGATTCTCTGTGATCCTTTGTTTCTTCTTTTTGAAGGGCAGAATTACAGCAATTTAGTTAAGATCTCAGTTGGCTTAATCTTGGATTCTAAAATCAGACATAAACTAGAATTAGTTATTTCAAAGATTTTTGGGGTTTTATTTTTTTGTTTGTTTTGTTTTCTGATAATCTGGGCACAGGAGAGAAGAACAATAGGAAAATACTGACAGTTAACATCAAGTCACTTTGCTCTGTGCATGAGGATTCAAACTAAGAATTTGTAGGCTGGGTACAGTGATAAACACCTTTAGTCCCAGCACCAGGAAGCAGAGGCAAGAAGATCTCTCTGAGTTCCAGGCCAGCCCAGGCTACATAGTAAGAATTTTTCAAAACAAAAGGAAAGAAAAGAAAAGTTAACTTCATATGGTGGCACACACCTTTGATCCCAGCACTTGGGTGTCAGAGGTAGGAGGATCTCTGTGAGTTCAAGGCAAGCCTGGTCTACACAATAAAACACACACACACACACACACACACACACACACACACACACACCACCACCCACCACCACCATCACCACCACCACCACCACCACCACCAACAACAACAACAACAACAACTACAAGCAACAGCACAAAAGAAACGATGTAGTCATGCCAATTAAAAATGGTCCTTTGAGCCAGACAGTGGTAGCTCACAACTTCAACCCCAGAACTCAGGAGGCAGAGGCAGGTAAATCTCTGAGTTTGAGGCCAGCCTGGTCTACAGAGTGAGCTCTAGAACAGTTAAGGCAATGCAGAGAAATCTTGTTTCAAAAAAAAAAAAAAAAAAACCACACCTCACCCCCAAAATGAAAACTGTCTTTTGGGGGAAATTTGACAGCTGGCTTCCCTGCTCCTGGCTTCTGGGAGGGCCAGATAAAGAGTTTATTTTCAGCTTGGTGGAGCTTTGGAGGGAGTAATTCCATTTGGACTTTTAGCCTCATGGGCCTAGGACAATGGCCTTCTGTGATTTTACTAATGTCAACAAAAACTATAAAGCAAAGATTGGTTCATCATGCCCATGAGATGTTTTCCATATGACAGAAGGTAATGAAACTGATAAAATTCACATTAAATAATTAATAAAAGTGGTAAACAAAATAATAATAATAATAAAAGCCAAAAGATAAAGTGTGTTATTTGGGAGAGTTTGTAATTTATATATTGAATATGAGTAAGTAGCCTATCTTAAAATGGAATTCCGCCCGTTTTATTTGTAGTTTACATGGTAAGTTCTAAGAAACTTATGGGAAAGAATACTATCCTATCATCATTATCCTTGTACCCTTGAGGTAGAAATAAAAGTCTTTCCCTATCCGTTCAGAGCTTGGAGACTGGTCTTGGGTTTTTAAAATAAGTTCTTTGTGTGGCTAAAGAAATAAAACCAGCCTTTAGGTTGCAAACCACTTTATAATAGTTTTAATATGTAATCAAGTCTTTGTTGTTTGTCTTGAAGAAGAAGAAGAAGAAGAAGAAGAAGAAGAAGAAGAAGAAGAAGAAGAAGAAGAAGAAGAGGAAGAGGAAGAGGAAGAGGAAGAGGAAGAGGAAGAGGAAGAGGAAGAGGAAGAAGAAGAAGAAGAAGAAGAAGAAGAAGAAGAAGAAGAAGAAGAAGAAGAAGAAGAAAGAGTTTCTGAACTGACTGATACAGAATTGATGGGGCTGTTTGACTAGAATTGCCCTCATGTATTGTTGGCTCTTTGGCCAAGTGGCAGGCTTTGGGAACCTGGCTGGATTTTGAGGGCTCTGGCCTTTCAAAGGATTAATCCTTTGATAGCTTTGTGATATGACCATATTTTTGACAGTAAAGAACAGATAGTAGGGCCATGTTGAAGTAGGTAACTAGGGTGTGTGTCCTGGGTGCTGTCATCTCTCTGCTTCCTCAAGAAAAGATGCTTCACTGCCACATGTCCCTACAGTCATGATGTTCCACCCAAATGCATGGGTCTGAAAACCACAGATCAATTGCTCTGCAACGACGAGGATATCAATCTTTCCTCTCTTTATAAGTTGATTTTTTTTTTTTTTTTGAGACAGGAGTTCTCTGTGTAGCTTTGTAGACCAGGCGGGCCTCAAACTCCTAGAGATCCACTTGCCTCTGCCTCTCTAGTGCTGGGATTAAAGGCATGAACTACCACTGCCTGCCTTTAAGTTGATATTTTTTCCAGGTAGTAGTCACAGCAACACACAGTCCAGTGAATAAAGAGGAAATGGAAGAGGGCACCATTTACTGAAATAAGGAAGACAGAGAAGCAGGTTGGGGTGCTACCTGGTACCTCTCATAAAATAATTCTGCCTTGGCCCCAACTCTCATTCTTTCCAATAGAGAAAGAGTTTGTCTGGCCTTGGAGTCTGGGTGCTTCATTCTTTCAGTCCATGACATCCTTCTAGATCAAGCCTCAATGTGCCTAGACTAGAGATCCTCAGTGGCCTCTTCCTGACTTCTCATCGTGTAAATATGTGGCTTTGTCCCAGAGAGACTGAAAGGACCAGTTGTTCAAGTTGAGAGGACAGAGTTATACACTGTTCATTTAAGGAGAAGAAATAAGGGGCTAGGGAATAAATAACCTAGAAACTAAGAGTAATAAGCAGATTCTTTAAGAGCAAGCCAAGCAAGGGACAATATCGTAGTTAGTTTCAGTGGTTTTTCAAATTCTGAAAACTAAGTTTCCTAAATTTTAAGTAACATAACCCCAAACTTGACACAGGCTACCTTTTTAATATATGCCTTGAAATTATGAAGTATGGATTTAGCTGTCATATTTACTTGAATCCTATAGTTAACCACTGCAGGCAGATTTTTCTGTCCCACCTGCCAGCTCCCAATTAACCAAATGGAGATGTTATTAATTATGAAAGCTTGCTGATAGCTTAGGCTTGTTCCTAACTAGCTCTTATAACTTTAATTAACCCATATTTTTAAATCTACATTCTTTTACATGGCTTGGTTACCTTTACTTTGTAATGCCCAGGCTGCTCTGTATCCCCTGGTGTTTCTGCCCTTCTTCTCCCAACCTCCTCTCTGCCTAGAAATCCTGCATAGCTACTGGACAGTCAGCTTTTTATTAAACCAATCAGAATGACATATCTTCACAGTGTACAAAAAGATTATTCCACAGCAATCACTGTGATAATTCAATCTAACTAACTCTTTAATGATTCAATTATTTCCTGACAGTTAAAAAAACTGAATGCTTCCTGTCTGAATTCCCCAGGGAATTATGATTGTATTCCTAGGCTCTTGTCTTTTCATCATAAATGATGTTTTAATTTGGATTATCACTCTCTTTAATGACATCTTAAGGTTCAACATCTATTCCTGGGAGACAAAGTTAGAGATTTCTGGGAGTTTGGGGTGTGGCTCAGTGGGTAAAACATTTACTGCACAAGCATGAGGATCTAAGTTTGGAGCCCCAGAACCCAAGTCATGTCATGCATTGATGGCCCTATAGCTGAGGGTATACAGACAGGAGAATCCTGGAAATGCTCTCCCCAGCCAGCCTAGCCAAATTAGGTACAGTGAGAGACCTTGCCTCATAAAAATACAGTAGTGTATAATAAAGGAAGATGTTTGACATCAATCTCTAGCTTTTACATGTACACATAGGCAAGTATACCTAACACATATGAACATAGGTGCATAACCACACACACACACCTTGTACTAAAATAGCTGAAAATAAATAAGAAACCAATTCCATGTTTATAAATACAGAATTTTAAGATGATCTCTATTCTCCTGTATGTAGACAGAATTCTAGTTCTCTAAAAAGAAAAGACATAATCAAATGAAGTTGTGACTGGGTTTACAGTAATCTAATCATGAAATTTTTTGGAAACTGAGATCACTTATGATAAATATTTCCCAGGGTTGTCAAACTAGTTTTTTCTCTCGAATTTTGCCAGCTGTTTGGCAAGCTAACTGGATGCTGGCTGTATTTTTATTTGAGTCTACTGAAGGACCAGTGAGAGGTTCACTTCCTTGGTAATCTACTAATTGTGATTTTACTATTCTTTGGGAATGGCATTAAATATTTTCTTCTTTGGGCAAATTAGTCTCAGAATTCAAAATAGAGTGAAATTTCCATATCAAATAAACTAAACCAACTAAAGTATTTTTAAAATCATTTTATGGGTTAAGGATGTAGCTTTCCTAGCATGGATGAGACCACAGATAAATTAAACACCCAGCTCTAGTTCAACAAAATGAAACAGAAAGGAAAAAACTTGGCATTTTTGTGGGAAACATATAGCATGTAACTTTATTAGCACATAATTTTAATACACACACACATACATACCTCTTGCATATTTGTCTAGCAATTACTACTTCAAAATGGACAATTACATTGTCTACATTCCAACACATTCATACATTTCAGATAATTTCTTTGTCTCACAAGTAGTTGTTTTTGCTCAAATACAGTAAATCAATCTGGATATGTCGGCTCACACATCCAATCTCAGCACTTAGAAAGGTGAAGTTGGAAGATTTCCACAAGTTTGAGGCCTAATTTGGGTATATAATGACTTTAAGGTTAGGCCTGGGCAACAGAATGAAAGTCTGACTGTCGAAAAAAAAAATCAACCAAACAAACAACAACAAATCTCATAATGGCAAATTAGGCAAAACATAGTATAGGCAGTCTATATATATTTTAAAGAAGTACCCACCTGCTGTAAGCAATGCAACCTCATATCCAAACTCCCATAAGTCAGTTTGCGCCTCTATCACAAAGTACCACAAACTAGATAGTGTATAAAGAATATAGAATTAGTTCTCCAAGCTCTGGATGTTGGAAGTCCAAGACTGGAGTACGCAGACACTTCTTAAATCTTCATGTGGTGGAAAGAGGGCTAGCCAGCTTTCTGGTGTCTTCTTGTGAGCTCACTAATCCCTTCATGAAGAATTGACTTTGCAATGACTCGACTTTTTAAACGCCAATGCTAAAAATTAAAGTTTCAACATATGAATTGTGCAAGAACTGAAGCATGCAGTCAACCACACAAATCTTCCGACCCATCTTTACCATATTAAAATTTTGCTCATTCTCTTCCTCTACAGAGGCATGCAGAAGACCCGACACTATCAAATAGCAAAACTGATGTGAGGTGACGAGATGCATTTTTCCCACTGACCCCTAATGCCCCACTGAATGCCAAGCATTTACAAATTACTGGTGCTGAAGGAATTGCAAATGCAAAGATAGAATTCTCTGTTTCTCCTCTAATGGTCATGAAGTCAAATGAAGCAGAGGATGTTGGTGAAAAACAAACAACCAAGCCTTGAATGACATACCCCAGAATGTCATTCATGAAGAGCCCGACAGAAACTAGGAAAGGTATGAATAAATCTTAACAGTTGTTAATTTTTGTGTGTTGCTCAAATTATATAGGACAACTACAATGGATTCTAAGTCTATAATAAATTGGTTTGGATAAGTTAGACTAAGGATATAAATGAACATGAGCAAATGATGATGATTCCACAACTGAAGAGATGTGGATCCAGTAAGAGGCAGGCTGACATTGGTCAATGTTAGAACAAAACATACACCATAATTTCCCATCTGCTGCTAGAGTCAGTGAAGAAAGACCAATGTTCAAATATCAAAACTAAAAGCAAGTATTTATGGGTGTTGTGCTCAGAGCACAGCTAGATGACCTTAGTTATCTCACAGCCGCACGTGCATTTTCTCATGGCACTTCAGATTGACAGACAGATTAAACTTCAGACACTTGAGATTCAACAGACACAGAACAACTTCTTTTGGGACCTTCCCTTGTCTGACTAGATACATAAACTCCTGGAATTAAGGCTGACTTAAATCTTGTTGGAGAGAATTTTACTGGTCAGAAGGCAAAAAAGACCACTAACACCTTTAAAAACAAACACCACCCCAAATCTTGTCTCTCCCTTGCTTATTTGTTCTCCCTCCCTCTTTATCAAGTTGTGTACATAAATCTCCACCTTTTGCTATCTGGAGACTCCTTTCTCTGTGTTCCTACATAGGAAAACAAACAAACAAATGCTTTAATTATTATTTTATCTTTTCCCCATTTAAATGGTAACCTGCGGGGGGGGGGGGCGTTAGGGAGCTGGCTGCCAGTAAAGTGTGAATAAGACCTGCACAAGCAGGAAGACCTGAATTCAGAGCCCCAGCTTCCCAGGAAAGTGGTACCTGCCATCTTTCCAGTGCTAAGAAGTGGCTCCTTGACTCCTTGGAGCCTGTTGACACACCAAGCTAGCCAAATTGATAAGTCACATGCTTAATGAGAGACCCAGTCTCAAAAAAATAAGGTGGAGAGCAATAGAAAAAAAATCTGATGTTGACCTCTGGCCTTTGTATCATGTGCAATGTGTACACACACACATACCTGTGAATTCCCACCTGAATGATGCTACACAACAAATACATTAATTAATCCAATCACAACTCTTAAGTAATGAACCTGAGGGTGGAGGAAAAGATTTTTCCTGCCTTACAAACCCTACGAGGTAAGTAATCTAATCTCCAATACAGATATAAGAAAAGTTAGAGTCAAATTCAAGAAAGTCGCCCAGTTCACCGAAGCAGTATGAGGATTCAAATGTAAGACTATACTGCCCTAGAGTCTAAGCTATACCACTTCCGTAAATTGTTCCTACTGAGTCGAGAAGCAGCAAGAGCTCATGAAAACTGTAGAATAAGTCAGGAACATCGGTATTTGTTTCTCGTGGTGCTGGGGATGAACCAGGGACCAGTGTGATAGGCAGTCACTCTTCTACAGAGCCCCACACCACCTCCAGCCTCAAACTTCAGATTGTTTTGCTCTTGATTTTTTTTTTTTTTTTTGAGACAGAGTTTCTCTGTGTAGTCTTGGCGGCCCTGGAACTCACAAAGATCTGCCTGCCTCTGCCTCCTGAGTGCTGGAATTAAAGTTTTTACACCACCATGCCCAATCCAAACTTCAGATTCCAAAGGTAATTTTTACAGAGCTGAGGTTGTGACTCAGCAATAGAGCATACACATGCTTAGCATGCAAGAGTTTCTGGGTTTAATCCCATTGCAAAGCCCCCCCCCACGCCCACCCCTGGGGAACACACACACACACACACACACACACACACACACACACACACACACACACACAACCATAGCACAAACAAAACCAAAAAATTCTTACACTTAGCATCAGGTGTCTCAATTCTGAATGCTTTGGCACATACTTGTGAGAGACAGTATTTATTTGGGTGACTGCAAAGTTCACCCAAATTATTTACTTAAAAAAGCAAAGACAAATGAAGCATTTAACTTTGTTTCACTTCCTTCAGGAACCGGTTTCTAAGGTTGACATGTGTTCTCACTGGAAAAAAAATTCTTTACGTACAACTAAGAATTTGCCATGAGTAAGATTCACAGATTATCACCAGCCAGTGATGAGAAACTTTAGTTGAAGACAGACAAGACTGAGACTAAACTGAGGCCATGGCCTGCTTGGTACCCCCAGGCAACTCTGCAGAGAGAGAAGCAGCCTGGGTGTGCCTATTCTTAGCAGCTCTGAGGGAGGGAACTGGCTAGGGTTGTGCAGAATCAACTGAGGCCCTGGGTTCCATCTCCAATACTGAAAAAGAAAGTGAAAAAAATCCACAAAATGATATACATACTTCTAAATGATAAGTATGGATGTCTATTTGAATATGTTTAGTTAAAAAAAAAAGCTGGTGGGATATAGATTTTTGTTGACTTGACACAAACTAGAGGTCATCTGGGAAGAGGGAGCTTCACTTGAGAAAATGCCTCCAATGGATTGGCTTATAGACTTGCCTGGGAGGTATTTTCTTGATTAATAATTGATGTTGGAGGGCCCAGCCTATGGTGGGTGGTGCCACTCCCAGGCAGGTGGAACTCGGTTGTATAAAAAAGCAAGCTGAGCAAGCCATGGGGAGCAGCCAATAAGCAGTACTCTTCCATGGCCTCTGCTTTAGTCCCTGCCTCCAGGTTCCTGTTTGAGTTCCTGTCCTAACTTCTCTTCATGATAGACTATAAGCTGTAAAGATGAATAAAGCCTTTTCTCCCCAAGTTACTTTTGGTTGTGGTGTTTCTCACAGCAATAGGAAGCAAGACAGGACAGATGTTACGGAAATAAAGACCATCCAGATGAGAATAACCAGAGGTCATACAAGGGACTCAGACATTATTACTTAAGCTTGGCAGAAACTCAAAAGCAGCCAGGGGAGGGTTCTGTGTTAGGAGGCTTTATAATAAAAGAAGAAAAAACTTCCTGTATGCTCCAGTTGGAAATTGCTTGCTTGAGAAGATAGGGGTGGGCTGACTAGAAGTGGGACTTCACCTGTGAAATTCATATTTCACTTTTTCTTTGGTCCTGAGTTTGAAGTTAACAGTCAGTCATTGACTGAGTACTGGCACTTCTGGCTTACTAGGTTGGCTCTACAGAGGCTGTGTCAGCATTCTATTTGCTTGTGAGGTCTTTGTCTTGCTCATTTGTGTTGTGGAATATTAGTTTAAGGTGTGTTACATTCATTTATGCTGTGGAATATTTTTTAATGATGTGTTGCATTCTTTTATGTTGCATTTGTTTTTCTCTGTAAAACTGTGTTACTTTGCCTGCCTAAGACATCTAATGGGTCTAATAAAGAGCTTATTGATAGGAGAAAAGATAGGTAGGGTTTCCAGGCAAAGAGAATAAATAGGAAGAGAAATCTAAGTAAGAGGGCAAGGAACAAGAAAAGGAGAAGTAGAGGACATCAGAGGCCAGCCACAGAGTAAGAAGGAAAGAAAGATATAGAGAATAAAGAAAGGTAAAAAGCCCAGAGGCAATAAGTAGTTAAAGGGAAACATGATAATTTAAATTAGAAAATCTGGCTAGAAACAAGCCAAGTTAAAGCTGGGCATTCATCAGTAAGAATAAATCTCCATATATTTATTTGGAAGCTGGGTGGTGGGCCCCCAAAGAGTAAAAAATAACCAACTAGACATTCATATATCTTAGTATGCAGCAAAGTGATCTTAGTGTTTAACAATGACTAGGTAGGAAGGCATAAGGTCCACAAAGGCTAAATTCATTATTTTTCAGTTCTAATGTTTTACTTACATAATTTTGTGAGATTCTGAACGGTGTGGCAGGAAAAAAATGGCAGTTGCCTTTTCTATGGTCAACATGGTCATGCTTTTATGTCACAGTTAGAGAAACTTAGGTACCAAGAAGGTAACCTGTTCAGACAACCACTGGTAAACAGCTGGCAGAGCTGAGTTCCAAGAACACTCTGTCCTTTTCACTGTTTTTTCAATCCACCGTGCTATGGCCTACAAAAATACAGTCATGCCAACAGTGAAAAAGAGGATGCCATTTGGGCTGCACAGAAAACTTTGAGTAGAAGCCATGCTGGGCTACTACACTATCAACACCAACTGCTGGTAAACTAGAAGGGCAGAAATGGCTGCTACCCTGGGCAAACTGATTTACCAGAAGTTACACGGAAATCCTGCATGAATTAGTGTGAGTCAGAGGTTTTGAATTCCCCACAGGGGAGCTTTGTCTTTCATAAGAGAGCCTTTCTTCTTTAACTGTGTGTGTGTTTGTGTGTGTGTGTGTGTGTGTGTGTGTGTGTGTGTGTGTGTGTGTTTGTACGAGTGCGTACATATGTGCCCATGTGTATATAGTGCTGGAACCTTGTGCATGCTAAGGATGCACTCTATCACTGGGCTCTACTGACCCCAGGGCATAGCATCACAGACACAGTTCCAACCAATGACAACGTAAGAGAGTGGGGGAACTTCTGTGCATCCTTTAAAGAATTCCTCTCAGGGTATCTGATGGCATGCTGTTTTCAGTTTCAAATCTGGGAGATACAAAACAAGCAAGCAAGCAAACAAACAAACCATCCTCTGAGTATTTGAAGAAATTAGCAACAGGCTGACTCTCTTCATGCGTTCATGTGACTAGCATAAATTATTTACTTTCCAGATTAGAGCCTCTTGAAGTTTTGTGTTTGCCTATGGTTTATGGAGTAGAAAACAATAGGGCTATCCTCTTTTATTTAAAAAAAAAAACTTCAATTGGAATATGGCATTGTGATGATGTTTGTTCTTGAGACTGTGTCTTCTCTGCTTAGGATGAGATGATGTGGAACTCAAAATCCTCTTAAATAGAAGGAATGCTGAGGGTAACAGCTATGTAAACCCACATGATGCTAAATTTGCAAATTGTATTTGAAACTTCTAAGTTGTTGGTGATCACACACACACACACACACACACATTTTAAAATGTGCTTGTTCTTTAACAGAGATGGTGTTATTGCACAAATTTATTTTTTGCTTATTTTGATGCTATATAGATATGGTCAGCATTCAGAATGACCCCCTAAATATGGTTGTTTATTGGAACACAATGAGTGTCTGTTGTAAAAACAGGATTGCTCTGTAATACCCTTATCTGCATTAAGAACAAACTGAGAAGGGAAATGAAACTGCTTCCTTCCCCACCTGAAGTCCCCTTTCCCATCTCCTTTGGAAATCTCATCTAGCTCCAGATTATCCCTATTTCAAGATAATGCCTGTGTCCCAGGTTCAGATTTCAATGTTTTTACAAACTTCTAATTCCTTTCAGTCTTTATTTATAGTTCCTCCAAACTCTCTACATTCTCCAGTCACCTTACCTTCCATTAAAAAAAAGATACATAGGTATTTGAATGATGTTGACTACTTGATAATCACATCTCTGTGATTTTCATCTTCTTATAAACCAACAAAAATGTTAACTCCCTCCCCCCATGTGCGGTGGTGAGGAACTAGGAGTTAGATTTCCTGATTGGCAGACAGAGAGGTAAAAAAGATGATGAACTTCCAAGATGGCTTCTTCCTCACCCTCCTGACCTGAGACAAAAGCCTGGAAGCTTGAAACAAAGGCCCTATGTGCTTTTCCTGCCTGTAGAGCCCCTACTGATGGAATCCTACTGATGGAATAGCTCAACAAGGTTAAGGCCAGGTCATAACATACATACCCAAGAATTGTGTATCAACCATCCATCCTGTCTTTCTTCAATCTGTCAAACCCTAAATAGGGGGTGAGGGGGAGCTTCAGAGAGCCCGGCCTTAGCCTTCCAGAGTATTGGGGAGTGTCTTTTTTTTACCTGTGTGTTTGCAGAGACTGAGATGGTATGAAGCTGAATCAGTGCCTAAATGTGTCAGTCCTTACGCACTTCTCCTTTGCCTCTAAGCTGTAACCCTTGGGTCACAGTGTTCAATGTTAGACATGCAGTTCATCATGCTTATTGACTGGTAGGTCCTAGGCTCTAACTGTACTTTTAACCATTTGGGCAGGCAGGAAACCCTGGGCCAGGCTCTTCCATTGTGTTCCCGGGGGAAAGCAGCCCAGCTTCCCAGATTTTCTCAGCTGACTTTGAGATACACTCTCTTCTTCTTCTTCTTCTTCTTCTTCTTCTTCTTCTTCTTCTTCTTCTTCTTCTTCTTCTTCTTCTTCTTCTTCTCCTCCTCCTCCTCCTCCTCCTCCTCCTCCTGGCCCATGAGCCAAATCTTGCCCCCAATCTGCCTTTGTAGGGCCTACAAGCTCAGAATGGGTTTTACAATTTAAAGGGATACAACAACAAAAATCAAAGATGCTCACAGGAGAAGCAGTGTATTATCTGTCTCTGCAACAAAGTGTCATGCCTGCTACCTGTCATCTTGTCACAACCAAAGAAGGTTCTGAGATTTTTATCTTACTTGCAAGCTAACAGGATAGGCCACTGCAGTGTGTCATGGGTCTAGCAGGAGACGGAAAGCTCCAGGGTCAGAAAACAGGGACTAGTTTACTGCCATATTACCATCTGCTGTAGTTACTCACATGTGATTCCCAAAGAGTAACATGGAGAGATCCGTGGGACAGACACCTGCTTACATAGTAGGAAAGGAATCCTGAGCTCAGAAATTCTGGAGCTTTCATTACAGCAGTAAACACACCTGCTTTTTACCAGCAGGGAGATAGTAGCTCAGTCTCATGGGGCTTTGGGCTATACATTTTAGAAAAGATAGTTTGCATTACCAGTCAGTGATTCTGTTTGGGAGACATAAGAGATAGAGAAATGTAGCTATCTTAGTTTCTTTTTCTGTTGCTGTGATTATCATGATACAAGTACCTGAAGGGAGAAAGAGTTTTTTTCAGTTCATAATTTAAGAGTTGTGCCAGAGAAGTCAAAGGAGCAACAGCTTGAAGCAGCTGGTCACATGGCATCCACCATCAAGGATGAGATAATGATGGATGCTGTGCTCAGTTCACAGTCTCCATTTTCAGAAGGAAGTCACAAAACTTGCCCATGTTAGAGAAGGAGAGCTAAATACTGTAGGCAGAATTATTAATCTACTGTCTCAAGAAGTGTTATAATTGCCACCTAATTTCTAGAAGTAAAACAGGTTAAGCAGCTGTTTTTTTTGAAGCATTATAAATGAAAGAATGTCTATAAAAATGGAGACAGTTTTAAAATTGTATAGTTTTTCAACTCTCTATACTACATTTAGTTAAATGTTTAATGAGTTTTTTATTGAAAACAGTAAGTGTAAAAACACAGACCATCTTTAGACATAGGATAGGGAACAGTCAACAGAATTCTCATATTCCAATATGAAAGGATTCTGTCCCAGTGCCCTTATACTGCTACCAGTTGAACAATGGAGAGGCCAGGTCACTCCAATGGTGACAGAAAGCCAACCAAGCCTCATTTGTAGTTTTCAGTTCCCAGACAACCAAAGCAAAGATGCAGTATTGGTTTGATGTTTCATTATTTTAATCTTACTTGGCCACTTTATGCAGCTTTACAGCATTTAGGAAACAAGAAAACATTAATAAACTTAGAAAGACTGGCATGGTTGGCTGCTCTCTCTGTTTCCTCAGTGTTACTATTTAGATTTGTCCAGTGTGTTTTGGTGGGCTAAACTTGAAGTCATTTTTCCTGAGAACTAAGTGGGGGCTACGTGCACATGAACTGTGTCACACAGACTATTTTTATATATTAAAATACCAACTCACTTAGACATCTTAGTGTTTTTGCTTAGATTATATTTCAATTATTCTATAAAAATAACGATACAGGTCTTTTGTTTGTTTTAAGGCAAAGTCTCAATAAGCTGGCCCCAAACTTGCTACAATCCACCAGCCTTTGCCTTTCAAGAGCAGGGATGACAGGCTTGTGCCCCCAAACCCAACCCTTATAATAAGTCCAGACAAATCTGCTTAATTTCGCTATTGCAAGCCAATAGTTAGCTGTGGATAAAGTGAGTACTTCTGGCCTATGACGCAGAGTCTTCAGTAAGATGAGGGCTGTTGGTCAGAAGGGAAGCTGGAGACAGGGTGTTCTTATGCTTGACCAGATGATGTTTGGTAATGTTTTTTGCAATGAAACTTTTCTACCTATTGATTTTTTTTCAGGTGCTTAAAGGAAGAAGGTGGAAGTAACATAAATGTTGAAGATATTTTAGTTTTGACAACTAAAATTCACAACATTCATGCACGTACAGAGTTTCTTTTTAGGAATGTTCTCACAAACTTTGAAAAAGGTAGAGGACTAATTTATAATTCAATTCATTTGATTGTTACAAGAAACATGACAACTCATTAAATTGGCTTCTAAGCGATTTGAATGTTATGTGTAACCTGAATAACAAAAAAAGAATATTAACATGAACAAAAAAGTTACAAAATCAAATGTAAAAAATCTTTGAAATTAGAAAAATATTTGCCATAAAACACTAACTTAAAAAGTTGTTTTCTTTAATCTACCAGTTTTACAAATAACAAAGAGGGGGAAAAATAGAACAACTTAATGTTCTGAGGAGAAACAATTAGCATACATTATAAATGTATTCATGATGTCAGAGGATCATGGTAGTAAAACTGATCTGGGCACCTGGGCACCTGGAAATATGTTTCAAGACTATATACAGTGACATACATAGGTGTTTGTTTTATAATTTTACTCAAGATGCACATACATGTTCTAAACACTTCTCAATCAAACAATAGCCCAGTGTAGTGGAACATACTGTAACCTACACACCAGGGAGGAAAGGCAAGGCAATCCAGAGTTCAAGGTTATGCTGGTCTATGTAGTGAAACCATCTTGCAAAACATAAACAAAACCAAAAAAAAAAAAATAGAATAGGGAATATGGCTCAGTGGCAGAATATGTACCTAGCACGTTCAAGGCCTTGGTTCAGTTTCCAACAGCACTGAACAGTTTCCCCAATAATGACAAAGCAAAAACACAACAAAATATAAAAGTAAAATAAAAAACAAACAAAAAACTCAAATTAACCATCCAATAAACATCTTGTAATCAAAAGCTTGTGAACTGTAATTCCAAGAAATATCTTATTCTGTTGAACAGAATCATGCATAAGCTTGCAGGAAGAATCCCAAGGTTTACACATTAATAATCCAAAAATAAAGCATAGAGAGGCTAAATATGGAACTGTGTCCAAATCCCCACAGCGAAGGCATGCTCCAGTCCCAAGAAGAAGCGTTATATTTATATTAGAAGATAGAATTTCTAATTCCTCTTTCAGGACTAGATTTCTAATATTCATTCCTAAATTAGATACAGGACAATCTTTTTCAAGGATATTACATTTCATGATAAATTTATCTCATAAATTGCCAGGTTCTTTAATCAATCATATTAATATATTCTATCATGATAATTATGTTGAACATGGGTCTGAAAATGTATTTGTAACTGTAAATTGAAAATATGCAGCTAATGTTTTATAACATTTTGACCTTATAGAATAGTGTGTGTGTGTGTGTGTGTGTGTGTGTGAATTGTAAACTTTTCTTCCTTCTTTTCAACCACCATTACCATGTATCTAGCCTATACCTAAAGGATCCTGGAGTTGAAATGTATAAGTAGATGGATCTGCTAGCATAAGCCTGGGATCCTAGCTACTTATGACACCAAAATAGGAAAACAAGAAGTTCAAGGCCATCGTCTGTGCTATGTGAGAAGTTCTAGGCCAGTTTGGACAATATGGAGACTCTTTGTTTGTTTGTTTGTTTGTTTTTAGAGACAGGGTTTCTCTGTAGCTTTGGAGGCTGTCCTGGAACTCTCTCTCTGTAAACCAGGCTGGTCTTGAACTCACAGATATCTGCCTGCCTCTGCCTCCCAAGTGCTTGGACTAAAGGTGTGGAGATCCTATCTTAAACTAAACACCAAACAGGCAAACAAATTAAGGACTGGGGACTTAGTTAAGTGGCAGAAACCTTCCTAGTTAGCATGCATGAGGCCATAGACTCAACCCCCAGAACACAAGAGGAAAAAGAAAAAGTACAAGTGTGTGGGGAAGCAGCCAAAGCCATCAGCCTATGAAAAAGCACCTCTAGTTGGGCATTGGTGGTGCATGCCTTGAATCCCAGCACTCAGGAGGCAGAGGCATGCAGATCTCCGTGAGTTCGAGGCCAGCCTGGTCTCCAGAGTGAGTGCCAGGATAGGCTCCAAAACTACACAGAGAAACCCTGTCTCGAAACCCCCCCCCCCAAAAAAAAAGTACCTCTAAAATTGAGGTCCTTATGCAAAGATATGGAGAACTGTATATAGTACTCCTGACAGAAAAGGAGAGGAGCAAGATGTTTAGAATTCTTACCCTGCCCCCCCCACTTTACAAGGCTTGGGGGAAAGCCTTATAAAAGGTTAGCTGTATCTTTTTCACTTTTTAGTTGTAAACACATTTTCAGTTCCGTATTCATCATAATTATCATTTTGATAGTAAATATTTAGAAAATGTCTCCTAACCCCTTACAACAAGCTTAAACTTTCTGGCTGGACTCCTCATTATGGGGGGATGCCAGAAATCTGTGTGCTTTGCTGGCCATGTGATTGCCAGGCAAGGTTTATTCCTGCCCAAGACCCTGCATTCAATTTCTAATGCATGTATGCTCACACAAACACCTCAACACCAAAAAAGAAATCTGCTTTGTAAAGTGTTGAGGCATGTGGGGTGTGGGGTGTGGGGTAACAATTGTTCTCTATTTTCCAGTTTCCCTTGTCCTGTATTGGAAAATGGCAACAATGAAGGATGTCCTTCCTAACACTGAGTTTGGTGTCTCCAGGTAAAAAAGCCTGGCCACCTTCAGACAGCTACTTCTGGCTTCTAGATTCTGGATTGATTGCTGTCTGAGGAAAATGTAAAAGGACATCTTTCTAACCACTGAAATCTGAGCTGAGACTACTCTTACAGCAAAACATAAAAGTCTAAAGACTCAAAATACAGCTGGGTGGTGGTGGTACACACCTTCAATCCCAGCACTTGGGAGGCTGAGACAGTCGGGTCTCTGTGAGTTTGAGACCAGCCTGGTCTACAAGAGCTAGTTCCAGGACAGGCTCCAAAGCTGCAGAGAAATCCTGTCTTGGGACAAAAAAAAAAAAAAAAAAAAAAAATACCTCCATGGATTGTTACACCATTGCTGTGTATTAAAATAGAAACCACAACAATAATAAGGGGGTAAAAAGCAATATATATGATCTGTGACTCATTTTATTCATATAATTTTTTAATAGCAAAGAATTCTTCAAGCATTCTATCAAGGAATCACAGAAAAACAGCAAAACCCTACTGAGCTCACTAGTAACGGAAGGTTAACAGCATGGTGAGCAAAAATTACAACGCAAGTAACAAGCTTGAGAAAACCAATTCAGTTTAAGGTTTGTAGCCATAATCCATAAAAATCAAAAATGCTTCATAGATGCTGATTCCTGGTTGTAAGCCAACAGTGTTTAATTTAAACAGGGTAAATTACTACATGGATGTTGCTGCAGGAAAGCTAAAAAGAAAGAGCCAGGTGCAAAGAAGACAAGAGAAGTAGTTCCAGAAGGTCTTGCAGGGACATCTGTGCAGTCCTTTGAATGCTGTCACCAGAACCACTTTGGCAGTCCCTGGAAGCAGACCAAGATGTGGAGGGGAGGACAGAGGGAGGGAGAGAGCTTTCTGGGTCTCAAATGATGCATCTCAAAAGAAAATAGCAAGGCAGGATTTGCAGAGGGTCATTCTAAAAGCAGGAGGGTGCTATGGCCTCAGCCACTCCCATCCAGTGTCCTTCACTGGATCTTTTTGGAGTTGTCCCAGGCAACCAAGGCCTTTGTGTTTGCCCTCAGCCAGCCAGTCAGTCATCCACATCAGACTACCCCACGCATAGCAGTCCCATAGTCAGGAGGCACTGAGTTAGGACAAGGTAACCCTTACAGCAAATTGACTTGTTTTCTTATTTTGCATCATACCACTGGGACTTCAAAACATGAAGGAGCCAGGCTGGCACATTTGGTGATGTGCTCACAAATTGGCTGGACCAGGCAAGGTTCTAATTTTGTTCTTCCAAAACTGTGCACAGAGGTAATCATTCACCCTACCAATTCAGTTGTGTGTGTATGTGTGTGTGTGTGGGGGGGGGGTTGTGGAGAGGGGCAAATAAACAAGAATAAAAAAGCATGCATGCATATGTTCTTAACAAGACAGGACGGAAGCCAGACTTTTAGGACTCAGCAAATGTCTACTCCAGGCATCAGCAGGCAATTCAAAAGGAAAGATACATAAATGATGACTAAAAGCTGTTTTGGGGGGGAAGGGTGGTTCCTGAGGCTAAGTCTCACTCTATTGTCATGAATGGCCTTGAACTCTGAAGATCCCACCTCACTTGAGAAGTTGGAACTACAGGTATGCACTACCTGGGGTAGGAGTGAGGCAGATAAACTTTAAAAGTGTGTTCTTAGACTACTAAGTCTAAGATCTGAAAATTAAATTACCCTTTGCTGATCAGGATGCCATAGGCTGAGGAGGGGGTCATCTTCAGAAGTTGTGAGGGTAACAAAAAACAGCAGTCAGATCAAGTGCCAACAGAGTAACTTTCCTGATGATCAGCTATTTGCAATGTATGTCAAGTTTTAAAATACACGTATCCTGCAATTTCATTTCTAGGAATTTATCCTTAGGAAAAATCAATCAGGGAGAAAGTTACAAAAGCCCAAAGTGCAGTCTGCCTACAGTCTGAGGTAGAAGGCAGTCATGAAGGAGGGGGCAGGCGGGGCATGCACACAAAGGCATGAAATGTAACCTTTCTTCCTATTATTTACTAAGGAAATAAATATTCAAACATGACAGATTTAGTGAATTGTGGTAAATGTAGGTGATGCAATCTTATAAAGCTAATAGGAAACGTGATTATAAGACATCCATTTTTACATGTGGGAAAGTGACCATTTCATTGGTATATTTTAAAAACATCCAAGTTATTTTTTGTATCAAAGCCAAAAGGTGTAACATTTAGGTGACATTATTGCAAGTATTATTTTCATCTTGTTCTTCTCTATGTCTATTTTATATTTATATTGTGGGCTAAAGAGAGAGTTTGGTGTTGGAGTGCTTGCCCTCCATGCATGAAGCCTTGTGTTCAATTCCCAGTATAGCAAAGCACATGGGTCATGTGTATAATTACAAAATGATAAGTAATAAATGCCTAATTACTTGGGATCCTAAGTGAAATGTATATATATATATATATATATATATATATATATATATATATATCTAAATATTTCCAATTTTAGAAACTGATTATAATAAAGGTATATTTTAAATTTTTTTATTTATTTTTAGTATGTTGGTGTTTTGCCTGGATATATGTCAGATTCCCTAGAATTGGAGTTACAGTCATCTGTAAACTGGCTTATGAATGCTGGGAATTGAACCTGGGTCCTTTGGAAGAACAGGCAGTGCTCTTAACCATTCTCCAGCCCCTGAATTTTTTTAAATAGGAGTTTGAGTCTATCTATATATCTTAGTGTTTTGGTTACTTTTTTATTGTTGTGAAGAGACACCATGACCACTCTTTTGAAAGAAATCATTTAATCAGGCTTGCTTATAGTTTCAGAGGCTTAGTCCATTATCACCATGGCAGGAAGCATGGCAGTATGCATGGTGCTGGAACAGTAGTGAGAGCTGTATCCTGGTCCACAGGCTGAGAGAGAATTGACATAGGGCCTAGTTTGGGCTTTTGATAACACATCCCCTCGAACTAGGCCACACTCCCTAGTCTTTCCAACCCTATCCACTCCCTGGTGACTGAGCATTCGAATCTATGAGCCTCTGGGGGTCATTCTTATTCAAACGGTTACACTCAGTTTTACCTAAAACTTAACCATCCTTCGGGATCAGCCTCCTGAAGAACTAGGATTGTATCCAAATGCCAACATTCCACACACAGCTTGAGGTGGGTATTTTTGTCATTTTTGCTTCAGACAAGCTCTTGTGCCAGAGCCAGCTGACTGCATAGTACTTGTAGCAATTCTCTTCAGTTTCTAATTCCTTTGCACATACCACCTCAGATATCTTCATTAAGGGTACTCTGTTATTATCCCTTGCTAGTATTCAGGGCATCTATTCTGGCCTGTCCTTGGGGTTCTAACAGGGTATGTCTTCTGCTGCAGCCACAAAGAGCACCACCTGTGCACATTCACTATGTTCCCTTTTAAAAGGGTGCTGCACACCACTCATCTCTCTCTCTCTGCTTCTCTGTCTGTCTCTCTGTCTCTCCTTCTCTGTCTCTGTCTCTCTATGCCCCCTTCTCTTCTGCCTCTCCCATCCCCAGAGGCTAGTCTCCACTCTCCCCTCTTCCCATTCACCTTCCCCCGATAAAAAAAACCCTCTACCCAAACTCTGTCCGATGGCATCTTTCTCTTGAGAGCTGCTTTTTAAAATTGCAAGTGTGTGTATTAGAACTCTGCTTTTGAAACTCTAGTGCAATTCTGGGAATATGGTTTATTCTGCAGTATATTGGGCTCTATAATATAGCATAATGATATATCAGGCCTCTATGGTATATTAGGTTCCATTAAGCTCTGTTTTGTTTTAAGTCCAGGTCTCACTGTGTCTGCCAGGTTGTCCTTGAACTCATAATCCCTTGGCCTCAGAGTAAGCACCTATTAGTCTTAAAGAGAGCAGAGGAAAATTTCCAGAATGGTCTGAAAGTAAATAAGAAAGAACCATCTGCAGTGTGGACACTGCTTATGCTTCCACACGAAGCAGCCAGACAACAACAGTTAAGAACTGCCTTTAAAATTTCATTACCAGAAAAAACAAACAAAAGACACATTGAAGCATCAGTTCTGTTGTAATAAAAATTGCTAAAATACCACTGAAAAGCAAAAGGAAAAAGTTAAAGAGACTCTCCGGCTCCCCCGTATGTTGTGAGATATTTGATTACACTGTGTAAAGATATGTCACTGTGACTGGTTTAATAACAAGCTAAACAGGCAATAGCTATGCAGGGAGAATAGACGGGACTTCCAGACAAGAATCTAGGCCCACAAGCTGGGGATGGGGGAAGGGGAGAGCATGGGGGAGACACAGAAGAAGCAGGATGGGCAATACTTGACAGAACATAGATTAATATAAATGGGTTAATTTAAGTTTTAAGAGTGAGTGGGACAAGCCTAAGATAAGACCAAGTTTTCGTAATTAATAACAAGTCTCTGTGTCATTATTTGGGAGCTGGTTAGAGGGACAGAGAAAGCCTCATTACATGCCGCCCTACCCTCCCCACACAGACAAAAGACATCACTTAAAAGGTTTGCCTCATGTCCATTTCTCTGAATAAAATATCAATTAATTTTTGTTGTTGCTTTGAGACAGGATTTCTGTGTAACAACTCTGGCAGTTCTGCATCTCTCTTTGGAGACCAGGCTGGCCTTGAGCTCACAGAGATCTGCCTGCCTCTGTCTCCTGCATGTGGGATTAGAGGTGTGAGCCACTAGGCCTAGCTAGGAATTTACAATTTGGATAAGAGCAACATAAAATTTTTAAATAATTTTTAAAAATGGGGCTGGGAAGATAGATCAGAAAGTAGAGTATATACTCCATAAGCATGAGGGTCTGAGTTTGATTTCCAGTGCCCACGTAAAAGGCCAGGCATGATGAAGTGATTTGCTATCCCAGCTGGGTAGGGTGGTGTGGAGACAGGCAAATTTCTGGAGCTAGCTGGCCAGCCAGCTTGGTCTAATCAATGACCCCAAGGGCCCAGTTAGGAAATTATCTCAAAAACAAGTTAGACAGCTCCTGAGAAAGGACAGCCGAGGTGTACCAACACACACACACACACACACACACACCACACACACACACACACACACACACACACATGAGAGTGAGAGAGAGAGAGAGAGAGAGAGAGAGACAGAGACAGAGACAGAGAGACAAAGAGGCACATAGATTAGATAGTTTTGAGTTATGTATTTTAAAAGAGATAACTTATAAACATGAATTTTAATATTGTATGTTGTGCTATGAAAAGGATAATAAGGTTTGGATTCATGTTGAATAGTGACTTGGAAATATTTACAATATTTTTAATGAAGGAAGAATGTGAATGGGACTTAAGTAAGAAAACAAAATAACATGTACGGCACAAACAAGCTTCTCCAGGGCAACTGTTTTCTTTTTTCCATGATAGGATAATCACTTTATTTCTCAAGGGAAATACTGTTGACTTCATCTGTGTGCTTAATGGCAGCTAGTGAAAACATAAAACCACAACCAGGTACAATGCCAGTTTGTCTAACTCAACTTATTGGTGTGTGTGTGTGTGTGTGTGTGTGTGTGAATTTTAAAGGTTCCACATGAAGGCAGGTGGCAGCTCATGCTTGTAACCCTAGCTCTTAGGAGGCAGACACAGGAGAACTGCTGTGACTCTGAGGACAATTTGGCCTACAGAGTGGGTTCCAGGCCAGCTTGGGCAACTGTGAAACCTGGTCTCAAAACCAAAACAACTGATAGGTTCTACGTGGTTTTGTGCCTTATTTATTTTCATGCTGCAGATATAGAAATATAGAGCCTCGCCAAAATGTATGCCTCCATTTAGAGTGCCTTAGTGTTCTAGCTTCCTTTCTTCAGCTGTGATAAAAGCAACGTAGGTAGCAAGGGGTTCAATTGATTTAGACTTCCCTGGTCACAATCCATTTAGAGAAGTCAGGGCAGGAGCATGAAAGCAAGACTGCTTGCTATTTCACGCAGCATTACCTCCCACCAGGGAAGGGACCTAAAGCCAAAGAAAGGACTGCAGGAAACACAGTGGATGCTGCTTGCTACCTGACTCACTTAGGCTCATGCTCAGCTAGTTTTCTTATATGACCAACCACTATACTGCTCACAGTGGGCTGAACCCTCCTCTATCAATTAGGCATCAAGACAATGCCCTATAGACATGCCTGTAGGCCAATCTGATCCAGGCAATTCTTCAAGTGTGGTTCCTTCTTTCCAGATGACTCTAGGTTGTAGCCTGTTGACAATAAAGCTAAGTAGGTACACTTAGCATTTGTAAAGTGAGAAGTTTGTTATAATAACCTAAGAACTATCTAGCTTCCAAAATCTATGTGCATTTGTTGCAAATTGCTTAAGTTTGCCGATACTGCATTGGCCTAGGCCTGGGTTATTAGCAAAAGGTGGAAAAATGAACAAAACAGTACAAGGGTTCTCCTCTTTGTCACTGAAGATGATTCTGTTTTCATGGCCAGTCCCTTAGCTGGAACCTGGCAAATCTGACAGCCACATGACAGTTAACTAAAGGAGACCCCACCCCCACCACCACACACACAGGGTTTCTACACTTCATGAGCATATTTTGATCGATTCTCCTGGAACCTCTTTCCCTTGGCCAGTACTGTTATATAATTCAATATATCCAACTCTTCTTGGTCCCTCTTCCAAATGACTTTAGCTGCTTTTCTTCTCATCTTTTGAGTCCCTTCTTCCTCCAGCCTTTTGTCTTTGGTCACTGAATTTTGGAATTACTCATTTCCCTACTGAACTAAGATTTTAACATACAACATGAGGGTGATGTCATTTTATTCCTCATAGCATTGCCATTAAGACCATGATGTAATGAGTTTAGCCCAGTATCCAAGTCATACATTTTTCTAAAGTAGTAGCTACTAATATTTTCACCCTTGAGTAGATTGATGAAGTCCCGAATTCTCTTGTTGATTCTCCCTCCTCCACTCTGCTAAGAGTCTGGCCATGTGTCCTTCTATATCCCCAGAAACCCAGTAATGGTTTCATAAGGCTTTCAGAAAAACAGAGAGTCTCATCTTCCACCACTCTAGCTCTCTGTGTCTCAGGCTGTTAAGAAACAGACTTCCAGGTTGTTGGGCCACATTCACTCCAAGAGGGCTTTGGTCTTCACTGTTTCCCTTGTTTGAAATACTCTGTATTTACTTGTAGGCATCTTTCAGATTTCTGCTGAAAAGTCATTTCCTTCCAACTCTGGTCTCTCTATTTTGTATTCTCTCTTAGAACTTCAGTTTGCAACACAATCATATGCAAGTGATTATTTACTATTCCCTTATGTTTATTCTTGACATCTCTCAGCTCCTGTTATATATCTCACTCATGCATATTCCTTTCCTTTTCTTCTCATCTTAGAAACTCCACTATTATTTCAATTGCTCAGCCCCAACTCCACACTCACTCTGTTTCTATCTGCAAATGCTACCACCTCCCTTGCCAACCACTTATTGCCCCACCCAACCACTTACCCCACTTTCTACTACTGACAACCATGGCCAAAGCCACGCTGTCCATTTAGATATTGTTACAGTACACTTTAACACATCTAGATCGTTCCGTTACTTCCTTGCCGACAGAGCAGTTACATTGGTCCTCTGTGTTGGTTATCTAGAGGCACGTGTGTGTTGTTTGGTAATTTTGAAGGCTCACTGTAGAATGTACATACTCAAACCTACTAGGTATAGAGTTTACATCATACATGTGTTATGTGGCATAGTCTATTTCTCTTAGGCAATAAAACTGCACAACATTAGTGATCTGAACACTGCAGGCTTAATATAATGGTGTGTGTTTTCCAGACAGAAAAAAAGTACACTAAAATATGGATTTTCCAGCTCCATCATGACATTACATGACAGCTTTCCTGAAACATCAGTAAATTGGACATAACTCCATATGTAAGATAATTTTCCTTCCTGGAACTCTTTAGTGATTTGACAGCTGCTATGGACTGAACTGTGCTGCCGAAACATTTGTGGTTGTAGTTAGCCCCCACCTACCCATATGACTGAACTGGAAAGGAGGGTTTTCAACAGTTCCCTTAAACTAAATGAGCTCATAGGGATGAAGCTGGGGTCAAAACAACTGTGCCTTTGTGAGGAAAGGGAGCAGAGTGGTTGCTCCACTGCATAAGGCCACAGTGAGAAGGCAGTTGTCTGTGAGTAGAGTCCTCTCCTGAATGTAATCACACGGGGACCCCGATCTGAGAATTCGAGAGCCCCAGAAGTATGAAAGAAAGTATTTTCTGTTGCTTACATCATCTGGTCTATGGCTTTTCCTATGGAAGCCTGAACTACCATTCCACTCAGAGTAAAAGTCAAAGCATATCCAACAGCCAGAGGCTCCACACATTTCCTATGTCCTCACACTCTGACCCCATTGCCTTTGATTCTTTCCACTTCTTATGACATTCCAGTCAAACTGCCCTACGTGCAATTCCATGCCAACCCTACTCCCACTTTGTGGGCCTCTGCTTTCTGTACTTAGAACAGATCATTCCAAAATATTTGCATAATAGACTTTCTCCGCTCACCTCGATGATGTCATCTTAATCCCAATCCCATCCCCCTACCCCTTTCCCTTAGCATTTGCTTCTGACGGAATATATATATATATATATATATATATATATATATATATATGTCAAGATGTCAAGAATAAACATAAGGGAATAGTAAATAATCACTTGCATAAGATATATATATCTTATCTCTCTACCTTATCCATTCTCATGATACCCATGAGATGGGTTTAGCTATATCCTAAGAACATGGGGAAGCGCATAGCAGGTGTTCAGTAAATTACTGTTGAATTCTAACAGCCATAAATTAGCTGTAGGCTGAAAGGTACAGTACAGAGCTGGTACAAGGTCAGCAGTGTTCCCTAGTAGAAAATTACACTGCTTGAAAGAACACATGATTTTTCTGGCCTCTTCTGGTTTTCCGTTAGTATTAGGAAAGTTCAAGGAGGTTTTAGAAGCTCCGAGGGTATGACCAGGGATATGTTCTTTTTGATTTGTCTTTAAAATACAGAGGATGATAATATGCTGATAAATTGTCAAGGGCTAATTAAGATCGAAGCTGAAGGTTTTTAAAATTTTGACTGGCTGCCTTTTTCATTGTTTGCAAACCCAGACTCTGAGGTCTTTGACACGTTGATGCTAATGTTGCTTAAAGATGTGGTGTTTATTCCTACAGTTTTTGCATAGAGTAAACACATGCATAGCAGACAATGACCAGAGCAAACTACTGTGGTGACGACTCACTTTCTCTTAGGGCTCTGAGAGGTACTAAATTAAAGGAAGAGACCGATACTGAGTTGGAAAACAGGTGCTCTTCTCCATTTTCAGAGACAACAAGCCTGCAGAGCACGAATAGGGTTTTTGTGTTAAAAACGAGGAATTCTTCACTACCGCAGCCAAACGGAAAACTAGTAATTGTAGCACTGGCTGCTGCAGTCACTGTATCCTGAGAGCTGCGTTTCCTAACACTGAAGTTAAAAATTGTCTTCCTACGTCGGAACGAGGTTCCCTTGTCACCTCCAAGCACCAGCTTTTTAAAAATAAAGGTGTCACCCAAGTGTGGACACACCCACCGCATCCCGGCTGGAATTACTCTTTGGTTATGCAAATCTAAAAGGCTGGCGCGGTGTTCTCCAGCTGGGCGCCCGCCCGGGTCCGGGTGCGCGCAGGCCCCGGCGGGAGCGCGCATGGCCAGCGCCTCCGGAAGCGCGCGCGGGTCCAACAGGAAAGCCCCCAGCATCACCCGCAGCCAGAGCGCCGCGGGCTTGGGTACCACGCGCCCTAAGGGAAACCGCCCACAGGCCCTGCAGCATCTCGCGAGATCTCGCCGGCTAGCCCCAAGTACTGCGAGTTTAGAACTTAAAAAAAAAAAAAAAAAAAGAAAGAAAGAAAGGAAGAAAAAAAGCCGCGAGAGGCGTCCGTAGAGCCGCTGCTGCTGGGGGAGCATCCGCGGCGGCTGGCACCAGGGCCCAGGCTGCGGGCGGGTGGGCGAGCGGGAGGGAGGGGGTGCTGAGGACAACGTGGAGCGGCCGGCGGCGGCGACGGCGGCGGAAGGGGCGGCGGTGCGCAGGTCGGCGCGGAGGCGCGTGCGGCCGCGCCTGCTCGCTGCGCTGCGGAGGCCGGCGCTTGCTCGCACTCCAGGCTCGAGTGCGCGAGGCTGGCCGGCGCAGAGCTTGGGGCGGCTGAGGGGCGGGCTGAGCGGCCCCGCCTCCCGCGTGCTGCACCGAGCGCGGCCGCGGCCGCCGCGCCTTTAAACGCGGGCCGGCCGCACTCGCGGGCACTCGGAGGCTGGCGGCGAGCGTGCCGCGCGCGGGCTAGCGGCGGCGCTGCGACTGTCTGTCTCATCGGGCTGCTTAGCGGGACCGCCGGCCCGGGAGCCAAGCCGCGCTCTAGGCAGCGTTCACCCGCCCCGCTCCGCAGCTTCCCCGAGCGTCGGGCGACGATGGAGCCCCGGCCCGCGGCGCCCTCGTCTGGCGCACCGCGGCCCGCCCGGGATGGGGACGCGCCGCTGGCTGCGGCCGGGGTGGACCTGCCCGGCACTGCCGTGCCTTCCTCCAGGCGAGAGGATGCTCCGGGCGGGAGTCAGGCCGGCGGGGTGCGCGGAGATGGAGCCGCAGCTGGGGGCGATGGGCTGGGCAGACCTCTGGGGCCCACCCCCAGCCAGAGCCGCTTCCAGGTGGACGTGGTTTCCGAGAACGCCGGGCGGGCCGCGGCGGCGGCGGCAGCGGCCGGAGCTGCGGGCAATGAGACCCCGGCTGCCGGGAAAGCCAGCGGCGAGAGCGGCACTGCCAAGGGCAGCGAGGAAGCCAAGGGCCGCTTCCGCGTGAACTTCGTAGACCCCGCTGCCTCTTCGTCCGCGGACGACAGCCTGTCGGATGCGGCTGGGGTCGGAGGCGACGGGCCCAACGTGAGCTTCCAGAACGGGGGGGACACGGTGCTGAGCGAAGGCAGCAGCCTGCACTCGGGCGGCGGCAGTGGACACCATCAGCAGTACTACTATGACACCCACACCAACACCTACTACCTGCGCACCTTCGGCCACAACACCATGGACGCGGTGCCCAGGATCGACCACTATCGGCACACGGCCGCGCAGCTGGGCGAGAAGTTGCTCCGGCCCAGCCTGGCAGAGCTCCACGATGAGCTGGAAAAGGTGAGCTCGCCCAGACCCTCCTCCCTTCCCATGCCCTGGTGCGTGCTGGCCTCAGGATGCAGCCGCCGACTCTCCCTGGTGAGGTGGCAGCCCGGGACCCGAGGAGCGACTCGCTGGCATCTCTGGATTCAGCTGTCAAGTGTGGAATTGCAGCGGAATGTAACTTAATCCTTCAAAAGTTTGCAGCGGGTTAGGCTGGTTACGCGATACAGCGGAGGCAGCACTTAGCAGCCTTTCCCGTCCAGTTATGTCTCTTGTGTGTGCTGTCTTTTTTCATCGTCTTGACAATGTGTGTCACCTCTCTTGAGTTACACATGTGTTTAGAGCCCAGAGAAGGGAGTGTGGAGGAGGTTTGGAAGAGGCTCCCTCTTGGGACAGGTTGGAGAGAACCTGCTACCATCTGGGTCCTTTTAAGATTGTAGTGTATGGCTTCTGTACATCCATTAGGGATCCTGAGTGGAAAGGTTGACGTTTGAAGGAAAATCTTAATAGCATGTGTTTGTACTCTATTAATTATTAAAGCCCAATTTTTTGCAATCTTGAATTTGGAGAGGACTATAGAAATCTTTTTTCTTTTCTTTCCTTCCTTCCTTTCTTTATATTTTTTGTTTTTATTTACTATTTTTAGACAAGGTTTCTCTGTGTAGCCCTGGCTGTTTTAGAACTTATTATGTAGCCCAGGCTGGCCTTGAACTCAGAGATTCACTTGCTTCTGTTTCCCAGCGCTAGGATTAAAGAAATGTTTGACACCACACCTGGAGACTATAGAAATCTCAAATCTTGGGGAAATAGCATGATCCTTTTTGTTTGTTTGTAATGTAAATTTTTTGGAAAGAGGCTGTATCGGTGCAGGGCAGTGGTTAAGAGATGGCTCAGAAGTTAAAGAGCACTTGTTGCTTTTGCAGAGAGCCAGGAGGGTTCAGTTTTCAGCTCCCGCAGGGAGCTCACAACCATCTGTAGCTCCACTTCCAGGGAGGGGTGTATGCCCTTCTGATTTTGATAGGTACCAAGCATGCATGTGATGTTCATCCACACAAGCAGGCAAAATATTCATACACATAAAATATGTAATAGAGGGCTGTATCTTAAAAAATTACACGGTTGAGTCTTTAAAGAAGCAAAAGGAAACACAAGGATTTCATTTTTCCCCCCTTGAGGATGTCCAGAGAAATAGTCTGGGGTCTTTTTATGCAAGCCCTTTTACTTTGTAAGAAAACCATTCCTATCCCCATACACTCTTATTGACTTTTCCTTCTGTTTTTTTTTTTTTTTCTTAATGGCCTCATAAGACTTTTATTTCCTTGGGGTTCAGATAATTATATGACGATAACATTGATGCTTTTGAGATCTGATTAATATTTAACCTTTTTATGAGTTGAATTACTTGACATCTGCCTCAGCAAGTCTATAATGGAATTTTGTGACTTCAGAGTTGGTACCACACAGGGCGAGATGATCAATGTGAAAAAGTTTGTGATTTACTTTGACTGTGATGGTTTGATTTCACACATTCATGTCTTACGAGACTGTACTTGTTCCAGTGTTTGAGAAAGTAACAGTCACCACTTGAAGTGCGTGTGCAGGTCCCAACCCTTACAAGCTTTATGGATTGTTTAAAAGATTGACATCATTTAGACTTAGATAATACTGCTTCTGTTCTATTGTTGTAATTTGTCATATCAGAAGCCAAACACTTTCTGAAACATTTATTCACACTTAGTTTTTTTAATGGCCATTCTTTTTTCCTTATAGGCTCAAGCAGAAATGGAGTTGGGAAATAGTATGTTATTGGAGCATTTTGAGTATAAAAATTTTTATACAAACACATTTCAGATTAATTTCAGTAAAGCCAAATTTAGCATTATACCTGTAAGTTGTAGAATTTAAGTTGAAAGGTGTTTTGTGTCTTTTGAATGTTTTTTTTTGCTGTTCTACTTTTGGCAGTAATATAATAGTGCACTTAAAGTCCTCTAAAGCTGAGTTTATTTTGTGTGTGGCTTGTGGCTTGAGTCCTGGTGTTTTGTTCATTTTAGAGTATCTAAAAATAGACACATATCATTTACGAGATAGTTGAAAAAGTCACCTAATCCCTCAACTGTAGCTTCCTCAGTTTTCGAGATTATTATAAAGATTAAAGAAAAAACGTAACAGAAATAATGGGCTGTGGCCATGCCAATTTGGTGGAATATCATTGCTAATGTGGTTCTTATTTTTCTCTTACATTGACTCCATCCTCAAAGTACAAGCCTAAACTTCAATCTTAGATTCTCTTAATTACATCATTAGATGGATATAGTTTATAAAATGCTCAATTCAAAGGCTAATTGTACATTGAATAGCATAATGAATTCTTCGTTTTTTTTTTCTTCTTTTTTTTTTTTTTTCTTGGCTTCCATAGCAAATGCTAGACAGGTGCTACTCCATTGAGGTGGACCCTCATCCTCTACTTGGATTCTGTATAGCAACCAGAAGTTGTTGATGGTGTTAACTAATAAGCAAATATCGAAGATAATTGCAGCAGGTGGGTTAAATACCTGCCGTGCTAAATAGTGCAGAAACTGTTCACTGTTGTGGGAGATGTTGGCAAATGTGACCCAAGACAGTGATATCTGACTGGATCTCCCAAAAGTTGTTCCTCATCTCTATAGATTGACAGGAACTTGAATGCTCTTAGCCCCTATTTAATACTGATATCTGGAATTTCTTTGACATTCTAGTATTTGATTGTCATGTACTGTACTCTGGTGGCTGAGTACTACACTGTCCATGACGTGTCTAAGGCAGGTCTAAGTAACAGGTGGGAAGAACTATGGAAGATCAGGGGAAGTAAAAGTTAACACTCTACAAACATATTAGGAGAAAGGACCTTTTAACACTATTTCCACTAATATCCAATTGCAGGGGAATAAATAAATATCCATGCTTTGTTGTGAGCCATTCTAGGAAGAAAGCTGATGGCTCTCCAGTTAGATACTGTTGACTGGGTAAGGGGTGATTGTGGTGAGTAGCAAGTCAGGCAATATGTCTGCTTAGAAAGACATAAAACAAGTAATAGTTATTATTAATATAACAAAGAATAGTTTTTTTCCAGTGCAACGAAAGGAAACATCACCAATCAGGATATAATGGAACCCAATTTTCAGTGGGCTTTGGGAAGAAATAAATATGGCATTGAGGCTGAGACCTAAAGGATAAGTTGGGATGGGTGGAATAACACTCCAGAACAAAGACTGTATTTTTAAAGGTAGTGAGGAGAAAAGTTATGTTCATGCAACAAACATAAAAGGCCAGTATATTTTATTGTAAATGTAGTGGGAAGCTGTTGAAGGGTTCTGTGCGACAGAGTATATGACCTATTTTATTTGAACATCTTTGCTGGCCAGAGAATGTGTTCTAAGGTGTGACTGGAAACAAAATAAACCATCCTGAGTGAGGTGAACTGTTGTTCCAACTTAGAGATTATAAGGATTTGTGCATAACAGATCAGATGTGAGAGAGGCTGACTCCCAGGGTTTGACTTCAGTAATTGAATAGTGGGGTTCTGCTCCCTGACTTGGGAAAGATTGAAAGTAGAATGGATTTGGAGTGATGAATAGAATTCTAGTTGTATTTGTTTGTAAGGGTACCTTATTCTACAAGTCATGGAGTGTGGCAGAAAGGTAGGTGTGTGTGTGTGTGTGTGTGTGTGTGTGTGTGTGTGTGTGTGTGTGTGTGTAAATGGATGAAGTACCTTAGTTATGAGCGAAAGATTGGGTTGATAAAGGAACAGAAAGCATGGTCAAGGATTGGGCCCGGAGAGCATCTAAAGTTGTGTTGGGGTCTTTTAATAGCTAGACTTTTAATAGCCTGGCAAGCAGTATCCTAGAAGGACAGAAAAGACTTTTAAAGAAGGAAGACACTAAACTAAGCAGGGCATAGTGGCACATGCCTATAGCCCTGGGAGGCTGAGGCAGGAGCATCTTTTGGGTAAAGGCCAACGATGGCTATTCAGATGGTTCCAGGCCAGACTGAGTTAAATAGTGAAACTCTCACAAAAGGGTAGAAATTCTAAAAAATGATGCTAGGAATTGATTTTTTAAAAATTGCGCCCCCCCCCCCATCAAAGTAACGATTTCTCCAAAAGGAAGAAATAGAAAGTAGAGTACCAAAAAAAAAAAAAAAAAAAAAAAGAAATGGACAACTTTAACGTGTGATTGGTGTGATTGGGAGCATAATTATCCAATGTGGGGTGGTAAACAGTCTGCTGCTACTGGACTCAAAGCATCCTCATCAGCATCCTCATCCTCATACATCACTCTATTTTGTAACCACACTTAGAAACCTAGGAAAGTGTTTCGATGGAACCATGCTACCACTTTGATGAAACATCTCAAGTCTGCAAGTATGTGTCAACATCAGCTGTTGTTCATGAGAAGCCATTCACCTTGACTGACCTAGTCTCAGATTAGGCTATAGACTAGCTGGTCACTGAGCTCCTGCTCTGGGATTACAGGCACGGGCTTGCACACAGAGCTGTTACTTTACTGACCAAGCCAGACTTCACCCTACCTGGCCTTTTCCTCTCTTTTAAAAAATAACATCACCTTTGCAGTTGTTCTGAGACCCAGGCTTAGAATCACTTTGCTAAGGTTATCAAGTTATTGGATGTTGCCTATTTTTGCCTTTCTCATTAATAGAAGGGAGTAAGGAGGCAACAGTATTTTAACCACTGAGCTTTTTTTTTTTCATTTAATTCCTAAGAATTACTAGTAATAATGGTCTGATAGAAATTGAAAATGGTTTATTAGCAATTTAAACTATAGAACTAGATGTAATACTTGCTTTTCTGTCCGATGCTAGAATATTTTCTAGGCCCTTTCTCTGATGTATCATATTTTTCTGGCTATCTCTCAGACCTTCTGTAAGATGCTTGAGTTGCTGGAAGGGGAGACTTTGCCATATCACCTCAGGGTGTTGACATCTGAGAATAAGGAGGAGGATACTTGAGATGATGCAATTGTTAATTAATCCTTCACTAGAATCAGAGCTTTTGTTTCATTAATTTTCATACAGAGATTAGGTACTTAGTACGGATCTGTTCACTGATGTACCAGGGCTGGCAGTTCCTGTCACTTAACAAGGGCTTTAAGTAAAACACGGAACAATTGCAGCATTGCCTCTAACACTGAGCTGCTTCTCTGCCCTGCTAATAATTATTTCTGGATATAGCTTGATTCCTTGAAAGTCACCCTAGGAGAACAAGAATAGGTCACAGCTTGGGTGGTTTCTGTGAATAGTTTCCACATATGAGTAAAAGTGGGATCCTGATGAATATTTGCATGTGGTAAAGTCAAATTTCAGTTTAAACCTGCTAAATCCATGTTATTGGCTTCTGTCGTCTGGTTTTCAGTTTCTGTATTCATTCTCCAAGTAGATAAGCAACTGACTACATGTGTAAAAATATAAATTTGGTACTCTAAAATGAGGCAAAGGAAAAAATCTGTACATTACTAGTCACGATTGATACATTATCTGTGTATATTTATGTTCATGCCTATCCTGTGAAACTAGAACCTGAGATATGCAAGTTGATTTTCTTGGTTCTTAGGTTTAGTATCTTTGCTTGCAGTGACTTTTCATCGAATTTTGCATGTTTGGGAAGTCCTTAATACCAGTTGTGTTAGTTCCTTGCTGAGTGACATTGATGTACATTCAGTTATCCACCAAATCCTTACTGAACATCAACAGCAGCACTGTTGTAAGTGTGGGGGATATAGCAGTAAGCAAAATAAAGCCACATGGCTTCCTAGTTGTAGGAGACGATAGGCAAATAGGGTAGGGTGAAGTCTGGCTTAGGCAGTAAAGTAATAGCGAGGTGTGCAAACTCATGCTTGTAATCCCATGATATATAACTGTGAAGAAGCTAAAGCAGGATGAGAAATTGGTGGCCTGGTTGCCATCTTAGAGTAGTTGAGGGAAGGTCTTAATTAATAAAAGACACTAGCCAAGAGGAAAGGGATCATGCCATGAAAATACCAGGCTGACTACTTAGACTCAAATGGCTGGTGCTGAGACTGAGGTGGGTATGTGACTGGTGCAATTTGGAGACCTGGGAAGTCAAGACTGAAGTGAGAAGACAGTGACAGAAATTGTTAGATACGAGTGTTGAACCTTTCAGATGGTGATAAAGACTTGGGATTTTACTCTGAATAACATAGGGGAGACATTGGGAGGGCTTTGAGCTCAGTTTTGATGAGATTTGACTTATGACTTAAAACTATGATTGATTGCCATGCAGAGAATATAGTATAGCTGAGCATGGTTTTTATAAAGGTAAGCTGATTGCTGGAACAGAGGTTCAGATAGATACAAGTGTTTTTAAAGGGAGGGTTGTAGGGACTTTGCTGAAGTTTGGATGAAATGTGTATGGAAAGAGAAATGTTATAGTTCTTTAGAGTGGAATTACTATTGTGGAGGTAGGTGAGAACTGGATGAGCAAGGTTAGGTGGATTCACTGGGATAGAATTCTGTAAATCTGCTCTACTGTGGGGCAAGTCCTAGAAAATTGCAGCTACTAGTTAATTAGAACTTGAACAGTTTCACATTGTAGTAAGACTTCCCCCCCTCTGTGGAAGAGGTAAGTTTGAAACAAGGACTGAGGTTCTAAGATGTATACTATCCATGGGGCCAGGTGTGGTTGCTCTACTAGGTATATTGAATTTATTCAGGTAAAATACAGACATCTTAAGAGAGAATACTTCTTTCTTGTGCCTTTATCATTATCATATAATTGTTAAACCCAAAATACATTGCTGTACTCTTTGTTTTTAACATATAGCTTTATAAAAACTGAGAAATGCATTCTTTCATCTAACGTTACTTTTCTTCCTTGAGAACTTCTTGTAATAGAAGCAAGCTACCAACATCTACTGTTTTTATTTAAGATGTCTTTCCTTCACACTTGATGGCCTTGGTGGACAGGTTCTCTGTTAGCCCTTTGAGTATACTGTTCCAATGTCTTTGCTCTCCATTGTTGGTGGGAAGAAGTCAGCCAACAGTAAAGAATGGGTAACATCCCTAGGACTGAAGGTTTTCTCATTATGTTTAGCCTTCAGCAGTTTGTACCTACAGGTACTTTACTTTTCTAGGTTTTTGAGTTTCTTGCAGCTGTAAATTATTTTTTCTATTTCTCTCTTCTGTCATTTCTACTCTGACTTGAAGTCCATTCAGTGAATTTTATCATTTCAAATATTGCACTTCTCTTTCAAATGTACCAAAGTCTAGAATTTCTGAGGTTTACAACAAAGCTTTCATTTCTCTGTTGAATGCTGTTGGTAATCAGATTTACCTTTGACTTCTTTTATTTTGAAGTATTTGTGTTCTGAAAAGAACATTTGGCCCCTATCTCAAACATTTGAATGAGGAACATTTTCTCATTTGTTTGTCTATCTATTAATTTGAGGAGGGGAGAGATTAATACATTGTGATGTCTTTGGATTTTTAATATTCTGGAACTGATTTCCCTTTTCTTTGTTGAGACAGTTTCTCACTATGTATGTTACACTGACCTGGGATGCACTGTGCAGCTCAGGCTAGGATTACACAGGTGTGTTCCACCTTGCTAGGCTCAGATATCATACAATAGCTGCTATCTCTGCTCTATACCTGCCTCTGCTAACAGCTGTTGTTTGGCTCCTGGAAGACTCCCCTGCTATTTTTCATTTGGGGGCTAGCTCAGATATGGAGGTCTACCCTTACTGTTACCCTCCCCCCCCCCAGAAATTCAAATGAATTTCCCTGGTCCTCTGCTGATTTGGGGCTCTGTTCTGTTATTTCAAACAGGTGTGACTTGTCTGTTACCACAGAGGAGTTTGAGGTAGCCATAGACAGTTTGAGAAGACTGAGTGAAAAAGCAGCAAACTCATTCTTTCACTAGAGCAGGTACATGGATCTGTTTCCCCTCTGGCCTGTGTTTTTTACCAACTGTCCCTGGGTTCTTTCTATGAACAAATAGTTGGTCTATCAGTTGGCAGTTTTTGACCATTGGTTAAATCTGGATCATGCCACTTAATACATCTTCAGAAAAAGGATATGCTATCGCTGAGTCTGAGTTCCTGAACAGAAAATGGGAAAGATGACAGATAATAGGATCTGTTCCTGTGAGAATCACATGAAACATCCAGTGCTATTTATCCACTCATGGGTTTCCATGCAGATTGATTTTCTAGTGTTGACTTGGTTCTTATGCTGCTTGTTATGTTTCTACAGGTTCTTCCTAATTTTGGGGTTTTCTTCCCTGAAACAATTAGAAATAAAAGTCATACAGTGCTACTGCTTCTTTTTAACAGAAGGTATATGTTTCCTGGGAATTTTATCTAAAATGTTTCAAGCTCTTAGTTTATTGACATTAGTGAGTTGTGTGGGATTTGAAGGAACGCCTGTGTTATTATTTGTGAAACATTCTTTTGTAACTCAGTCTTGAAGTTTTGGTAAAGAACATGCAGAGCTAGTTCTGGTACTGAATTTTTTTGACTTGGATCAGCAGTTCTGACTTGGTTCATTGTGAAGTCATATGGTCACACTGACCACTTTTATCTGTGGCACTTGAGTTTTGAGCTTGCATTAATGCCACTGGATATTAATAGAGCATTGTTAACCAAAGCAAATTGGATTTGTGTAAAACAATACTTTGTTTTGAAAGCGTAGTCTGTATGGGGAGCATTACACTGAATACACCAATCACCGACAGCACGGATAGGAAGTATTGGTAGCTTTGGGATGATATAATTAGCTAGTACTTGGTAAAAAAAAAATTAGAACTGTTATTAGAATAAGCTCCTCACATTGGCATCAAAATTTGCATATATATGCAATAATTTATATGGCACATATAATTTAGATATATATACAAATGCATATATACTCAATATTTTATATTTTAAATGCTAAGTAAGCTGTTTTAATATAACATTTTGACTTAGACTTAGCAGCTGTTGTTAAAAGGTATGAGAAATTTTGATATTTCAAGGATTTTTATTAGTATTGTAACCCAAAAATTTTTAGGATTGTAAATAGCTTTTTGATGAATTTTCACATTTTTGGTGTGTTCGTTTGGGTTTATTTAAAGCAGTAATAATCCAGTACTCAGAGGCTGTGAGTTCAAGGTCAGCTCAAGCTGGTACAATAGCTTTTATGTTGTATAAAAATCATCATTTTTTTTTCATTTTGTCTTTTCAAACAGTGCATGACAGGTACCCGATCTTACAGGTGTTGAAACCAAACTTTTAGGGGTTAATTCTATAGGTAATGAGTAGCAGGGCTAGGATTTGAATAGAGCTGACCTGGGAGCTAACATTTTTACCCCAGTGTATTATTTCAAAGTATTGTTTAGAGAACAGATTTACCATAAAAGCTTAATGTTAGTTTACTATTTTTTAGTTAAAGGACAGGAAACATCCATTTCAGACATTCCATTTTCATCATCTTGGAAGAGTTGAGGTGAGTGTGTGTATTATAAAATCTGAATGCTGTACTTAAAGAGAACTACAGCATATGATATGTGCCATGAAGGAACTACAAAAACATTAATCTAAATTGAAACTAGGATTTGAGTTGAGAAAGTGCTAGGTCCCTTTAAGATAAATTATAGGCAGAGGGAATTCTAGTTGAAAGTCCCTTAGGAGAAAATAGTCTAAAACCAACTTTGAAGGTTGGCAATGGTGGCATATCCTTTAATCCCTCACTCTGGATGCAGAGGCATGCAAATCCTGGAGTTCAAGGCTAGCCCTACATAGTGAGACCACTTCTCAGTAAGCAAACAAAACCCTGACTTCTCAGCTAAAGTACAGCTGCATCAGTTAAATATTTGATTGGAATTTGCAATAATTTTCTAATCTGAAGCATAAGAATTAGCAAGGGAGAAGTTTCAAAGAAAATTAGTAGAATTAGAGCTGCCTTTGGTTAGAAAATATGAGGACTTTTCTTTGCTTTATAAATGTGTGTGTCATTTTATGTTCATTTCTGCTTGTCTCATTGGGCAGTAAACTCTGAAGACATTGAAAAAATTCAAAGTCATGGTTTTATAGACTTGACAAAAGAAAGTTTCAAAGTTAGAATTTTCCTTCATTCCTAAAAAGAAAGTGTCCTCAACAGATAAGAGTGTGAAAATTTCCCTCCTGTCAGCAGTCTGATGCTTATCTTTAATAATATCAGACATTATATATTAAAAAAATTAATGGCACATTCAAAGAATTCAGTGTAGATACTTTAATTTTCCCAGCCTTCTTGAAAAAGCATAGACACCTTGGGGCCAGAGGGCCAGTCTTGTGATGGGAAAGTGTGCAAGGGAATAAGAAAACTGAGTATGACCAGGAATATTGGTTAAAAGGAGATGGCAAGTTTGAGTGACTTGTTAGAACCCAGCTACTGAACGATTGGCCAGTTGGACTGACCTTCTCCACTTACCAAAATAGCCACCAAATAAGCTTTCAAAGTTAAGTTGATGCACATACCTATTTCATGTTACACATTTTATATCCCTTCCTGGATGGGATACATCTGGGCAGGTCAACAATTCCTTCTCTGAAGGTGGTATGATGCAGCCATCTCTAGTCATCAAGTCTTGTTTCTTAACCATAAAATACAAACAAAAAAACTTGGTTCTTGCCATGTTAGGCAGAGAAGGGTCTGGTATTTACCACAGGAAACCTGAGTTGAGTTGCTTTGGGTTGGAGTCTGCCAGGGACCACTCCCCAGATTTTGAAGGTCCAGATTATTCCTCAGCCTCTGGTAACACTAGTGGGAAAGCATCTGATTCCCACTATAGAATGGGTGTATGTATAGCTGGGAAGGCAGCACTGTTTACTATTTTGGCTTTTCCATCTCATTTTTATTTAGTACACATGTTTGAATTTGTAATACCATTTAAAGCTTAACTCAGGAAAGGGTCATTCTGTATGTGTATTCCTCTTTACTGTTAGATTTTTGTCTTTTCTGGTGATTTATAGTTGCCTGAAGTGTTTAGCATTTAGATGGTATGACCTCCAGAATAATTTGAAGAAGGATAGTCTGGATAAGGACATGGTTTTGACTTCTAAAATTTCTTTTTTTCCCCTCCATTATAGCTACTATCCTGTATTCATCCCATTTTCTGAGTATTCTGTTCTTCATTTTTGTCTCTGTTCAAGTTTCTTGGCTGGCCCTTTAGGTTACTATTTATAAGGTTTGATTTACCATGTAAAAAGTACATCAATGAAGTTGTATCTAGAAGAGACTTATTTCATGGATAAAGTATAAGAAAGGCTTTCAGTGTAATAATTCCTTTGTCTTTTTTTTTTTTTTATTAGGGTAAGTGGGTATTGAATGTATCTTGTCACGTCAGGAGAATGTACTATATGCTTTCCAGTACATATAATCTTGACTTGATGAAAAACTAAAAACCTTTTATATCTAACTTCCTTACCAGCATTTTCATCTTTAATAAATATTTGCTAAATGAATGCCTTCTATTATCTTCCTATTCACTATGTATGGTAATGTATTAGTTTATGATTCATTTTTCATAGGTGATGTTAAAGGGAAACTTGTTCCTCTTAAATAAAAATCTCTTTGCCTAAAAACAGGCTTGTTCTTTGTCCACAAAACTGGTCAAGATTTGATTCATGTGTTTTGAGCTGTGATCATTTGCAAGAGGACTAGAGTACTGGGGAGCCCTGCTTTTGATTTTTCCCTTGTTAGGTTGAGTCAGCTTCCAAGCAGAATTGACCAGCAGCAAGCAGTACCTGTACTCCAGGGAAGCTGCTACCCTCACTCACATAGGGTCAGCTGGGAAAACTTTCTCCTTCTGAGGAGTAGCCAGGAATTGACAAGGCAAGTCACCTAAGGACAATTTTCCACTAATTGCTGACTGAAAAACAAAACCCTGAAATGGCTAGTTATAGATTTGACTTACAACTGTCACACTTAAAATTTGGCATTGGCACTTAAATTATGGTTTTATGATCAGGTTGTGTCAGCTCAATAGCCAAAGGCCAGACATTTCACCTGCTTTATATATGTCTTTCATATTGTCTAGGGAGCCTAAAGCTTTCCAGGATATGGTATTGGTGAACAGGAAAATTAATATCTCTGTGTAGATGAGGAAACCAGTTCTAAGAGAGGGGTTGTAATATAAAAAGTAAAGCAGGGATATCATTGAAAAAAGATATATAGCCTTTGACAAGACTAAACATTTACTGGAGGTTTCAGTGAATATGGAAAAGGTCCTCAGTGATGGTAGAAGACTTAAACCTTTATCGATGGTCTCTATTGAAAAAAAAAAATCACACTTTTAAGATGGCTGGTGAGTACCTAGCATGGTGATTGATAGTATGTAAATAATATCTATGTGCCAAATGAGTGAAAGGATATGGTTGTTCTTTATGCCCAGAAACTACTTTTACAAGTGCACAATCTGCACAGGGTAGAAGAACATCAGAGTTACTTGGGACTCTTGTTTCCCATTGGCACCATGAAGGGACTGGGCCATTTTCCTACTTAAAAGGTATTGATATTTGGATGGCTTTAAATTACTCTAGAGACAGTGTTGTGGTAGCTCCCTGAGCCCTAAAGAGAAACTTTTTTTTAAAAGATTTTATTTATTTATTATGTATACAACATTCTGCTTCCATGGATATTTCCACATCAGAAGAGGGCACCAGATCTCATTACAGATGGCTGTGAGCCATCATGTGGTTGCTGGGAATTGAACTCAGGACCTCTGGAAGAGCAGTCAGTGCTGAGCCATCTCTCCAGCCCCCAAGAGAAACTTTTATACAGCTTAAAGGACAACCCAAACACCCTCTTCCCAAGTTAAAAAAAAATGTAGTTATTATCTTTGCCTAAAATCACTAAAGATACTTTTTACAAAAAGCACAATAAGTTTGTACTAAAAATGAATATATGTTAATAAACATCACCTGAAATCTGTTTTATGAGTGTTTTCACAGTATCTAAGGGGCCGCATTCCTCAGTCTTAATGCCTTCCCTGGTGCAGGGAAGGGGACATGTGACCAAAATGCTTTTGTGTGGTTACACATTTATATAATCCACCTCATGGTAGGCTTCAGTAGAGGCATGGTTTAGTTTGAGGCCAGCCTGAACCAGAGTCCCCATACAACCAGGCATGGTGATGTCTCTGTGATACCCCTGATCCTTACTTAGGTGAGATGGGAGGCAGAGATGGAAGTAACCAGCTAGCTACTTCCTGTGAGGTAGCAAAGAGACCCTGTCTCAAACAAGGTGGAAGTCAGGGACCAGCATCCAGATACCTGTTTGTCTTCTGACTTCTGTTCTTGGTTGAAGGGGAGCTTTGAATCCACAAGAAAAACAAACAACAAAACAACACCCAGTCTACAAAGAAATTCTTCTTTTTCCTACTTCCTACAGAGAAATAACCATGCAAGCTAGAATTCCTTTCTCTTATTTTCTGTATCCTTAGAAAAACACTCTCCTGTCCATGTTTTTTCTCTGTATGTTTCTCTTTGTTTCTATACATCCACTCACTGGCTGTTTATCCCTGGCCCCCCTTCTAAGTTCCATTCATGATTTTTTTTTCAGCTGCCTGATAGACTCTCTTGTCTCCTCATCCCTTCATTCCACACACTGCATTTGTATAACCCTCCCCCATTTACCTTTAAACAGAATCTTGCTTTGTAGCCCAGGCTGGACTTATAATAATAATATTCTTGTAATCCTACTACTAGAATTACAGGCATGCTGACATTCCTTTTTAGTTTAATATGATTCACTAGTAGGTCTGTTTCTTTTATGAGAAATCCTTCTCGGAACAGTAGGTGTAACTTACGTATGTCTTCTATTCCTTTCTGTCTCTCCCTCTCTTATTTCCATTGCAACCCCAAACTCAGACCCACAGTGCTACTTTTTCCAGAGCTTTATTTCCCAGAATAATACTAAATTAATTTTATCTACCTTATTAATATTGCCATTAAATAATTTTTACTTTCCACCTACTGTTGTGGAAAAAAATAATAATATGAAAATTGTTATTTTTGTACCCTTGTCTCAGCCTTACGTACATAAGTTCATATTTGAACTTTTATTTACTTGTATGGTTTTTTATATAATTTTTTTTCAAGTTGGATAGAGTGGCATTTCTGAGAATTTCTTTATTCCTTGGAAGCTCATATATTAAAACAACCCAAAGCTGAGGCTGTAGCTCAGTTGTAGTGCCTTGAATTGGATACCCAACATCACCAAAATAAACAAACTCTGGTTTCTCTTTATTTCAGGAAATTAATTTAGATCCAACCTCAGTTTCATTACACTTAAGTCCATTTATTCAACCATAAATAGCACACTTATTTGATTAACTTTTGATGTTTGGTTGGGCGGTTGGTTTTGGGTCTGTCTGCTAGTCTTGGTTGGCCTGTAACTTAGTGTCCATGCCACAGACTCATAGCAGCCCTCCTATATCAGCCTCAGCCAAGGATATAGGTGTGCACCATTGTACCAAGCTTTAGTTGTATTTTGTATTTTGGAGATTAATACTGAAACTTTTAAAAAGAGATTTGCTAGAGGATGACTAGGAAGATTTTTTTGTTTTTGTTTCCCATGATCACATTATTAGTTTTCTAAAGTAACATTTCATATAAGCTAGAAAACACTTGTTTCTTGAACAGTTATTCACAGTGTTCACACTATGGTAGAAACTAGCATAATTGCTAGATCTTCATCTTTGATGTGAAATTCTGATAATCACCCACAGCAAAAATTTTAGGATGCCTGCATACTTCTACGTTGTTCAAAAGACACCCACATTGCTATTTATCCTTGGGGAAAGTAGCTGATTAGGGACATACATATTCAGTTTCTTATAACAGAAATGAAAAGAGATGCCTTTTCTGTGCATATTATAGGCTTTCTTTTGCAGTGTGAAAACTAAGGACTTTATGCTTAAAGATTAATAAATTGATAGGCTTGTTTCTCCTTTCGGCTCTATTTGAATAATTGAACAGCTTGGGGGGGGGTGAAATCTGGATTAAGAGTTTCTATTTACTGTTTGGAATCAGCATTGACCCTCTGCTGTGTGGGAACATTTAACAATAGGAGTAAAGCCCAACTGGGATTGTGATCCACTGCCAAAGAAGAAACGATTTCTACACATTTCTGTTAAGGTTAATGACTGCTAGTTGCCATGTTTATACTAGATTCCACATAAAGAGAAGAACAGCAATAGACTAGAGCAGGGGAAGATTGGATGAGTATATAGATTTGACTATGTGGTGACACATAGACTTTCATAACTTATTTCTTTTAGCTATTATATTCAGAATTCACTTACTGATGTCAAAGCACAGATTCAGTGCTCAAAATATAGCTGTGTTTTGTTCCCTGTTGTTGAGAGTATAGATTAAGAACCATGGTGATGGTCATATTTTTAGACTTAGAGCATCTATCTTTCAAGCCATTTCCATGTACCCTTCATGTTTTCGTTAAGTCTTTGTAATACTAGTTTGGAGATGTCTTGCCTTGAATCCCAATAAGGACTGAACAGGTATTGAGAACAACTGAGCCAGAAAGCAGAGAATAAAAAACTAAGAACTATAGAAATAGACATAAAACTTTACCTGAGAAAGAAAGACTAATAGTGAGAATGCACTGTGTGGTTTGTGAAAAATCAGTAGAATTGAATGATTAAGAGCACGTAGAGCTGGGGTTCTGAAGGAATCCTAGGAAACTAGAGAATCTTTGGTATTGGCTGATGTGGAAGACTTTTAAGTCAGGTGGTGGTGCACACCTTTAATCCCAGCACTCTGGAAGGAGACTGAAACAGATGAATCTCTGAGTTTGAGGCCAACCTGGTCTACAAAGCTAGTTCTGGGGTAGCCAGGGCTACACAGAGAAACCCTGTCTTGAACAACAAACAAAGGAATCTTGAGTTATTAATGTTGATACTTTAAATGTGGAAAGGATGTGGCAGCTAGATGTGTAATTTTGTGCTAAAGAGCCAAGGCTTGACACTTTCTCTCTCTGTGTCTCTCTGTCTCTGTCTGTCTTTCCCTCTCTCTCCGATTCTCTCATCTTTGAAGTGATCTTACTAAGATTACCTGAGTCTGGGACAGGCTGGCCTTGAACTCACAGTCCTTCTGCCTGAACCTCCTGAATGTTGGGATTACAGGCCCATCTCTCCATATCCTAGAAACAGCTCTGAGTTTATTGACCTGTTGAGATTAATCCTGGCAGGCATCAGTCACTGCATACTTCAGATACCACTACAGTATAAAAGCATTCGTTATTATTATTTTCATTATTAGTTCAGACAGATAATGCCATGTTGCCTATACTGCTGCCCAGATTTTGAACTCAAACAACCAGTCTCTGCTTTATGTGTGTTGGGAATATAGATTGTACCTGTAAGCCCATTTTAAAAATGGGGATCATGAAAATGGGTTCATGTCATAGTGACACTTAATTTTTGGCTTCCTTTTACTTTATTGCTTTTTTTTTTTCTAAGGAAAAATATCGAGGGACCTATCTTTATTATTATATTAAATTACTTGAGTCGGCTGTGTAGGAAGAAAGGCTTATTTGGCTCACGGTTGTGAATGCTGAAAGCCCAGACAGCATGTTGTAGGCTTTGGTAAGGGCTTCCCTTTCTTTGACTGTGTCACCTTATAGTGCAGTCCAGTAGAAGGAGCATGTGCAGATGAGAGCATTACATCACCCACATCCAGCAGACATATGTTTATAGCATAGCTTCCCTGAAGGGACCTTGAACTACCTCTCTTTTTATGGTTCCACATTTCTAGTACCACTACACTGGGGACCAAACTCCTAATTCATGAACCTGTCTGTATAGGAAACACACTATGAAATTATCGCATTTCATTCTTAAGAAGTTGTGGTCATTCTACGTGTGGTTAACCATGTTTAGTTATGTTTGTTTGTTTTGTTTTTTTCAAGTGATTCAAGATTATACAATTCTTAATTTGCATTCATATTTCTTTCCATAACCAGGAACCTTTTGAGGATGGCTTTGCAAATGGAGAAGAAAGTACTCCAACCAGGGATGCTGTAGTTACATACACTGCCGAGAGTAAAGGAGTTGTAAAGTTTGGCTGGATCAAAGGCGTATTAGTATGTATGCATAGATTCCACTTGATGGTTACAGTCCTATTGATTAGAAAACCTAGCTGATGTTCTCAAGAGAATTACCATTTTTCTGCTTTAACTACTTGTTGTGAGTACTATGGAAGACCCAGTTAATGCCTTGTATGTTCTTTCTTTTGTGATAATATGTTCATTAGGGAAGAAATGTTTGTTATTATATACATCGTCTTGATAAAATTGGAAACTCACAACCCAAGTGCTGAATCAGTTAACAAAAAAAGGAACACAGAATAAAAAATTAATTAATATATGCCCAAGTTGTGGGAGTATCATACTTTAAATTTTTCAGAAATTGTGTGATCCTTTGACATTTGTGTTGGGGTACATGCAGTACCTAACTCTGCCTTAACCATTCATGATGGATGTTATGATTACATAGGCAAAACTTATATGATAAAGACAGATTGTAACTTTAAAGCTTGAAATCTTAGCCAGGTATGGTGGCACAGGCCTTTAGTCCCAGCACGTGGGAGGCAGAGGCAGGTAGGTGGGTCTCTGAGTTAAAAGCCAGCCTACTCTCTGTAGTGAGTTCTAGAACAGCCAGGGCTACACAGAAAAACCCTGTCTTCTAAAACAAAAACAAACAAACCAAATGAGTCAAAGTCTTAAAAACAATTTTCTGTTGTGTTTCTGACACTGCTGGGAGCACATTTACTTATAAACATAATTACATGGCACACACTTATGTCAGCTAACATAAGCTCTCGGTAAGCCACTTTGACTAACTTAAGGAAAAGGAGTTAGATTTCAAAACGCTTCCATAGTTTCAAGCACATTTTATCTTTTGGCTTGTTTAATTTTTACCTCTGTATCATTTATCTGTGATGTGAACTCTTTTCCTCCTTCCTCCCAGGTACGTTGTATGTTAAACATTTGGGGTGTGATGCTCTTTATTAGATTGTCATGGATTGTGGGTCAAGCTGGAATAGGTAAGTGAAGTTTTACACTGCTTGATCTATGTGTTATAATATCTATATGCCTTTCTGCAGTTGCTAACTGAGCTGTGTTACCTTTATTATGTAGATTGCTATCATAATTGACTTTCATAATTTTGACTTTATTTCTCAAAAATGATACCAGAATTAGGTAATTTATGCCCTATGTCTTAGTTATCTATTTCTGTGAAGAAATACCATGGCTAAAGCAACTTATAAAAGAAAACATTTAATTAGGGCTTGCTTAGTTTCAGAGAGTGAGTCCATGACCATCACAGTGGGGGGAGCATGACAGCAGGCATGCCCCTGCAGCAGTAGCTGAGACCTCGCTCCCTTCTGACCCATGAGCAGGGCTGGGCCAGGTGTGGGCTTTTGAAACCTCAAAGCCCCCCACTAACATACCTCCTCCAGCAAGCCCACACCCCCCTCCAGCATGCCCACACTTCTAACCCTTCCCAAACAGTCCACCATCTAGAAATACCATTCAAATATGGGAGTATATGGGGGCCATTCTCATTTGAAACATCATAGTTCAATTCAGTGCTTAACCCTGCTAGTTCTAGGAAATATAAAGCTTAGGAGTATTAGGTTTTTAGTTTCTTTTTCCTCTTTAAAGGTCTCTCCGTCCTTGTAATAGCGATGGCCACTGTCGTGACAACTATCACAGGATTGTCTACTTCAGCAATAGCTACCAATGGGTTTGTAAGAGGAGGTGAGCCCAGCTTTCACAGGCCCTACCTGAAAGACACATTCATGCTTTTTAGGTTACTGTATCTCCTTTGCCTGTTCTATAAATCAGATCTGTGTTCTTGAGAGCTTGTACTTGGCAGACTTTGCTTGAGTCCTGTTGATTCTGCTCTTAGATAACACTGCTTCTCAGTTCCATCACTCAGACCTGCATTCCTGCACTGCACCGACCAGTCTCTTCCCATCTGCAGCTGAATACAGCTTTAAAAAGTAGGCACCCATCACAGGCACCTTTAAAAGATGAACACTGTGTGAGTTTACCACTGAAATTATGAATTAGCCTACTCTATAGATTAGGTGAAGTGCATTTTACTTGTATTTCCGTCAGTAAGATAATTGTTGAGCACTTTGTGGCACATGCTGGGTTTGTAACAGTGTCAGGCAAGGTCCAGTTTTGTAAGGATGAAGATCATATAATAATAGTAGTCACTGTTTGTGCCCTAAGATCTGGGAGTGATACTATGGCTTTGACAACATACATTGTCTTGGAAGAATGCAACATTGCTGTTTATTACTGTTATCATTTGTATGACTAATGAGACCAGCTATGAACAATCATATTCATGTTTTAGTAAAATTTAAACTTGATGGAGATTATGCAGCTTGGTCTCAAATGTCTAAAAAAATTGTTTTTTTTTCTTTTTCTGAAATAATTGAAAGCCTCCTCATTTTGTAATGGTAAAGCCAAAACACTGAAATTGAGGAAAGCATCACATTTTTCTACATGTGACAAAGATCGCTGTCTTAGTAAAATTAGGCTATCATTGGTGATCAAGTTTTTGTTTTAAATCCAGTGTGTAGCTATGGATGACTAATATTACCAAGCAAGAAACTCCATAGTTCTTTCCTGGGATAGGAAAATTCCTTCAAATTGTAAATTTAAGATCAATGAAGCTACAAAGGGCAGTTCTGAAATTCCTGTTTTATTAATGCAGTTTTCACTACATGTTTCACTACACTCCTGTAAACATGAGCAGCTCAGATACCAGTCTTTTGGGTATTTCTTTCTAAAAATACACTCACCTACTTTGCTGAATCTGCTTTGTGAATTCCTTGGTGTAATTAAAAGAATTGTTGGCATTTAAAACCCTAACTTTTTCATTCTTTTTCTTAGGAGGAGCATATTATTTAATCTCTAGAAGTCTAGGGCCAGAATTTGGTGGTGCCATTGGCTTAATCTTTGCCTTTGCCAATGCAGTGGCAGTTGCTATGTATGTTGTTGGATTTGCAGAAACTGTGGTGGATCTGCTTAAGGTAATTAGACCTAATCACTCACTTGCCAAATCTTCACTTATAGGATACACACACATGCACATACCTTAACCTATATGTGAACTTTAAAAAATGCTACCAATGTTATTATCTCCTACAAGAAATTTTGCTTATGGAGTAGGAACTGTGCGGTTTTGACAATAGCATGAAGGTTTTTCCCTTTTGTATCATAAAAGACCAATAACGCATGAGTTCACTAATCACACCAAATGGAATACGTTTCCGATGTGCCACTTTAAAAAAACCTAATAGTACCAGTCAGATTATAATTTGCTTGGTTAGCAATTCCTTTTTTTTTTTTTTTTTTGATTTATTGGGTCCATACCAATTATATACCAGTAATTGTAATTCAGTTAGATATATAAGGTAACTGAATGACAACTAATAGTAATTAGTATTTTTTTTCCTTGATTTTGAGACCGGGTGTTGCAATGTGGCTGGCTGGGAACTTGTAGTATAAACCAGACGAGCCTTGAAATTTCAATAGTCCTTCTGCCTCTGCCTCCCACATGCTGGGAATGGGCATGTATCACCATACTTACCTCTGTCCATTCCTTTAATAAGCATTGATTGAATATCTATATCTTAGGAGCTAGCTGTTTATTATATTTCTCTTTTGTAGGACCATTCCATACTTATGATAGATGAGATCAATGATATCCGAATTATTGGAGCCATTACAGTAGTGATTCTTCTGGGTATCTCAGTAGCTGGAATGGAGTGGGAAGCAAAGGTAAGTTGTGACTGAGCTTCTATAAGCACTTAGTCCATAAACCCAATCTTTTGGGAAACTTAAGCTGACTCTTAGAATTTAGTGGAAAGGTGGACATTTTTATAGACGTTTATGATGTGTAGGTTATTTGGCATTTAAAATAGTGTATTTGAAGGTAATCCATATTAAATCCAGTTCAACACTACTTTCCTCATTTATATGCTGTTTTTGATTGCATAAGAATTGAGCCTAAGGCCCCTTGCATGGTAGGCTTTATGTCTACCACTCAGTACATTCCAATCCTTCATTTATTTACATATGTAACACATTGAATTCGTTGAAAAAACTTATCTCATCCTACTTGGGCCACAGTTAATGTATAAGAAATACTTGCTGGACCAGCAAGACAGCTGAGACAGTGAGATGCCTTGTGGCCTTGGTTGGATTTCTGGAAGGCACAGAAAAGAGGAAGGAGAGACTCGACTCCCTAGAGTTGTCCTCTGAGATCCACACAGGCACTGCAGCACATGTGGTCCACTGTCACATAGTAGTCATGTTTTAAAAAGTTTTGTTTGCACATAGTATTTTTTTTTTTTTTTTTTGAGCAGTAGTTGTTGATCTCTCTGGCTTTCTGCCCTCCCAGTGTCACTGCTCCTAGTTTTCCCTACTTTGAATGTAGAGCAGTTGCAGGCAGGTCCACTGTGTTTGGACCTGACTGAAACTTGTTTTGGTCACAAGCATATTCTTCTCAAGATTATAGTCTTGGAGGAGAGGTAGGAGAGAGATGTATAGAATTAAAAGCCTGTGGTTTGGGTGGGGATATACCCATCTTTATGACTCATTTTAGAAACGAGTGGCACAATTCTACCCATAAGTGAACATTCTCAGATAGTTTTGTTTGAGACAGGGTCTCACTAACTAACTCAGAGCTCAGACTTGTAGTCCTGCCTCAGTTCCTGACAAGTGGGAACTTCAGGTTCATCGCCCTGCACTGGCTTTAGTACAGTTCTTTAAGAGCTATTATTCATGTGACAGCATTTATTGAGTACCTACTGGATGCTTTGCATCCTTTAAGACATTTGGCAAAAAGGCAAAATGAAACAGATTGTAACAGAGGAGCGTATGGGAGACAGATTGTCTATAATGGAGGAGAGTGCAGGAGACAGTCTGTGACTTCAGTGTTTGAACCCTAGGCTCAGATTGTCCTCCTGGTGATCCTTCTGCTGGCCATCGCTGACTTTGTCATAGGAACATTTATCTCACTGGAGAGCAAGAAGCCCAAGGGGTTCTTTGGCTATAAAAGTAAGTACAAAGAATGGATATGGTGTTAATAATACAAATTATAGCACTCTGCTGTTAACTAAATTTAGTACATTTTAGGTATTTTAATTGTAATTAAGTTTGGTCTGGTGATTCACACTAATTCATAATTTAGTTTTTGTCCTCTTTATGTCGGCTGTACAATTGGAGTAAATTTGCCTTCATTTTCATCTTTTGTTTTACAATAATAGCAACAACATGTGGAATATAGAGAAGCCAGTGCCACTAAGAAGGTGCCTGCATGGCTCTCATTTATGTCTAGTTATGTGTTTCTTGGTGGCAGGAATATGAGAAGTGTGTCTTTAGGTGATTTTATTGTTGGATAAACATCTGAGAGTATACCTACCCAAACTAAGATATCTGTGACATCATCAGAGTTATTGAATCCTTTATGTGTTTTGCCCATTATTGACCAAAATGCTACTTGGCATGTGACTTTTTAAACACAACAGTTTAAAAGTACTCTGTAGATTGTGAAAGCGGATAGAAGTTGCAAAAATCATGACTTTTTACCTCTAAATACTTCAGCTCATATCTACTAAGGAAAAGGGCAACTCAGAAAATTTATCCTTGGTATGATGCACAGATGCATAGATGTTTTTAATTTAAGTCTTTGGGGATCCTAATAGAAACTGCAGGTTTTCTTACCCAGGACCAGTTGCATTAAGTTATTCACCTTTCCTTTTAAAACAAAACAAAGCTGACTCATTATGTAATCCTCAGTCTCATTAGGCTTTTTCGTCTTCTGTGATGGTGACAATTTCAGAATTACAGGTGTGTGTGTGTGTGTGTGTGTGTGTGTGTGTGTGTGTGTGTGTATGTGTTTTGGGGGTGTATGTTGGAGTGTGTGTGTCGGGGGGTGTATGTGTTGGGGTGTGTGTATGTTGGTGTGTGTGTTGGGGTGTATTGTGTTGGGGTGTGTGTTGGGGTATGTGTGTGTGTTGGGGTATGTGTGTGTGTTGGGGTGTGTGTGTGTGTGTTGGGGTGTATGTGTGTTGGGGTGTATGTGTGTTGGGGTGTATGTGTGTTGGGGTGTATGTGTGTTGGGTGTATGTGTGTTGGGGTGTGTGTGTGTATGTGTTGGGGTATATGTGTGTTGGTGTGTGTGTGTGTTGGGGTGTATGTGTGTTGGGGTGTTTGGGTTGGGGTGAATGTTGGTGTGTGTGTGTGTTGTGTATGTGTGTGTTTGGGGTGTGTGTGTGTTTTGGGGTGTGTGTGACTGGGATCATCTCTCCAGCTGGGTTGTTTATATTAGCTAGATAAGCAGTGTGTCCTCAAAACTCAGAATTGGGGGTCCCAGTGATCTCAGCTTTCCCCCTTTGATGTTGTTATTTTTTGTTTATTAAGGTGATGACAAGAGGCTTCTCTGCTGGGGAGTTGCCACTTGTTGTCAGTTAATAAGTGATACTTTGAGACAGTGCCTTGCCCCCATTTGACTTTTATCAAATGGTTTTATTAGCAGTTCTTTAGCGGGTTTCTGTTAAGTCACAATGACATAGAGCAGCATAGATTGTTTTGTCTTCCTTAGTCACAATCTTCTCCTTTTTGAAAGACTTTCCCTGTTAGCCATTGGATTGATGTTCTGCTTGATGCAGTGATTGCTCTACCTATTACTACTCCTCTTACCTCTCTGTCTCAGTTAGGGTTTCTATTGCTGTGATGAAACACCATGACTGAAAAGCAAGTTGGGGAGGAAAGGTTTTATTCAGCTTTAACTTCATCATTGAAGGAAGTCAGGACAGGAAATCAAACAGACCAGGATCCTGGAGGCGGGAGCTGATGGAGATGCCATGGATGGGTGCTGCTTACTGGCTTGCTCAGCCTGCTTTCTTATAGGACCCAGAACCACCAGTCCAGGGATGGCACCACCTACAGTGGGTTGGGTCCCCATCAATGACTAATTAAAAAATGTCCTACTGACTTTCATACAGCCCAATCTTATAGGGGCATTTTCTTAATTGGGGCCCCCTTCTCTCAGATGATTTCAGCCTGTGTCAAGTTGACAAAACTATCCTGCACACCCTTTCTTTCCTTCCAGTGGACACTGTTGTGTTCACCATGGTCCTGGTCTCCCCACTATATTCCTTACTTTGGTGTTATCTGGTCTCATAGTTCAATGTAACTTCAGAAGATTGTCTTGTTTTTATTTTTTAATTGTTCCTTTAGAACATTTCTTTTAGTCTTTAGCTAAAATTATCTGGCTCAGGAAATAGGGAAAGCTGTTTTAAAAGTCTCTATAGCAATGGAAAGTGAGTGGGTATTGGAGAGTAGGGTATAAGCTGGCTTCAGATCAGTGTGTTTCTCTTTATTTCCCTGCCCCCTTTCTTATGTTTTTTTTTACTTTGTTGTGGGGGGAAAGTAGGTCACTAATCTATATTTTGATTTTCATTTGAGTTAGTGATAACAACCAAGTGTGGAGGTTCTTAAACAATTAATAGTAAGAGGTACCAAAAGGTCAGACATAACCTAGATTACATCACCATATTAATAGCAAACCATTTCTTCACATCAGAAAACAGGAGCACAGATACTGAACTAGCATTAAATAAGAATGACCAATTGTGTGGAGACCATGTACACTAATTACTCTTGATTTAATTATTTTGTTCTCATTTGCTATCCAGTAATTGCCGAAATATTTTGTCCTCTGTAGCTGAAATATTTACTGAGAACTTTGGACCAGATTTCCGGGGAGAAGAAACTTTCTTTTCTGTATTTGCCATCTTTTTCCCTGCTGCAACCGGTATTCTAGCTGGAGCAAATATCTCAGGTGATCTTGCAGTAAGTATTATAGATACTATATTGTTACTGATTTTTTTTAAATGCTGCACATGCATTTATTTTTATAGACTAAAAAATCTTCTTGTCTTCTAGGATCCTCAGTCAGCCATACCCAAAGGAACACTCTTAGCCATTTTAATTACTACAGTGGTTTACATAGGAATTGCAGTGTCCGTAGGTAAATAGCCTTCATTTCTTCATATGTCTTAGAGCTATTGTGATGGTCATAGCACCATTTTAATTACTACAGTGGTTTACATAGGAATTGCAGTGTCCGTAGGTAAATAGCCTTCATTTCTTCATATGTCTTAGAGCTATTGTGATGGTCATAGCATAAGTAGTAGTATGACATTTTCCAACTTTAACATTCCAAAATACTTTAGCTAAAAAGGTATATAGAATTAGTTGCCTGTTTTAATCCAAAGGCAGCTTAAGGAAAACTGGTGGTGACTTACAGAGACATAAAACCACCAAATGCTTTGTTGGGTCAATTCAGGAATTTATTTATTATAGTCAATTGGAAGAATGTAAAATCATACCTATAAACTCACATTGTAGCTGGACATATGAGATATATTCAAACATGGAAGTAAATTTTCCTCTTTAGAGTTATAGATTTGGGGGGTCCCAGAAATCCTTGCACACTATTATGCAAGCACCTGTTCATTCTCATACAAAATTATAAGCTCTAAATTTATTTTTTGGTTAAGAGGTTTTCATGTATATTTTACTAAGAATACTTCAGTTTTACCACATTTTTCTTTGTTTTATTCAGAAATAGTGACAGAACTCTATTTCAAATTTTATTGCTATTTCTCAGGGTAATTTTGAAATTTGGCTGAACAAAAGTTAGAAATGCTGGCAGTATCATGATGGGCCAAATTGCCTTTTAAAAATGATTTTTGGATTTAATTTATTCTTAATACATAATCCTAAAATTCATTTGCGAAAACAAAGTGTTTCCCTAAAATTTTAAGTATGCTTATATAATACGTAGCCTAGCCAAATAAGGTTTGTTTTTAATTTAACTGGCATAACTGATTATGATGTTCCAGCTTTTAAAATCGTTTGTTGCCACTGATTCGTTTCTGACCCTCTGGTATTTTTTAGACCTCATGTTTACTTTATTCTGTCTGTCCTCAGTGAGCAGTGGAGCTGCCCCTTATTCCTGGTGTTCAGGAGTGGGCTAGGGAAGAGCTATGTACCAGTGTTTGTGTAACTAGTTCAAAGTGACAGAACTTTTATCCCCAAGCTGTCAGGGACAGCACACACGTGTGGTCCTGGTGATGTCTAGAGTTTTCATTGTCAGTGTGCCCAGCCTAGACTGACAGCACGTGAAAGCATGACTGCTTTCAAGCTGGTTGGAGTCTTAAGTGTTCTTTTCTCTCTCCAATCCCATCAGATTTCAGAGGTGCATTTAGATGGAGACATGCTTTTGGGGAGAGAGAGATGAAAGGAAGAGAAAACTATTGAAATATTTATATAAGGTTTTCCACTGTTTATGTAACGCTTGGAAATACAACACTTTTTTTATAGAAGGTTCTGTTTCATTAGTTAAATTTTAGTGACCACTAAGCCTCACTTACTTCAGAGTAAAGATATATATACATGTAGCCTATGCTATTATAAATGTGTACCTAGACAGTACTGTGTTTTCATTATGACTGGATGTGTGATTTTAAGAGGAATGCATGTATGAGTTATCATTGTTACTTGTGCCTCAGGTTCTTGTGTTGTTCGGGATGCCACTGGGAATGTTAATGATACCATTACAACAGAGCTAACAAACTGTACTTCTGCAGCCTGCCAATTAAACTTTGACTTTTCCTATTGTGAAAGCAAGACTTGTGATTATGGGCTAATGAACAACTTTCAGGTGAGCATTGAGTTTTTTATATAGACATTCTGTAACTTATCTAGGGATTAGACCACTATGAAATCTGGCCATTCAGAATATAGCTATAAATTAGAAGGGAAGACAGTTGTTACTTTCTGCCCCTTATACTAAACTATATTACCACTAACTAGGCAAATAGAAAATACATGAAAGAGTAAATAAACTCTTGAGGTGACTGATGAATAAAACAAAGCCCTTGAGAGTCATACACACTTTCTAATAGTGTGTATACATGCAGTATATGGGTATACCATTTCAGAAAAACAGGGAACAAGCATCTTTCATAAAAGTCATTTTCAGTGGTCTGTTCCTGGGTTCTGTCTGCTCTGTTCCACTGAGCTTTGGCTTTGTCTGTTCACCAGTGTCAGTCCTGATTCACATAGTTATTACGTATTAGTCTTGAAGCCAGATTAACTCCTCTTTTAAAATAGTTCTAGCTGTTTTAGCTTCTTAGTAATTTAGTGGTACCCTCATTTTATGGATAAATGAACTATTAATGTATACCAATTGATAGAACTGGGTATGTGGCTTAGTTGGTGGGTGCTTGCCCAGCATGCACAGATCTCAAAGCCCTGGCTCAGTCCTCAGTACCACATGCACTGAGTGAAGTGGCACATGCCTGTAATCCCAGTGTTTGGGAGCATGGCAGGAGGATCAGCAGCCCGGGGTCACCCTTAGCTATGTGGCAAGTTTGAGATCAACTTGAACTACTTGACACCTTTTTCAACATCGATATTGATCATTATGTATAGTAATTCTAGTATAATTTAGGTATGGTCTGTGTAGGTTCATGTTATACCAAACCACCATTTAACAGGAGAAATAAATTACAACAGATGCTTAAAAGTTAGAGAATGTTGAAAACATGCGAACTATGTAAAAGACCAGTCTTAGTTTTTAGGTTTTTGGAGACTTAATTCTTTGTTGTTTATTATTTACCTCTGTTAAGATGTTCAATGCAAGGGGCTGAGGAAACAGCTTATTTGGAGCACATGGACATGAGATTGGTCTCCAGATGCCATATGAAAAAACCTGGATGTGGTGGTGTGCGCTTATAATCCCAGAGCCAAGGGGATGGAGGCACTGAATGCTTGGCTCACTGGTAGAAAGCCCAGGCCTCCTGGTTCAAATTTCAGGCCAGTTTTTGACATTGTCTCAAGAAAAGCCAGCAATACCTGATGAGTGACACCAAAGACTGTTCTTTTCCTTTCACATGAGCATGCTCATATATTCATGCCTATACATACACATAAAAAATAAGTGACAATGAAGTGAAATTTTAGTGTGTCAGATTTATGGGTTTTAGAACCTAGGTAAAGAATTTGATCAAAGATGATCAAAACAAATATATACATGTGTAGATTTAGGAGGTTAAAACAGTAGTTTTATAGATTATGGATTTCTGTTGATCACAAGTAAGGAAATAGAATTTTATTTACCAAAGCGTAATTAACAGAGTAGTGGAAATCTGACTGTTTTTGGAGCTTACTTATTATTTACAATATGCAAATATTTTATGATACAACTTTCTGAATAAAAACTTTAATGGCATTTTATTTTCCATTGTATAGCTTCAAACAGTATATTTGTGGTTAATTGTGTTAGATTCAATTATGTGATATAAGTTAGTGTTTTTTAGTCACAATATTAGGCAAAAATTGTAGAAATGAAGGTATTCATGCTAAGCTAATGATTCTCTCCAGTTCTGACATATATAAAAGGTATAGACATTGGTCTCTGCCCAGTGACTGAGAATGCTAGTTTAATTTGTGTGTGTTTCCTGGAAATGCAAAACTGTGTTCTTTATGATCTCTCTTATGGTCTCACTAGAGTATACCTCTTTTAATTTAGAGAAGTAAAAATTTAATGCTGTGGGAAGAAGCACAAACTGGTGGTATTGGTGGAATCCTGTGTAAATCATGCATTGTTTAGACAGTAAAGCATGGTTGATAGAATATAACTAAACAATATGTAAGTTGTATGCTGACTTAGTGTTGTGTTGCTGTGAAGAGACACTGTGATGAAGGCAACTATTATACAGGAAAGGGTTCAACTTGGGGCTTGCTTAGTTTCAGAGGCTTTAGTCCATTGTCACTGTGGCTAAGAGCATGGTGGCATGCAGGCAGACATGTTGCTAGACAAGTAGCTGAGAGCCTTAATTCCTGATCCTCAGACCACAGGCAGATAGAGAAACAGACACTGGTATAGCAGGCTTCCTTGGACTCCCAGCCCCAGATGATGACACGGAGACTTACTGTTAATTATGAATGTGTGGCCTTAGCTTAGGTTTGTTTCTAGGTAGCTTTTATTTATTTTTTTTTAGTTAGTTTAAATTAATCCATTTCTATTCGTCTATGTGCTGTCCCAAGGCTCATACTGTCCATCCTGCTTTCTTTCTTCCTCTGTATCTGTCTGGCCCCTGGCAGGCTGGCTGGCTGGCTCCCTCTTTTCTCTCTACTGGCAAGACCTGCCTATCCTTCCTCTGCCTAGCTATTGGCCATTCAGCTTTTTATTAGACAATCAGGTGTCTTAGGCAGGCAAGATGAAACAGTAACACATCTTTGCATAATTAAACAAATATTCTATTCCGCAACACATAGGGCTTGGTGTGGGCTTTTGAGAACTCAAAGCCCATGTCCAGCAACAATCTCTTCCAACAAGGATGCATCTCCTAGTCCTTCCAGACAGTTCATTAACTGGGGACTAAGCACATTTGAAACCATGGGACCGTTCTCATTCTAACCACCACAGATGTCTATTATAAAACCCATACCACCCCAATTTATAGTGGTATTTTATATATAAATGACTTCATGCTTAAGGTAGTAGAGATGTTGGGATATCTTGCTGGTTTGTCTCATTGTATTTCTTTATGTTGATATCCTGTGAAACCTCTGACTTATGCATTGCATGATGAACAAAATGTGAGCTTTTTTTTTGCCAAAGTTCCTCCTACTTGATCTCTCACAACCCTCTGGATTTGGTCACTGTGTTTATGCATGTGTGTGCACACATGCTACCATTCCTTACCTCTATTCAGTGCTTCATTTGGAGCGCCGTCTTGCCTTTCGTCTTTGCTGCTATATGTTGTGGACTGCACTGATGTTGCCACTGTTTTCATCCAGTGTCACTCTGTCCAAATACTCTTGTTTCTCCATTAAATTTTGGGAAATGCTAAAGTTTGGGTAAATACTAAACTGGAAAACTGGAAGTCTAGGTGGCTTTTCATGCAGTATTTCCCAATACTAAGCATAGGGCATTGATGCTGATTTGTGCAAAGGACAATGCAACCAGAGAATAAACGAGCTTGAGGTTTTCATGTCTAAGTCTGTGAGGAATGCACACACACATTGGCCCTCATAGTAAATGTTTGGACATAACGCACCACTTTCATCAATTTATCAGTGTGTGGTTAATTGTGTTTTGTTTATAACTTCTCATCCCCAAAGAGAATTTGTATCATAACCTTTTGGCTAGATGTGTTTTTACTTAAAAATCTTTATACCCACAGTACTTTTGCAATCCCATAAAAAGAAACCATCTTAATGTAGTACACTTTGCTAGATCTAATTATAAATTTTCTAGAAACTAGGAAGAGAGGAGTGGGTTACATAATAGAGAGGTATGGTCCATACATTGCAGGATATAGGGTAGGAGCTCCAGAGAATGGCAGGAGAAATTAAATAAGTTGAAAATATGAAAAACTGTACCAACCAAATATAATTATTTTTGAGAGCTTGTTTGAAAAAAAAAACTGTTTTTAAATGACCAAGACAATGGGGACAGTTGAGGCAGTTTGATTGCTGACTAGATACATGATGTTGTGAAGGGATGGCCAGATCAGTGAGCCATTACTGTTAATAGACACAACACTGAACCTTATGCAATAAAAATCTAGAGGTGCGAATGATGTCGGATTGGCCTAAGTTGTCCATGGTTGAAACCTGGTGACAGGTAGTTGGCAGTTCATTATCCTCTTTTTTTCTGCCATATGTTCATTTGAAAATTTATAAAAGGATTTGTTAGTGGTAAATCTATTTTAATAATTTGCTTCTTATTGCTATTTATCAAATTACTATCAGATTAATCTAGTATTAGTTTCCTTTATTGTGACTATTCAATACTCTTTTTCAAACTGTTTTTATGACTCATTTTCCAATTCTGTCACTTTAAGGTGATGAGCATGGTGTCAGGGTTTGCACCCTTAATCTCGGCAGGTATCTTTTCAGCCACACTTTCGTCAGCACTAGCCTCTCTAGTGAGTGCTCCCAAAATATTTCAGGTAAATGTTTTCATATTATAATTATTATTAGGGGGGTATTAAGATATTTCAAATTTTGGATTGTTGCTATATTCAAATAGGTTGCTTTTATCAACCTCATGTGTTTGATATGTTTACATATACATATCAAAATTGATATCAATTTTATGTATACAAATGATATGCAAATGCATACAGACATTTGTGCACTTTTCTAATGTCAAGTTACATGCTAGAAAAGATGATTTGGGGATCTGGAGAGATGACTCAGCTGTATGGGCTCATGCAAAAGATCCAAATTCAGTTTCCAGTGTTTACATTGGGTGGCCCATAATCCTGTGATTCCAGACACATACATAATTAAAAATGATAGGAATAAATATTGAGGGGATAAAAAGAGTGGGTTTTGCTTCTTGACATACTTAGCATAAAAGTCTAAGGTTCTCATCAAGTATTAGGAGTGCAGTCTAAGACTAATCAGAAGTAATAAATAATGATTTCAGTTAGCATGATGCCAACTTAAATTTCTTATGTGGCTAACATTACATTACTTGTAGTAGGTGCAGTGATAACTAGAATGAATGAACATTGCTTCCTGTAGAGATGACTAAGCAGATAATACTGATTAGGGTCTCATTTTTAATTACTAAGTCAGATAAATGTTGATTTTTCTAGCCTTATTCTTAATATTTTATTTGTAGCCAAAAAATATAGTAATAGTGAGGCATGTAATTTTTAAGGCAGCATCTATTAAGATTTGAAGAAAAGTGGTTAAACTTTATTATTAGGGTTTTTAATCTGCTTTTATGTTTCATATTTGGACTTAGTTTTCATAAAGCCTTAAGTACTGTATTGTACTTACCAACTTCCAATTTTCTTTTTTAATTGTACTGTTATTTGAATGTCTGCTTCAGTGATTCTTCATAGGTAGAGTTTCAAAGTGGGGTGGGCAAGATAAATAAAATCTTAAGCAGTGTTGTAAACCAACTACCCTTCTATTTGAACTATTTACATATCCTTGATAGTCTGTAGGTGAAGCCCTGTGAGACAGGAAAAAAAAAAGCATCAGAAATGAGAGACTGGGCTCCATTCTTTATTAACCTACTTTAATTGTTAGCAGATTTGTATATCTTAATTTTCATGTATTTCATTTTAATGTTTGCATTTTTTTATTAGGCACTATGTAAGGACAATATCTATCCAGCTTTCCAGATGTTTGCTAAAGGTTATGGGAAAAATAATGAACCTCTTCGTGGTTACATCTTAACATTCTTAATTGCACTTGGATTCATCCTAATTGGTTAGTTCTTTGAATGGTATATCATGTAGGTTCTGGTGTGTTTATATATAGCATTACCTATAATCATGAATATTAAATTATTAACCAAACGTGCTTTGATTTAGTGCACTAAATTAATTTCTAATGAAACCAAAGAGTAAGTAAAATACCGCAAATAATAGTGTTGGATATTTATTAAAATTATTGCTATCATGTAAAATTACAGATAGAAGAAATTACACTTTTTTTTTTTTTAAAAAAAAGACTATGTATCTCAAGCTGGCCTCCTATTATTCATAATTGTAGCCAAAGATAATCTTGAATTCCTGATGGTCCTGCCTCTATTTCCCAAGGACTAAGATTGTAGGCCTGTACTACCATAACATTTTCCTAAACTATATACGATGATAGTGTAGGGAAAGGATACTAGTGTACCCCAGGAAGGTATTGCCTCTGTCTGATCATATGTAAAGTGTGGATCTTTCACTGCTAAAGTAACATTGGACTTTCTGAAGGATTTTTGTCTAGACTCTCAATTTAATTGTCTGAAAGTCTGATCATGTCATCCATCAGTTGTAATAGCAAGATTTAAGGAAGTGTCAACCGTGGTAGATTTAGGACTATTTATTATGCTATTTAAAAATAGGAATATTTTAAAATTTGAAGTATTAAACACCATTAAATTTATTTCTTGTTTCTTTTGCAGCTGAATTGAATGTTATTGCTCCAATTATCTCTAATTTCTTCCTTGCATCATATGCGTTAATCAATTTTTCAGTATTCCATGCATCACTTGCAAAATCTCCAGGTGATTTTACATTTTAAAAATTTGTATTAATGGCTTTGATTTCAGAGGAAACAAAATTTCCACTTTTCTAAAATTTGTTGTATGTGAGTTTAGTTCGTTAAAGTTGTTTTCTTTTATAATTATGTCAAATTCAGTGCTCAAAGTTCTCTTTATTATGAAGTATTCTGGTAATAAGCTGTTTCTTTTCAAAACAGTAAAAATAGCATTTGTCGTATTAAAGAATTATTTCCTGTTTTTAAAATTTCTTTACTATTTACTTACCCGATTCAGTTCTCATAACCTTGTCATTGTTTAATAACCTTTCAAAATTTGTTCTTTTTGGTGCTGAGAATTGAACCTGGTGCTTCAAGCATGATAAGCACACGTTTTTACCAATGAGCCTAAGTGCCAGCCCCTAGCATGATTTTTACACAGTGAATTCTGTGGAACTATAACATAAGGGGGCTCTGTCAACTGAAAAAGTACCATGGGGCTTTTGTTACAAGTGGACCAGGGTTGAAAATCAGGAAAAGAATGGAAAGTACAGAAGGATTTAAGTTTCTCAGAACAGGCTAAATAGCATGTGAGGTTTTCAAAAGGAAAAGGAACTATGAACACAGTGCTTTAGCTTCAGTTTTACTTTCAAAATGAAATTTTGTTGAAGTAATTAAATATTTCTAACCATTAGTGACAAGTTTAAAGCATGGTCTTTTAAAGCATTTTATGAGTAGTTTTAATTAACAAATACCAATGGTATGAATTTCTTAAATTCACACCAAGGTTTTGTTATGTGGGTAGGTTGCTTGAAATGCTTTATATATTTATTAGAACATGGAAGTATATCATGGTGAAGACCAGAGTGTACAGCTGCCCCACTGAGGGGTAAGCCTTTCCTCTGTAGGATGCTGCTATAGTTTTCACTATGGTGGGTTGATTTAAATTTTTGAAAGGTTGTGTTGAATGAAGGTCTGAGAAGATGCACTAAGAGGGAAAATATTATCTTCACAGTCATTAGGAATTATCAAAACCAGCTGTGATCAATAACAGTCATTGACTTTACTGTTAGATATTAGCCTTGTACTTAATATTTAAAGTTGTCTGAGTGTGGCAGCCATAATGAAAGCTATTTTATACATAATTATGTGCCACTGTATAAAGCAAATGAAAAATCTGGGTGACTTTTTTGTCTGTCTTGTTAGGATGGCGTCCTGCATTCAAATATTACAACATGTGGATATCTCTTATTGGAGCAATTCTTTGTTGCATAGTGATGTTTGTCATTAACTGGTGGGCTGCCTTGCTCACATATGTGATAGTTCTTGGACTCTACATTTATGTCACCTACAAAAAGCCAGGTCAGTAGTCTTTTGTATTTAGTATTTCAAGCTAGAAAATGTCAACAGGTTTTTACGTTACTTCTTACTCAAGCATCTTTTGTATATTTGAAAAGGTGTCACATGTAAAACTTATAATACCTTCTTTCCATATAATTTTTTGCTTTTGAAGTACATTTAGTGTTAATTCCTATAGAATTTCATTTGTACCCATGAATTAAATATAACTAACCTTATTTAAGAAAAGTAATAAACTAACATTCTTTTGTACTTCCATTGTTTTAAAATTATAAAATTATTACGTTGAAAGTTCCAGATTTTGCAGCACTGTAGTAACTACTAGCCAAATGTCTGTCTCTGTCTCTCTCTCTCTCTCTCTCTTTCTCTCTCTCTCTCTGTGTGTGTGTGTGTGTGTGTGTGTGTGTAGAATATATATATTCTCTTGTCATCTTTAGAACTTCTGTATAGATGGAATTCAAGCACTGGAAAGATGTATCTTTCCCAAAATAACTAAATATAAATGTTCTTTTTTGTTGTTTGCTTTTCTTTTTCTTTTTCTTTTCTTTTTTTCTTTTTTTTTTTTTTTTTAGACAGGGTTTCTCTTTGTAAACCAGGCTGGTCTGGAACTCACAGAAATCTACCTGCCTCTGCCTCCCAAGTGCTAGGATTAAAGGCGTGCACCACCACTGCCCAGCTAGTATAAATGTTCTTAACTGAGAAATAATTAGTGATTGTCATCTTCTACATTGATGATGTCTAGAAAGGTCCCCGTGTAAGGTTTGAGGGGAAGGGCTGTTAGGATTGGTTCAGTATATAGAAAAAGATATGGCAAAAAAAGGTAGGAGAGTTTGGTCCACTGGCATAAATCAGAAGATGAGTAGTTACAGTACAGTAATTCTAAACAGTGATGAAATGTAATCTGAATATGAAATGATGAACTTTTGAATTCAGATGGTGACTCTAGAAATGAATGGAGAAGGGAGGTATATTTTTAACTTTTAGGAGCAAATGTTCCTCTAAAATACTATTAAATATACATTAATGTGTTTTTAAAAATCATTCAAGGCCCAACCTTTTTATTCAATAGTAGAGGACGTTTTCATGTTTAAATAGCTTGAACATATTTACTGTTCTTAAAGTGTGTCCCCTCAGGTCTTCAGCTACATAATGAATAATTTTTAAATATTTTATTGTTGGGAATGTTTTGAGTTATGCAAACATGTCTACAGTGCCATCATCATGCATTTATTAAGTTATGCCTTTTTTCAAATGCAATGACAGATCTGATGATAGTCTTAATGTACTTCTATATACTAGAACTATTCAAAGTTATAGAATAGTAGTTTACTTTAGCAATTGACTTATAAACATGAAAATTCTGCCCAGTTTGCTGTTTGTCTCATGGGTTTGAAATGGTTGCCATTGGAATCACACTGCATGACTCTGTTTTCCCACAGATGTGAACTGGGGGTCCTCCACACAAGCCCTGACTTACCTGAGCGCACTGCAGCATTCCATTCGTCTTTCTGGGGTGGAAGACCATGTGAAGAACTTCAGGTAGGAGAACAGGCACCATGGAGGCATCCTCTGGTTACTAGTCAGTTAATTCTTAAACCATTCATTTTTCAGTAACATTCTGTATGGAATAGTACACAATATTCTGTCTTGCTTGGATGGTCTTGGACAGTTAATTATTCAAAACCAAACATACAAAAAAAAATGCTGTCCTTAGAAAAAGTGATGAAAGTTTTGGAACTGTCATTTGAAGAAAAATATTTTTTTTTCTCTTTGTAAGCATTCATGTTATATATCTATAAGTTTCTTTAAATTTTTTTTGTGTATGCATGTTTTACCTGTATCTATGCCTGTGCCCTACTTGCACACTTGGTACCCACAGAGGCTAGAAAGAGCATTAAATTCCCTGGAACTGGAGTTGCAAATAGTTTTGAACTGTTATGTGGGTTATGTTACGGGAATTGACCCCATAAGAATTTTTATTTGTTTGCTTGAGACAGGGTTTCACTGTATGGCTCTGGCTGGCTGGGGACTCCCTTTGTATAAGCCAGGTTACCCTTGAACTCACAGAGATCCGCCTGCCTCTGCTGCTTGAGTGCTTGAATCCAGCCATGCCTGGCGTAGACTTGTTTTGATGAACCTATTTTTATAATTTTGTTAAGACTAAACAATACTGAATTCATATTTCTAAGCAACTAACTGGAAACTACTTGCAGTAGTAAGACTGTGTTTTTGGCTAAGGAGTACGTGCGTTGTACTTCCCTTGGGAAATGACTTTGTCATTAGTCTATTAGTCATCTCTGAAACTTCTGTAATACATTGCTAGTAATGGGTTAGATCCAGATATTAAAACACTGTTGAGAGATGCTTCTCTGTATTCAGAAATATTTATGCATATAAAGTCTAAGAAATTTTAGCCTGTTTATACTTAGTATTTTCATAAAATAGTATTTCTTAAATTGATGAGGTTGGTTAGCTGTCACAAGTCATACATAACCTTTCATTGGCTTCTGAAATATACACAACGTTGTTCTAGAAAATATCTTTGAAGAGGAGATACATTTCAAGAAAGAATTGCTCTCTTTAGAAGGAGAATTTGTGGGTGTTCCTTATGTTGCTCTTTTGAGCACCCACCCACCCACTGTCCCTTTCTCTAGAATGAAAAGTTCCCAGAGACCACAGCTTTGCAAGTGAGACTGCGGGAGGAATAAGTGTCCTGGTAGAAAATTTTAAATGCTAGCATATTTTGGGTAGTTGATATTATGACAGAAAAATTAGAAATTGTTCTTTTTGTGAGTTGTTTAACATAAATGAAGATATGAACAAAAGTCGCAATTAATTTTAAACCAGCAAAAACTGGTTTGGACTTATTATTATAATTGGATGTATTGTTTTTGACTTTTTTTTATCCTGGTTTGGTTTTTTGATGTTTACTATTTTATATAACCCAACTGTTCTGTATTATAAGGTACTCCTGCTTCTGTCCCACAAGTCCTGAGATTATAGACATGAGTTTTAATTTTTTATGAGAATCAGAATAAGTGTAGCACAAAGAGGAGAGTCTATAAAAATTTGCCATGAAAACTAATACTTGCCTTATCCTCTGTGTTCTTATACCATAGGCAGCAATTTCTGCCTTTGGCTGCTTTGTTACTTGTTTGTTTTGTGTTGGCTTCATAAAGCTGCATCTGTGTTGCTGTGCATTCTCATTTTTGCTTGGTCATTATTTTCCTTTATTCTGGCTATAGTGCATGGATGTACTCTTCTCATACTTCAGTACATTTTATGGTGTTAATTTAATACTTATATTTTTATGATGTTAGACAGGGGAGGCACAGTGTAAATTGTTTTTTCTTGGCTCTTTTTGTTTTATTGAAACTAGTAACTCTTTTTTTTCATATTTAATTTTTGTATTTATCCTAGCCTTCATCAAAGATGTCAGAAGTTAAGAGTTACTTGAAGTTTCTTTCTCATTGTTTCCTTTTTCTTTACTCTGGGTTCTTGAATTTAACTTCATCTAAAATATAGTATCTATGCTCCTTGACCTGGAAGGTTCTGCATTGGTGGTGAGGCCTTGCCAGTCAAGTCCTTAACATAGATTAATGCGGCTTTGCCATTCTTCAGGGAATTTAAGTCATCTTAAAGGCTTTCTTTTTGATCTGATTAGATTTTTCAGAAAGGAATATTTTAATCTGTTTGTATGTCCTTGTTACCAGAGTTCTGTAGCCAGGTAGGGAAGGAGAGTTTTGCCATAAACAACCTTCTGAATCCTCTATTTTAGATTGTTGACTTTTGCCCTTAGCTATTTTCAGTGTCTTTTAGGTCACAGAGGTCTCGTTAACAAGTAGCCGTAGTGATGGGAGTGACTTGGCTCTGTGCATTTGCTTCTTGTGTAGCCTGAGAGCCATGTTCATGATTCAGGTTTCTTTAACAGGGCTGTTTAACACTGCTGTTTGCAGGTTTGTGAACTCTGAGGCGTGGCTGCTGCACTTGTGGTACAGCGTCAGCAGCTTCACAGCACTCCCATTCATGTAGTGTTTCCTGATGGTCGGCTCCTTCACTCTGCTGCTTGCTTATTGCTTTCAGTGCTTTAGTGGTGTTCCTCTCATGTATTTTTTCATGGATGTTGTGGTTTTATAACTTTAACAGGATTATGTTGTTTAGAGGAGAGTCTTAATTTACTCTAACAAGAAGCTTTTTAAAAAGCAATAATTAAACTTGGAAGGCATTGGTAGATGTTTAGACATGGATGGTTCATGGCAGGTAGGCAGATTTGGTCATTTGGCACCACTATTCCTTATGTGTTGCCATTCTGCTGTCCCCTAAAAGATGTGTTTTGTCTTTGTAATCAGAGTCATCACTACACCATGATCTAGCTTACAGGAATGAACGTATGGGGAACAACTTGCTTTTAAGTAGCATGGCTTGCAGAGGAACTTCATGGGTTGTAAGATGCTCTCAGTTACTTTATTCTAGGAAGGTGGAGAGGATGTTCTATAGCTGGAGAGTTCATGTCACCTGTGGAAGCTGAAAAGGGAGACAAGACAGTCAGAAGATGGGACTGAACGGTCTGGGCCATGGGCAACTCCACAGTAACTCTGTCTCAGACAGAATTGATGTTTGAGCTACTTCACTAAAATTCTAAACAATTCGATATTTTTAAAAGTCTGTTAATATTTTTATTATTTTAGAGACTAATCTAAAAGTTAGTGTTTATGTTAGAATTAAAGAAATTTTTAAAGATTTACTTAGTTTTATTTTATGTATATCTGTGTTTTTGTCCAGATGTATGTCTGTAAATTAGAAGGGGACATCAAATCCTCTAAAATGAGTTACAGGCTGTTGTTAGTTGCCATGTAAGTGCTGGAAACCCTGCCCTAGTCCTCTGCAAGAACAGGAAGTACTCTTACTCACTGAGCATCTATCTCTCCAGTCCTTCCTTACCTTAGGAATACAGCGGTTCTTTGCTTTGGTTTAATTGTAGATGTTACTAATTTAATCTGTTTTGGTGGATAAAATGGATACCTGAATATTACATAAGCAAGATTGATTTCCTCTTCTAGTTACTGAAAATCAATTTTTATTTTTCAAGACAGGGTCTCTCTCTGTACTTCTGGCTGTCTTAGGATTTGCTACGTATAGATCAGGTTGGCCTCAAACTCAGAGATCTGCCTCCCATGTGCTGGGATTAAAGGCATGTACCTCCTCAGCCAACCGAAAATCAATAGTTTAAGACATCTAAATATTTTGCAGCCTTCTCATGTTTACAGAGATACTTGAGTGCCATTTTGGCACTCATCATTATTAACTAGAATTAAAGAATTAAAATAGAACTTGTAGTTCAAACTGCTGTATTTGATCTTGTTTACATTGCAACAGTCTTCAGGAAGCTAGATTAGACTGAGGGTTGATAAGTGATGTCATTATAGTAAGATGGAACGCACCTGTTTATATTATGGGTTATTTGTGCTCAGTAAGTTTTGCAGGATTTATGAACTAACTGGAACAGTTATGACCTCTGAAGACAAAAAATTTCATATCATTTTTAAGCAAGGTGGTGATTTCTGTAGCATTCCTAGAAAATCAGTGTGTAGAATTGCCTGTTGTTTGAGAGGGGCATCTGGTATGAAATTTGTTACAAGGTTTTGTTTTGCTTTTTAAACATTTGGTGTTATTTATGGGTCTGTATGCAAGTGCATGTGTCTGTGAGGGCCCGTGATGGCCAACTGGAGTTAGAAGTAGTCTTGACCTGCTTGACATGGCTGCTGAGAACGGAACTTGGGTCCCTTGAAAAAGACGAAAACACTGGTAACAGCTGAGCCACCTCTGCAGCCCCACGTAGCCTGCTTCTTCTTAAAGTTCTTCTGTAGCTTTGTGCATAGAGAAACAACAAACAAATTTCTAAGCATTCTAATTTATTTATTTATTTTGTCTTAAATTAGGCCACAGTGTCTTGTTATGACGGGTTCTCCAAACTCACGCCCTGCTTTACTTCATCTTGTTCATGACTTCACAAAAAATGTTGGTTTGATGATCTGTGGCCATGTGCATATGGTATGTATGTATCAGTTTTGTTTTCTATAGTAAGACTTTTTTTCACTCATCAAACGGATTGTAAGTTACAGACTTTATAGATTGGAAATCATTAGCAAATTTGTAGGATTTTTTTTTTTTGAGATTTTTCTTCAAAATGTTCCTTTAAACAGTCACAAAGTAACTTGGTTTTTCAAGACAGGGTTTCTCTGTGGCTTTTGGAGGCTGTCCTGAAACTAGCTCTTGTAGACCAGGCTGGTCTCCAACTCACAGAGATCCACCTGCCTCTGCCCCCCCCCCCAGTGCTGGGATTAAAGGCATGTGCCACAAAGTAACATTTTTAAAAAGATCTAGATATTTTGAACTGTTGTGATTTTAACCAGGAGTATGAAAATTATCTAAAAATAATAAGTTTTTACCCAAAAAGTAGTGCTTTAAAAAAAAATCATTTTGGATCTTGAAAATAGTTGTGAAATGATGCCTCACCTGTTTTCGTAAGAAACTGCCCCCCCCCCTTTTTTGTGGCACATCTTGGCCAACAGTGTCAAGGTGTAGCTGAAAAATCTCCTTCATGGCCATCGGCTTTTGGAAACTCATTGAAGTGGACAACAAACTTGGTACTTTCTGTGAGGAGCACATGGTCACAGAAGTAGCTCTGATGCTTTTGGAAGGGTTTTGTGGTCCACATCAGTGGGAATGACAGAGTTTTCCTATGATGCAAGGTGTCTTAATCCACAGCAGAGTGTGCCTACTATTGAGTGGGTGGGCATTCCTGTTATAGATGAAGGAGAATTTTGGAGAGGGGAAGCAGTCTGTTTGAGGTGCACCATGGATGCCAATCTAAGGGTTCTCTTTTTACAGTTGATTACTGTAAAAAGGAGAGAGATATTCCTAGATGATAATTATTGTGCCTCAGCATCTGGGGCCCAAAAGAGCTAGCAGAACCTGAAAACTTTTCAGTCTCTCTAAAAAAAGATGATGTCTGCAAATGTTTTGTCAGAAAGCCCTTAAAGAAGGTAGGAAGCCAAGATCAAAGCAGCCAAGATTCAACATCAAGTTACTTCACGAATATTGTAAGACAAATGCCAGTGCATTGCACTGAAGAAACAATACAATAAGGAAATGAGAGGCTGCAGAATATGCTAAACATTTGGCCAAGAGAATGAAGGGAAGCCAACAAAAAATACCAGGAACAGATTGCCAAGAGATGTAGGTTGTCCTCGCTGATAATTTCTACTTGTGTATCTGAGTCCAGTTAAAAATAAGTCTTTTAAGAGTAACAAATAAGTGATAGGACTTGGGGGGGGGCAGGTAAGAAAAGAAAACCTAGGGTATTATTTTTGTTTTTTTCCCCAAACTCTGCTTCATTATTTAGGTGCCAGAATGTGTGTTGTACATTGTATTGCAACTCCTGTAACAGTTGCTCTTCGTATATAGTTGCAAAGCCAAGGCCACAGTTATTCATGTGCACACACTTGGGTTTGTGTGTGGAGGGCTTGTTTTCAGCATTGCACACACTTGGTTTGTGTGTAGAGGGCTTGTTTTCAGCATTGACCCCCACTTAAACTGGAATACTCCATATACCCTGTTTCTAGTCTGATCTCTTGAAGTCAGTACCTTGTGCAGAAGATGCTAGAAAAAAGGCAATTACCATTCTTAGGAAAGATTATGTTTTTCTCTATATACTTACTTTTTATTTTCATAATGTATTCATTTTTATTTTATGTGCATTGGTGTTTTGCCTGTATGTATGCCTGTGTACAGATGCCAGATCCCCTGGAACTACAGACAGTTGTGTACTGCCACATGGGTGCTGGCATTGAACCTGAGTCTTCTGGAAGAGCAGCCAGTGCTCTTAACCACTGAGCAATATCTACATCCCTCGGCATACTTATTTTTAAGATATATGCTTTTAAATACTTCCACATTTTTGTTTTACAAATTTGTGCCTAACAAATTTCATATGCTACATAAAAGTATCAAAGTGGAATTTTGAGCTAGCAAAGCTCATTTCCTTTTGTCTTATAACAGAAATATATGCTTACTGATTTCACTGATACTCTCAAGTTAGTGTGATTTAATAACCTAGACACTTAGACCAAACAGAAAGCAAACTAGGAAACTTCCTGTAGAGAAATAGAAGGCTTTACTTTGTGTTGTGTAATCTTTTTTCCATTTTCAGTAATTGCAAATTTCTCTCATTAATTTAGGATTGAAATACTTTGTTTTGAAATCTTTTTTTCTTCCCTTCTCCAGGCACCAGCAGTGCTCTGCCTTTTTGTATAATCTTAAGTATTAGAGAGAATTCTCTCAGGGCGAATGAAAGACTGTTATTTCACTTCTCCCACCTCAACATTTAAGCACATTCTTTCAAACCACATGTAAGAGGATACCTTTTCTAAAGGGATTGTGTTTCAAATAAAAATTTTGTTAATATTTTAAAGGGCCCTCGAAGACAAGCTATGAAAGAGATGTCCATTGATCAAGCAAAATATCAGCGATGGCTCATTAAAAACAAAATGAAGGCTTTCTATGCTCCGGTTCATGCAGATGACTTGAGAGAAGGTGCACAGTATTTGATGCAGGTGACGAGTCTTTTCACATAGCTGCATAAAGCTTTTGTGTTTTCTATTTAATTATTCATGGTAATAGAAATGTGTATCATTTTTAATACCTTTAAGGAAACTACTAAATTTTTTTGTAATTTAGAAATCTGCAGAAATTTTGTGGTGTGAAGTGATACAAAAGGCCTATTTGAAAATTATCTTAGTCCATTAATCTCTTTCTGTTAGATATTTCTCACCTTTTCTACCTACTAGGTTTGTTTTTAAAACTTTGAGCTATAGCCATCTTTATTTTGGCTTTTCAAAATTTCTTGGCTTTTGTATTTCTATTTATTTGCTAGTTATAAGCTTAGACTTTATGTATTCTATAGGCACCACAATAGGAAATTTAAAATCAGTCCCAGGTTTAAATGTTAGTGCTGTTGCTTTCTTGATTTGGATTTTGGATCAAACTGTTTACTTCTGAACTCTATTCTTACTGTCCTGAAGATAATAGGGAGATATAAATTGAGATAATGTTTACCAACTTAATCAAAAAAAAAAAAAACATTGAAAGTGAAAACAGCTCTGACTGGAACTATCTGTTAAAGATGAGATGAGGCTCCCAGCACTGTCCTGAGCCCATCCTGTTGCAGGCATCCTAGAACTTAGTTCGGAATAATCCACACAGTCTTTAGGAAGGACAAGCAGTGAGAAGGTTAAGTAACTATGACACTGTTATATGGAAATTGCTATAATTCAGTGATGGCAGAAAATAGAAGAAATAGAGGCCGCTCACAGAAAATTTACTGTGTGATACAAGCAGCTTTCAGAAGGTTGTTTGTAATAATAGCTGTTTATGAAAACGTAATGAAATAAATCCTTGTGAAGAAGGCTATGCAAAAGCCATTTTGAAGCAAGGTTTGATATAGGCCTATATAATCCCAGTGCTTGGGAGGCTGAGGATTGCCATTGAAGACCAGGCTGGGATACATGGTGAGAACAGGCCTTCCATGGCTACAAAACAGAAAGAGAGCCAGATACAGTGGTGCACAGCTGCAGGCTCAGCACTTTGGAGGCTGGGGATTATCCCATGCTTTTGGCCAGCTTGGTCTATGCAGTGAGCTTCGGGCCAGCCAGGATTACATAGTGAGACCTTGTCTTAAGTGAAAATTGAAACAAAACTATTGTTTTTAAGGTGGATTAAAGGTCTAGAGATAAAATGCAACTTTTAAAAATTAGGAGAATATATAAGACATTCAGAGAATAATTTCCTAAGTCAAGTCCAAAAATAGATAGGACTGTGAAAAATGTCAGTAATCTTTTAAAAGGTTAATGCCTTAAGGATTTTAAAGGAAATACAAACATGAAGAAAAGCTCCAGAACATGGGAACATAAGAATTCTGAAGTGTAAGCAGGAAAAATACAGTGCAGAATGTGTCCTTAAGTAGTGTAAATCAGTAAATGGGACAGGGAGAAGAGTGAAAGATAGGAATAAAAGAGGAAAGCTAGACGACAGGAATAAATTAAAAGCAATTCTGCACCCATATGGACCAGGATCACTTCTGCCAGATAAAGAGAAATTGTACATTTTTAAACTGTTGTGGTAATTCATGCCATCATCACTATTGGACAAGAACCTGGCTTCATGCATATACCTCTACCCATGTAGAGAAGACAGCAGTTTTAAGTTCCAAGCACAGAAATCTTTTGAATGGTTAATCCGGGCAGTCTAATTAACTCCTAAAGCAGGGTATCGATAGAGCCTTTGGTTGTCTCTCAGGGACTGAGGGTGGACCTTTATTGCTGTTGACACCATACACTTAGGATGTGGGACTTAGTGATTTGATTTGGGTCTGACCCAGAAGCCTCTTTTCCTGCAGTCTAGCTTCCATGGTTTGAGAAAACACTATATAAGATGCTAAGGGAGGGAAGCTATTAAATATTCAACACAACAACATCTATGAAATGTGACAATTTACCAGCATGACAAGGTATGCATAAGGGCACTCACCTGTTGGAGGCAACCAACAGTTGTCTAATTAGATGTAAGGTCTACTTATCAGGAGGGAAATCGTACCTGTTACTGGAAACCTAGCTAGCTTATTTAGGCTAGTGAGTCGATGGACCTTAGAAAAGAATCCATCATTGCCACTTGGCAGCATCATTTGTAGTAGCTAAACACAATTATAATTAGTTTCAGCCAACATCACATAATTAAAATGTGAGATGTGTCATTCTAGAATTCTGCATACAAATGAAAAGAACTGAGTAGTTCAGGTGTCAATACTGTGCCTGGTTGTGACATTGTTCGTAATAAGTTAATCCTGTCAGCTTTTGTAAATCTTAAGAAACATTTTAATAACTACTTATATATGTAATAATTTTTATAGAGGAATGTCTTCCTTATAGAAAACAGACTAGAGCAGATTTCTGATTTCCTCTCACAGTGAAATAGGTTTGTGGTAAGGCCCAAGAGTAACCTAGTGATGCAAGTTACTAATGTTACTGCCACTAGTCTCTCTCTGGAATTGCATTGCCTCAGAAGTCAGAGAACCACTGCCCTAGAAAGCTTGTGTAGTGTACAGCCTTGCAATCTGGCAAGACTTCAAAATAATCTAGTGTTTGTCATCCAACCAAAATGCCTCCATGGATTATGAAAGTTTCCTCAGCGTGGGATGAACACCGGATAAGCAGAGCAGTGTCGTTTTTTTGTAATTGCCTAGTGTGCCCGGCCACTGCAGCACTTCCTCTCTGGAAAGGTGGCAGAGCTAGCTGATAGTGTTTCTACTAATGTGCTGCTGGCTGCTTCTGCGGAGTTAGTAATTCAGGGTAAATGTCACTGGAAGTACTTTGTTTTCCCTTTTCCTTGTGGGAACCTGTCACATAAGTAATAGGTTATCTTTTGTTTTTTAAGTAGTTATCAGAAAATGTTAAGTACATGTTTTTCTTCACTGCCTTGTATTCTAGCAATGTGGTTTTAAATAGTTGATTTCTTTCAGTAGAAATACTATAAACTTCTGATTTCTCTTCTTCCTTTCTGTCTAGCTAGTCTTTATCATCAGAATTTATCATTAAACCAGCATTTGGTTTAATTACAGAATTTGATCACTACTTTGCTAATGAGATGCTAATGAGAACGTTAATAGTGAGACATTAGCATGGTTCATTTCTTCATTTATGTTTTGGGTTTTCTTTTTTCTTTTGAAAAAGGCAGTAGACATCTGATACTCAAACCCTTTTAAAACCTTTATTTTTATAGCAAAATGATAATTGTTCTTAATGAACATTCCAAGTTACATCATGATGTCTCCAGATCAATTGCTTTCTTAGAATTTCAGCCTAGAATTATCTTATGTGGCAACTGCTAAATGTTCTTAGACTTCACTGGTCAAGTGCTGAAACAGTGGGGTAATGGTGGTGGCTGTTTTTGAGACAGGGTCTTGTTGTGTCACTCTGGCTGTCCTGGACCTCATTGTGCTGACCCAACTGGCCTTGAATCATAGTGTATGGTCCTCTTGTGTCTGTTTCCTGTGCTGAGATTACAGTTTTAATCTGGCAAACAGTGTTTTTAAAACTTTTTTTTTGTTCTAGAATTCATAAACCAAAGCATTTAGGAATTATTAATAAAATTATTTAAAATGCATTTATATCCAGTTCTGTAGTTAGGCTCCAGAAGTAGATTGTGCCATGATGTATTAAGTCATGATAAAGTGAGATCAGCACCATGAGGTGACCTTTTCAACACTAACCACTTGGAATGTGTATTTAAAATCATATATATACCTCTTGTATGATTCTTAGTTTAATACATTTCTCTTGGTATTATTCAACCAAATTTGAGTAGATAGCTATAATATTTGGAAATATTTTTACCAATAGTGGAATACAAAATGAAAAGCCATATAGCCTGTTCTACTATTAACGGTTCACATGTATAAAGTGATAGAGTGAATGTGGTTAATGTCACTAAGTGACTGTGTTGTGATGTACTGCTTTCAATGATAGAATCAAACACTAATGAGGTGGTTCCTGGAAAAGATAAATTTTCAGTAGTAAACTATTTTCTTAAATGCATACTGCTTCATGGAAACTGGAAATAATACCTCTTTTGTAATAGCTACACTGAGAAAAAGATTTAAATGTGAAAGAGATACATGTGGAAATGAAAAAAAATGAGTAATCATAGGGAGAGTTACTGTAGCGATTCTATTGAATGCCTAGGTGCACAGAGTATCTCAAGGTTCCTTATTTGTAAAGTTAAAGCTTTGAGAAACTGGAACTCAGTGGTAGCATGCTTTCCTAGTTTGTGAGGCCCTGAGCTTAATCCCTAGCACCCAAACAAACAAGCTGCTTTAATTATAACAGCATTATGACATGGTAGCTTTTTATTCCACAAGAACATGGTCTTCATAGCATTTTGTACCATCAACAATTTACTGGCTATTTTGTGACTTGACTTTATGAAACACCTCTGTACTTGAAGATAATGCTTGGTTCTGTTCAACAGCATTGACTCCGCTTCCACCCAGCCCCCACCCCCCCAAAAAGTATGGGATTTCCATGGGTACACCACCCAGAAGATAAATTTGGTTTTGGAAGAAGGTGTTCTTTATTGTCCCTTTAAGGAAAGGGTTTTTTAAATACTGAGTAAAATCTTAATCTCTTAAAGATAGAAATTTGTACATGAGAATGATGAATGTAAGCTTGCAGGGTAGCTTACTTCCTGCTCCCTAATTAAAGAAATGCTTAGGTCAGTAGCACATAGCTAGGTCTTTGATAAAAATTTGAATTCATTTCATCTTTTACCAAAAAACCAAAAAACTACCATTTAAAGATGTCACTTAGAACCATAGACAAAAGCAAATTAGAATGTATCTCCAACATAAATTAGGGCTAAAACCATAAAACTTAAAGAAAACTGAACTGAATTTTACATGATCTTGGACCTGGTTGTGATCTCTTTAATGACAACCAAAAGCATGAACCTTAAAACAGAAATAAATTGGACATTTCCAGAATTAAGATGTTTTCTGCAGAGGACTTTATAGCCAGGCAGTGGTGGTGCATGCCTTTAATCCCAGCACTTGGAAGGCAGAGGCAGGTAGATCTCTGTGAGTTCAAGACCAGCCTGGTCTACAAGAGCTAATTCCAGGACAGCCTCCAAAGCCACAGAGAAACCCTGTCTCGAAAAACCAAAAATAAATAAATAAACAAACAAACAAACAAATAAATAAATGCGAAAACACCTTACTGAACTGGAGAATATTTCAATCAATATGATAAAGAATTTTGTCTTAGTAATAAGTAAGGAACTTGGTAACTGATGTTGTGATGAGACACCATGACCAAGGTAACTTACAGAAGTAACAGTTCATTGTGGGTTTGTAGTTTCAGAGGGTGAGCCCATGACCATCTTCTCAGCATGGCAGCAGGCAGGCAGGCATGGAGATGGAGCAATAGCTGAGAGCATATTTGCTGACTTACAAGCACAAGGCAGAGAGAGTGAACTAACTGGGCCTGGTCTGGGCTTTTGAAATCTTGAGGCCCACTCCCAATCACATATCTCACCAAAGCCACACATCCTAATCCTTGCCAAACAGTTCAATAATGGGGAACAAAACATTCATATATGTAAGCCTATGCAGGCCATTCTCATTCAAACCACCACAGGTTTTAATATATATTTTAAAAACTTCAAAAAATAACAAAAACTATGCAATTATTACAATATATATATATATATATATATATATATATATATATGCACACACATACACATAGTAAACATGAAAAGATTTTCAACATCATTAGTTATAAAGGGATTGTAAATCAAAACCACAGTGAGATACTAGATCTATGTACTTGGCTAGCTATAATTTTAGAAATACAAGTGTTAGTGGGGTCATTGAAAAATGAGAACCTGTGCTTTGCTGATTGTGAGTATAAATCGATGTTATTCTAAAAATTAAGTAGTTGTTCCTCAGACAGGTAAACTTAAAATGACCTTATGACTGTCAGTTATACTGCATCCTTTGACATGTATCCCTAAAAACTGAAGGAACAGAGATAGTTCCATTGCACCATCATGCATAGTAGCCAAAAGGTACAAACTATAAGCAGATGAAGTCTTCATCATCAAATAAATGGTTAAGCAAATGTGACACATGGATATTTAAGCACAATAAAATACTATTTATCTGTGGAAAGGAATAAAGTTGTACTCATTTTTTAATTAACCTAGAAGACAGCCTACTAAGTGAAGCAAGCTAAACACCAGAGTTCAGGGATTTTGTTCATGAAGTAACTAGGTAGAAGTACATTAAATGTCACAAGGGGCTACAAGGGAGAGCATATATATGAATAACTGTTACACAGCAGTTGTAGAATTTCTGATTGGGGTGATGAAATAGTGGCATACTACTTGGAAGTATTATGGACATAAATACCACTTAAAATGGTAAACTTGTTAACATTTTACCACTATTTATGTATGTGTGTGTATGTTCCTGTGTGTGTTCCTGTGTGTGGACATGTATGTCTAGGCCACAGGTCAACTCCAGATATCATCCAACCTCTTGTTTTGAGACAGGGTCTTTCACTCTTTACCTGGACCCAGCCAGTTTGTCTAGCTTGACCGGCCAGTGAGCCCCAGAGATTTTCCTGTCTCTGTCTATCACTGTATTACAAGTGTGTGCCACAAGGCCTGGGTTTTTACATGGTTTCTGGGATTGAACTAAGGTCTTCATGCAAACTATCTCCTCAACCTGTATTACAGTTTTTAAAAAGTCACACCCTCCTCCCCAAACTTAGATGTTATTGCAGTCCCAGGATGTAATTTCTCAGTTTACTTAAACAAAACCTGAGAAAATAGATGGGCACAGGGTGGGGGGCGGGTAGGGGGGACTTTGTGAGATAATTGTTAATCATGTTGAATTGCAGCTCTTTGTGTATGTGTGTCGGTCTGTGTTATGTGTGTTTTAAGACAGGATCTTCCTGTCTCTGATGTCATGTAGCCCATGAGTAGACAGGCTGCCTTCAAACTGTGGCAGTCCTGGCTCTGCCTCCTGAGTGCTGGGATTATGGGTATGCACCCTTATGCTTGGCTTGTTTTGTAGCTCTTGGTGAGATTTCACAATATTTGAACTATTGTGGGAAAAACCAAACAGCTTTCAAAAAGAACGTTTGTGTGATTAAAAGAATTCAGTTTCCTGGTGGTGGAATTTAGAACTCCAGACATTAGACTACAACTAGGCATTAGTGACTATTACCAAAATATATCATGGAGGTGGAGAATGTAACTGTTATGTTTTTCTCTTTTAATTAAATGTGTTACTTTGGTTAGCAAAAGTGCACAATTTTATGTCATTAATACATAAAAATGAATTTAGTAGTTTTCAAATGTTCCAATTGTAACATCTATTTTTTGTGTGTGTGTGTATTTTTAGTATGAGTAATTTGAAGTCAATTTCATATGTATAATTTACCAGGAAATCTGTCAATATAGAAATGCTTGTATTTCTTTAAAAATTGCTTTGTTAAGGTGGGTGTTGGTGGCTTACGCCTTTAATCTCAGCACTTGGAAGGCAGAGGAAGGCAGATCTCTGTAAGTTCCAGGCCAGCCTGGTATACAGAGTGAGTGCCAGGATAGACTCCAAAGCTACACAGAGAAACCCTATCTGGGGGGGGGGGGGAGAAAAGAAAAAAAATGCTTTGTTAAATCGTCTGTATTTGAAGTTGTATTTATATATTTTATATTATAGGCTGCTGGTCTTGGTCGTATGAAACCAAACACGCTTGTCCTTGGATTTAAGAAAGACTGGTTACAAGCAGATATGAGGGATGTGGATATGTATATAAACTTATTTCAGTAAGTATGTTCTAAATTGTTAAGTACTTGGCAGAAAACTGCTAATTTTGAAAGCATTCTCGTTTACCTTGTTTTTTTTTTTTTTTAATGTAGTCTGTCCTTAATAGGTGTATGAAAATGAAAAAGAACCCCATGAACTGGCTGGGTTTTAAAATGATGATCTATTAGCAAAATACTGATCTCTCTCTTTTTACACAAAACATATGTACAAGTACATACACACACACACACACACACACACACACACAAATACATCTACAAAATACCTTATGTATGTGTAAAATAGTTTGTTGAATTTTCCTTTTTATTGTATTTTTATTAGTTTTTTTTAATAATTTCAGTGTATCTGGGACATATTCACTCTCTACTGTCCTTTTCCACTCAACGTTGAGATTACTTCTCTTTTTTTTCCTTTCCCCATTGTGTTCAGTGTTTGTTGTCCGGCTAGTGTGTGGTCAGCCTACTAGGGATTGCATTAAAAAGTACTGACTTGCTCTCCCAGCTGCTACCAAATGCCAATAGCTCCTCAGCTAATGGTAGGATTACAAGTCCACCATCCTCTTCTGTCTTGGAATTTCTTCTGGCTGGAGCTTGTGCGTGTTGTTATCTCACTGTGAGTTCATATGTGCATCTTTCTTGTTTTACCTAGAAAAACTTTCCTTGACGTTATTCAGCACCTTTAACTCTTACAATCTTTCACTCTCTCTTTAGTGAAGATTGCTGAGCCTTGGGGTAAGGAGTATGTAGGAATGACTAACTTAGGACTAAGCATTCCAGTTTTTCTCTGCACACTCACCAGTTTTGCTAATTGCCATCTATTGACAGGAGAGGCTTCTGATGTGGGTTTTAGATGCTCTAATCTATAAGTGCAGCAATAAGTCATAGAAGGTAGTTTTAATACTCAGTTCTCTATTTAGCAGACTAGCATTTGGTTCTCCCCTGGAGACTATGATCTATCAAGCAACAGGTTCGAGTTCTGTCTCATAGATAAGACCTTAAATCCAGTTAGAAAGTGGTTGGTTACTCCCATAACATTTGTGCCACTCTTGCACCAGTGGGGATTATCTTGTCAGGCCAGTCGCTATGGTAGCTTGTAAGGTTTCATAGCTGGGTGAGACTGAGGCTGACTTTTCTCCTTTAGCACGGGGCATAGAACCTTCTAGCACCATGAAACTGGCCAGAAAGGGCGAAGCTTACAGGTGAACACCAGCTTGATGACTCTGTGATTCAAGTATGTGGTATCTTCGGTTTTCAGCATCAAGTTATGAAGGTTAGGTTGTAATACTTGGAGGTCTATATGACCCCATTGGCCAGCAACTCAAAAGATAGTAACCTATTCTTGGTACTGGGGTAATTTGGGGTATCCAGTTGGGATATATCTCCCCCCCATTATATCTCTTTATATATGTCTGTATATTTTATGAAACTTCTACAGTAATAGGTTTCCAAATGTTTTGTTAAAAGAACTTTAATAATAGTTATCCCTCCCTCCCGGTATTTCCTCCTCTATCCTGCCTCCCATCTTCTACCCTGTTTAACCTATCTTATTTCATCGTTCCCCTTTAATACTTTATACTACTCTGCTCTGTCTCCACATTCTTGAAGGCCACTTCTTCCCAGTGCCCCCTTAATATTATTAATTCCTGACCTCTGTTGGTATTATTAATGGAACACATGTATCTGAATATTCAAAAGTAACATCAAGAAATGAAAGAAAACATACAATATTTATCTTTCTGGACTGGGTTACTTTATTCAGTATGCATATTTCCAACTCCATCAAATTACCTGTGAATTTCATAATTTCATTTTTCTTCACAGCTGAATAATCTTTCGTAGATGTGTTATATGTGATCAGGAGTGGGTGTGTATAGACCCTGCTTCCTGTGTAAGCTGGTAGGTTTCTTCTTGTGCTTTTGCTGTGGCAGAGTCAGATGTCAGAGTATTGCTCTGTAAGGTCTTCATTATGTCCTACACTGAGCAGCTACAGAGATTTGATTTTTGTTCCCATGCTGGTCTCTGGATCATCCCTTGAGTTACTCTTAGTTTGCAGTTACACATACTTGTTTGCATTTTGCACTTGAAATGCTGTTCTGAGCTTAGGTTCTTGTTTCTTCTGTATTGGTTGTTTATCCTGAAGCTTAGCTTTGTTTCACATTGCTTTAACTTCCTTCTTACAGTTTGTCTAGTGGGTGCTTTTTATTCTCTTACTACTTTTGCCTTTCTGGTTCATAGACTTTTTATGTATATATTTAATCCTACCAGTGCTTTGTAGAACTGAATTAATTAATGAAATATTTTTTTGTTTTTGTCAAATATACTTGTTAAAACTTGAAAAGTACTTTCTTTTCCTAGTATTACGGAATTTGCTCAACAAATCTAATTTACACTAACAATTCATACTGTGCCATTATCATCATATAGTATTATCTTGCATATAAACAATTGACTAAGAACAAACATCAGTGAGAAAATCTTGTCTTTAGCAAAGTAGTTCTAGGATGGATTTCACATCCAGTTTTCCTGTGAAATTTGATGGAACTCACTAGAGTTATCTCCTTTCCTGGAATTCCTGTTGCAGCTATAGTTTTTTTTCATAGCTTATTTGGAAAGTCTTTCTGGAAATGATCAGAGGTCGTAGTTGTCCTTTGAGAAGGTCTGAGTTGATTAGGAATGCACGCAGGTGACAAAAAGAACCCTTAATTTCTAAGGTTAAAGTGTGTGGAGCTTGTGCCTTCTGACCATCTGGGGAGCAGACTCTCACTGTAGCTGTATAGTTCTGTGCTTTGTATATATGGTGCCTCAGAAAAGAAAGACAGTAAAAATAAAGCTTAAATCATGAGCTATCAAAGCCTATGAGCTGTGGAGGGAGCACTATGCTGTTTTCCTCTCAAGGCTCAGTGAGATGAAGTAATTGCCCTAGAAAATAGAGAAGTGGCATTTGGAAAATGGTTTTTATATATACACCAGCTACATTAGTAGTAGTTTTAGTTGATCATAATAGCCCTGAAAGAGGTCTGTTGGAACGCTCTGTAAGTTAGCATTGCTTTGTATGTTGTGCATCATTAAGCCACATGCAGAAAGATGGGTAAGAATGCCCTCTAGTTCTCAAAGCCATTAGGAATTGATGGTCTTGTTAATGTTACTACATTTCATTATATGTGCGTGCATGGCATGCCATGGTACAAGTATGGAGGTCTGAGGACAGCTCACAGGGATCAGTTCTCTTCTTTCACTGTGTGATCTCAGGGAATGCAATATGGTTGTTGGGGTTGGCAGTAAGTGCCCATACCTCCTGAGCAAGCTATCCCACAGGATTTTACTGCTATTTTTGTTTTGTTGTGTAGTACTGGAAATTGAACCTAGGGTTTTGATATACCACGGAGCTGATAAGGGTTATATTCTCATTCCTACAAAACTATCCAGGCTGGTTTTGAGCTCACTATGCTCCTGAGGCTGATCATTAATTCTGTGATCTTTCTGTCTTCACTATCCAAATGCTAGAATTGCAAATGGTGCTTTCTACTACACCCAACTCTTGGTTTTGTTGATTCTTTGTATTGTTTTCCTTGCCTCCCTTCCCTCTCCACTTCCTGGCTTTTTTTATGTCAATATAACACAAGCCAAAGTCATCTGAGAGGAAGGAACCTCGAACAAGAAAATGCCTCTATAAGATCAGGCTATACACAAGGGCATTGTTTTTAATGAGTGTTGGGGAGAGCCAATCCATTTTGGATTGTGCCATTCCTGGGCTGATGTTTCTGGGTTCTATAAGAAAGCAGGATGAGCCAGGTGAGGTGGCGTATACCTTTAATCCCAGCACTGGCAGGCAGATCTCTTTGATGACAGTTGACAGTCAGGGCTAGTCAGGGCTATTACACAGAGAAACCCTGTCTTAGAAGAAGATGAAGAAGGAGAAGAAAAAAAAGGCATGCGGAGCAAGCCATTAAGCAGCACCCCTCCAGGGCCTCTGCATCAGCTCCTGCCTCCAGATTCCTGCCATGTTTGAGTGCCTTTCCTGACTTCTTCAATGATGAACTGTCACCTGAAAGTAACAAAATATAAGCCAAAATAAGCCTTCCTAGGTCATGCTGTGTCCATCACAGCAGTAGTAACTCTAAGATGCTCCCTCTTAAAAAAGAAAAAAAGAGAACCCAGAACAGCCAACCATACACAAAATGCGCACACACACACACACCCACCCACCCACCCACCCACCCACCACCCACCCAAAACAACAAAACCATGGAACTCATTGTGTTGGCCAGCCGATCCTGGGCATGGTCCCTGCCCTAGAATATGTTTGAAAACCTTAGACTAGGTAGGTCATAGGCCCTAGGGGAAAACCTACTCTGTTTTGCTAAAGAAACAGTAATAAAAATGACTGCTAATGACGTATTGCTATACCAGAAGTCAGTGCTTTGCTCAGCCCCATTAGCGAAGGTTCTTCTTTCAGTAAATGGTAATTAACAGACTCAGAACTGTACAGCATGCTGACACTGCGACTCCAGAGCATGCAGCCTTGAAGTTAATCAGACCCTCCTCAAGGCTCAGGGATCTATTGGAAGCTGAGGTAGAAAGAGTGTAAAGCCACGGTGATGGGTGACTCTAGGAAAAGAGCATCTTCCAGGTACAACAGGACTGAGCCTCACAAGACTGGCAGCACACTCAAAACCTGCATGGGTTCAAACCAGACAATTGCTTTTCCATACTAACTTGTAAAAAGTAAAAAAAATATTTTAAAATACTCTTCTTTAGGGTTAGGAGACGTTTCAGCTGGTATAGTGCTTTGCTAAGAAAGCGCAGGGACCTGAGCCTGATCTCTAGCACTCATGTGAACTCTTGGGCACGGTAGTGTACCTCTAACCTCAGGTTGGAGACTGACGATAGCACAATCAATGCACAGGGTGTGCTGGCCAGCTACTCCTGCTGAATTGACAAGCTCCAGGTTCAAGCTCCTTGTAGTGATTGAGGAAGACAATTGATGCGAACTTATGCATTCTGCAAACATGCAAAAGTACCTGTACATACCTACATCAACACTCAAAGACACTATCCTTCCAGAAATGTCTTCATACACTAAAAGCTGGTCTCAGTACCAGTAAAATCCATTTCTTCATCTTCAGATGTTTCTCAGCTTCAAAGGAATACACCTAAGTTTAAGTGTAGTAGGGGTTTTCTGTTATATTGCCTTGCAAGCTAAAATTGGAGGAATCTAAATGGTGCAGTGGTTAAGAACACTCAGCTCCTCCAGAGGACCCAAGTTCCATTCCCAGAACCCACTTAAGGTGGCTAATAACTTCAGGGGCCTTTAACTCCAGCTGTAGGGACATCCAATTCTTTCTGTCCTGTGTTCTCACAGACACTTAAGTACACATGCTTATACTTGGACATATAATAGAAAGTAAAATAAAATCTAAAAATAAACAACCAAACAACAACAGCTATCAAACAAATCTGCTCCTGCTCTAAACGCTGCTACATGAGTCAGTCATGGTGCTTGATGATGGTGTGAATTCTGGGAAGAATGTTGTGAGGTAGCTTTGTTGATAGTAGGTGCAGAAAGCTAGGCTACACCAAGGCTGTGTGGCATGTGAAGTCACTTATACAGTATGTTCCTGACCAGAACACATGTGCTACGTTGCTGTAATATGAGCTTACATAGTTTCAAGAGTATTGTAAAGGAAAGGTAGGGATTAGGAACGATTCAATCTCTCACTGATTGTCAAAACATATTAAGGAAAACAGACATTTAGAGCTGAAAATCATTTTAGTACTCCATGAGTCCTTTCACTTTTTACAGAACATAAACAATTGTATGACTCTTCCTTTCTCCATTGTAGTGATGCTTTTGATATACAGTATGGAGTTGTGGTCATCCGCCTAAAGGAAGGACTGGACATATCACACCTCCAAGGACAAGGTGAGTGCTCCTCACAGAAGATTCTCTTAAAAGTATGAATTACTTTGTTAGAAAAGTGTGCTAACCAGTACAGGACTGATCCAGACCCCTGAACATGGATGTCAATGAGAAGGCCTCCACACTCTAGGGGGCCCCTGGGTAGTAGATTAGTATTTTTCCCTGGTATAAGAAGGGACTTTGAGAGCCCATCCCACGTGAAGGGAATTACTCTCGGCCTGGACACATGGGGTGCTAGGCCCGGCCCAGGATGATGTGGTGGACTTTGGGGAGCTCCCGTTGAGGGCCCTACCCTGCCTGGGGAATGGAGGGTGGATGGGGTGGGGGTAGGTCAGGGAGAGGGGTGGGAGGATGTGTGGGGGGGGGAGGGAGAGGGAGAGGGGATTGACATGTGAAACAAGCTTGTTCCTAACTTGAACTAAAAAAAAAATACAAAAAAAAAAAAAGAAAGAAAGAAAGTAGATTAGTTGGAAATAGAAAGGGGGCTAAGTGGAGTGGTAAAGAGATACAGGATAATAGGAATGAATGAATATAATCTAAATACATTATGCATATGCACTAAAATGTTGTGATGAAGTTCATTGTTATGTGTGGTTAATATATGCTAATAAAAGCATTTAAAGTGGCAAAAAAAGAAAAGTGTGCCTAATTATTACTTCCTTCACTGATTTTCATGACTGCCATCTTCTTCATGTCACATGCCTATCATCTTAGGATCAGACGTGCTTGCAAACCACCAATGTCTGCATCTTAAAGGATGGCTAGTTATTATTAATGGAGAGGATAAAATTTAGTATAAATCACAGCCTTAAGAAAGGCAGACATTAATTATGATTATAAATTGGACAACCAAATTTGTTTTAAAAGCTAGGATGAGAAAAATATTTAAACCACTACTAAAATACTTAGGCTGCAAATTAAATAATACAAATGTATACATTTAAAGTATTTTTAAAGTGATGGTTAAAACCTAATTTAAGGTATAACTTTCTTGCCGATTTTATGAAAATGGAAATTTCCATATCATTCAAAAATATTTGCTAATTCAAAAATATTGAATAGCTACCATTTCCCCCTGTCAGTTAGTTAATGAACTCATCAGATTATCTGAATTTGGATGGACAAGAAGCATATAAAAGCTTGTGATCAGTTCATGGATTTAGACTCTTTAACTTCATGCTCTCCTTCAAGAGTGGTCTGCAACTTTGAAGGAACATTTTGAGGTCTTTATGAAATAAGCAAGCATAGCTTACTGCAAAGGCACTTTCCTTTTCTGGAAGGAACCTGGCAAAACCTCATTTGAAGTCTTCTGACAGTGGCTATGTTTAGAGAACCTGACTCATACCCATTAACACTGCATAATTAGAAGCAATGCCTCCACCAGGCAAAAGAATAATGTATTATTCAGTTATGTTTTTACTGGGGTTTGAGTGTGACTGAAAAATTAAAAAGTATTATGTATTAATGACCTTTATGAAGTGCTTTTCTGAAGGCCTTTCCTATTGCTAGCATCTGGTCTTGGGCCCAGGTAGCCTTTTCCTGTAATTTGTAGCCTGGGCAAGTTTGGTGGCTTTTGGGCCTGTTTGCTTCTCTGTTAATGCCTAGTGATGTACCTCATAGGGCTGTCCTGAGCAGTAAAGAGGTAAATCCTTTTAACTCCTTAGTTTAGTGCTGGAACTTGAATTCCATAGTTTCTATTGTTTCTCTCCATCCATACAAATTAGTGGTGAGGATTATGGGCAAATACCAATTTTGTACTGTATTGTCTTTATGTTTTACAGTTGAAGTTTAATATTTACTAAGTATTTGCCAAAATTTGAAAATGCTTTAAGAAGAATTGGTACCTTTCTTGGACTTGTTAGGAAAAGACTACTTCTAATATTGTGACTTTTAGTTATGGAATAATTTTCCAGGTTACTTGTCCTTTATGTGCCTGTGGACATTTGATAGTTACATTTTTATATTAAAACTACCTTTGAGAGTAGAGTTTCTTTAAAGCCTACATAATATCTTTTTGCCTACTGTATTCTATTTTTATGCGATTTCTCATTTATTACTTATTCCCCAGAAGCCACTAGTGGCTGACATATTTATGTGGACAGTTATTTTAAACAACATTGTTTCTTAAGAAATCACTTATTACACTGTTTCACAAGGGATACTAGTTACCTTTTTACTATTAAACCATGATACTTTAACTAGTTAAAATATGATTTTTGATACTGTTTTAAATACTTTCATATCTACAGAAGAATTATTATCTTCACAAGAAAAATCACCTGGTACCAAGGATGTGGTGGTAAATGTGGACTACAGTAAAAAGTCAGATCAAGATACTTGCAAATCATCTGGTGAAAAATCTATTACACATAAAGGTAATTTTCATTCAAACAAAAATTAACTGTTTTAATTGGAGGGGATTGGGTTTTGAGTATAATATACATTACAAAGTTCCTTTTCTTAAGCTAGACATTGTTTTCAATTTTAAAGTGTTTGCTTTCCTTAAAACAGAAGCCATGCCAATTAATTTGTTACTAGCATAGTTTTAAGTAGTTTGCTTCAAAATATTTTTGTTTGAAGTTGGGAAGAACATGTACTTTTTCATGAGGCTTACAGATAATTTCATCCACAAACTTGTGTGTCATGTTGTAAGAAGAGGGATGACTTCCAAATCTTACTCTCCCACCCTCACTCTCCAACCTCTGTTCAGACTCGTATCTCCATCTGTCCTGTTCCAACTGATAACGCAACAAGAAAGAAATCTGCACTGTAAATCATCAAGCCATAGTGTACTTTTGATTTCTCTGAGATGACTACCACCTTTTTTATGAAATTGATAGCCTTGGACAAACCATGTCTCTGCTCAATTTATCTTTTAGATTATTTGAAAACATTAATGTTGCTTTTTATTCTTTTCTTTCCTGTGTAACTTGCCTACTGTAATAGAAAGTGTAGCTTGCATGCATTTCTCCTTTCAGTCCTTGGTAGCTTTATTATTCTCTTTTGTGTTGTCTATATACTTCACAAGCTGACTCTGTTCATTTGCTTTTGCATTTATTTTATGTGTACATTTTTATGCCCTTCCCCCATTTTCTTGCCTGAAACAGAGCCTTTCTATATAGTCTATGAGGAATAAATGCATGCAGTGATATTGACCATTTCCTAGAAGCTGCTCTGCACTCACATCTAAGTAGATGTTAATATGAACGTTAGTTTACTTATTAATGTGTGCTACAACTTCATATTTTTAAAGAATAGGAATCTAGGTTAGGACATTTCTACTCCATTGGAAAATTTTAGATGCATTTAGTGTAATTTAAGAATCATTTTGCTGGGTAAGAAGGCCCCGTTGGAAAAAGGCCTTTGCTGCTAAGTCTTATGACTTCACTTTGATCCCTAGGACCCAGAGAGTGGAAGGGAGAGAGCTGAATCCTACAAGTTGTCTCAAATGCTGCTGTGTCTTTGGCATTTAAATTCCTTTAAATGAATATAAACTATCTACCACTATATTTTCAAAAGCAGATATCATTACTTTATAATGGTAATATTTAAAATTTAGTTATTTTCCCACAACATGCATAAAGTAACAGTTGTATAGATTGACTTTTACTTTTTGTAAAAAAAAAAAGAAAGAAAGAAAAGAAAAAAAAATTCAGGATTAGGAACATTCTAATATATAGTCATTCTAATATATAATATTTAGTTTTATCTGTCTTACTTACTGAGGCATATAATACAAGGGGACAAAAAGAGAATACCCTGTAAGTACTTGGTTTGTGCCAGCCTAAGCTCATGTCAGCAATGCCTGCAATTTTACAGGCTTAAGAGGTAGGTAGATTTCTACCAATGAGAAAGCAAGACGTCAACTAAGTGGCTTTACCTCATAGAGGGTAGTGTTGGAGATATTGTTGAAAGCCTGGGAGTCTTAGGTAGGATCACTCTGCAGAATGTTCTTTCTAAGTCTAGAGTCTGCTTGCCTTAACAAGTAAATTTACATTCATGGGGAAAAAGAGTTAGGAAAACTACTTACTCTGGAAAGCAAGTTAGTGAATATTTAAATATAAGCGGGTGAATATATGCACACATTTGCATATTACATAAACTTTATTCGAGGAAAATGCCTCCTTTACAAACTGGCATCAAATTCCTTAATATTTCAAGTACTGATTGACTTGTACAAATACCAGGTGCTTTTAGTCATTGTGTAGTGATGTAGTGGCGTGTTTAAAGCTTATGTGTATCTGCAGAGATGGTTGCTCAGAGTCATGCTTCCACTCTCCACACTGTAGGTTGACATTCTCATCTAATTTCAAGTATGAAAACTTAAAGTTTACAAAATCTGCTGACTCTTTTGAATAATTTTACAGAAACAAAAATTCAGTGTGGGTGTTCATCATTCACTCTGTATGGTCTTTATAAAATATGTATCTTTTAAAAATACTGAACACTCAGTATAGAAAATATTAATTTTCAGTATTAATCATTTCTCATGGACTGTTTCTTCACATTGTCTTGTTTATAATGTGCTCTATTTACATTTCCATTACTCTTGATTATAAAGGCAATTAACTTCATATTTTGTGTTTTTTAAACATAATCTAGATGAGGAAGAGGATGGCAAGACTCCAACTCAGCCACTGTTGAAAAAAGGCAGGCATTGTTCATCATTTTATTTTAATCCCTCTTTTCATAGTGTTAACTCTTTAATTCCAACCCTATTATTTTTCTTTTATTTTCATTTAGTTTTTATTTCCATGGTGAGGTGATATTACAGTTATCTATTAAATGCAGATTAGAAAAATTTGATTCCAACTAAGGCATTAAGTCTCTCTGGGACAAGCTGTTATTTCACAGTCTTTTGAATTGTCATGGTGTTTCTGAAATACATACATAGACCTGGAAAGGCAGGGTTTTTTTTGGTTTGGGGGATTTTTCTTAATTTAAACTGCATGGTTTAGATGATAAGTGGCGACACTGAAATAGGTGTATCTGCAGTGTCACTTACACTCTTTACCATCAGTTGTACCCAGCCAAATTCTTGATTTTGATACTAATATATTTTTCGTTTCAAAAATTGCAATATTTCTCACAGTCATGCTGCGTTTGGGAGATACACAGTCATGTCAGCGTAAATGAATTTTATGAGAAGGAGATAGAGGTGAGAGTTATGGAGCAGTGTGGTTTGGTAGCCATATTATGCATCATCATGCAAAACCATTTGTCATGTTTGCTTACTTCATGGCGGCATGAAAAGTGAATGATGGACCTTCTGGTAAATTGACCAGAGATCCTTCTGTGAATTTCTGTTTTTAAAATTGTGACAGTGGAGTTCCATAATAATCATTTGCTTGCTCACAGAGTCAATGCTGATTTTTTTTTTTAATTCCTAGAAATGTAAATGGGAACTCCTTTCAGAAATGCAGCATATTTATTTGTATCCTTTCTAAGGAGTTCCTGCCATCTTTCTGTGATTCAGAGAAAGATGTGGTCATGTGGCTTTAAAACTGGGCATCACATGTTGAGGGGACAAATGATTGATGAGCACATTTCCCTGGTAATTGTAAGAGTATATCGGTGTTTATCCAATCATCTTGCACATACAGCTTTTTATTTAACTTTGAACTCTAAGTCATTGAGATACCAGATAATAGAAGAAATCTCACAGAACAAGTGTAGTTTGATTTGTTAGTCTGAGATAGCTTTCCAGGAAAACTGAACCGTATCAGTAAATGTTTGGTGCTGAGGATTCCTGCACATTCACCAGAATACTTCAGAACACTAGACCTAGGATAATTTGGATGACTTTACCTATTGTAAAACAAAAAGCACTTTGTTGTACTCAAATTATATCTGTTATAAGCTGCAGGTTTATGATAGAAACCATATACAGATCTGCATATAAATATATCTGAATTTACAAATGCTAGGAAATTCTAGGAGTGCAGTAAAAGGAGATTTAACTTTTCTCCCTTTATGTCATAATTTTTTGCTTAATCCTTCAGAATCCCAAGGGCCTGTTGCACCTTTAAATGTAGCTGACCAAAAGCTTCTTGAAGCTAGTACACAGTTTCAGAAAAAACAAGGGAAGAATACTATTGATGTCTGGTGGCTTTTTGATGATGGAGGTAAGGCCATTAATTTTTTTTTGTTGTTGTTGTTTTTTAGGGGGGGAGGTTCTAGACAGGGTTTCTCTGTGGCTTTGGAGGCTGTCCTGGAACTACCTCTTGTAGACCAGGCTGGTTTAGAACTCACAGAGATCTGCCTGCCTCCTGAATGCGGGGACTAAAGGCATGCGCCACCACCGCCTGGCTATAAATGTATTTTTTAAAAAGTTAGAAATTTACTGAAGATGTAAGAATAGTGCTAAGAAATTACATATGTTTTTTATGTGTTTAACACATTCAGATTTTACCAGCATGCTCAAATAGCACAAGAATCAGTGCGAGAATCATACAAAGTGGTCATGTCTCTTCAGGGTCCTTCATGTAGAAGGTGCTTCAGTCCTTCTTGAACTTTGTGACAATGCCATTTTATTAACTATTACAGACTAGTTTATGGAATGTCACTCAATTTGGAATGCAGTTAGCCTGGTCACAATCAGTTTCAGGTTATGAATCCTTGGCAGAAATAGCACAGAAGTGGTACTCTGCTCTCCTGTCTATATCTCACCAAGAGTGGCATATTGGTGTAAAGTAAGCTGTTGAATCAAGTGTACTTTTTCAGACTTACCCACTGAAAAGTTGCTTCCCCCTCTTTGTGGTTACAGATGTGGTAGCGGGGCTCTGGGAGACTCTGCAGATCTACCGTTCTTCCTCAGCTATTCACCTGAATTAACATTCATTCACTTGTGTTTCTGAATTGGCTCTTGGTGATGCATTTTCACTCCCATTATTCTTTCTTCATTGATTGGTTGGCATTTCATTGTAAAAAAAGAGCTTGTCTCTTCATTTCAAGTCATTGATTCTGAGTTTATCCAAAAGGGTATAATTTATTACTGTCATCATTTATATAGTTTTCAGTTGTCCACATCTAGCCAGCAGGGTCTTCCTTCACTTCCCTAGGATGGCTTAATGTGTTCATTTGACATAGGGCACTCATTTTAGAAGTTGCTTCCTGAAATAAGATGGTACCCTAGACTTAACCCATCCTCACTATGGAAAGGAAATTTTATCCAAGGACTCTCATTCCTTTTAGTCAAGAAGTACTTAAGAGTAATACACTGTGGCTTCTTTGGAAACTCTTCATTACCAGGCCCCTCAGTGGACAAAGCTGGGAATATATGTAACATGTATGTGTGCATGTATGCACTATATAGATCTTGAACACCAATTCCAGTCTACCTTTTTCCCTTTTCATCTTTATTATTTCAGTGTGAAACTTAACTTCCATTAGTCTATATCATTTCATTTCACTCTCTGTCTGGAACTCATTTTCTGACTGCCTAAGCCACCATCCTATTTGATTGCTTACACAAAGAACTGCAATTCTTGGACTGAACCACAACTCTTGGACCACCCTCATTGAAGGAAATTGTCAAGGGAGGACAAATTTTACTTTACATTGAGTTATAGTAAAAGTGTTTTTTGAGACCAAGTTGAAAATAATTTTTTTGTTTGAGATATTAACATTTTAAGAGGGACTTATTGTATTTTTATAATTCAGGTTTGACCTTGTTGATACCCTATCTTCTGACTACCAAGAAAAAGTGGAAAGATTGTAAGATCCGAGTATTCATTGGTGGAAAAATAAACAGAATAGACCATGACCGGAGAGCGTAAGTTTGTTTTAAACTGGAGAACATTAATCGAATAGCTATATCATGATAGAGGTTTGATAAAATAAAGCCATATAGACCCTGAAGTATTAATTATACTGCAAAAGTCTAATTAAATAGAACCTCATCCTCTTTAATTTTTGACATCTACATTTAAATTATAAATGTGTAATTTTACTTAGATGTAATAGTTTAACACACTGGCATTTTAGAAAGTCTTTATTAATACCTATACTGTCAGGTATTAGAAGCAAATCTTTGATCTTTTGAGAAAAAGTGCATAGAAATTGCCCTTTCATATATAGAGAAGTTGTGTGGACTTTGGAGACATCAGCATCCTATTGTCTTCTGCACCACCACGAGTCTGGTTTCTGGTGCTTCTTTCCTGGCCTTGTCCTTGCAGGGTACTGCACTCACTGTTCCCAGTTTCATGTAGAAAGTCTGAGAGTTTTGACTGATCCCTCCTATAATCCTGTAACCACTTCTAGACAGTGTGAGTGTTAGAGTGTGGCATGGATATTTCTGATGGTCTGTATCTTCCCTTTCTATCTTGTCCCCACTTGAGATATTTCCTGTATGCTGTCCACATTTTGGGGACTTGGGGCATTTTTGGTCTACCTGTTTTATTTCTTATGTACATAGCTCTTCATTTGCCTCATTCAGGTATGCAAATGTGTTGTGTGGCAGAACTTTTCCTGGGGAGACATAATACACATATCTACCCACCCCAGATAGGGAGCCCCTGACAAGACCACTTGGATACCATCAAAGTTCAGCTTGGTGAAACAGTGGGTCTTATTGGGCTTCCTTACAGGAGTATAGTGAGGGGTCACTTATAGGAGCAGAGATGACTCAAAGACAGCTGCATTACCAAGGCCCTTCCCAGCATGGTGACAGCTCATGAAAGCTGGAAACCTGGAGCACACTACACAGCCTGCGGGCAGCTCAGCTGGTTGGAGAATGCCCTTGTGCTCTTTGCAAATGACTCTGGTCTAATCCTGGTAGCATGATTGGCTTCTGCTTCTAGGCAGCTGGTCTGGTCTCAAGAGTCTTCTTTGCAGCTTGGCTTCTCTCAGTAACTCTTGGCAGCTTTATTGCTTACTCAGAAGGGAGGAACCCAGGAAATATGGTCAGTTTCAGGAACTTCCTGATGCTATTGTTTACCTTCCTGCTTAAGGAGCTTCTATGTAGGATGGAGTATAGCAAACTTGGAGGAAACTGTTATACAACATAATGCTGTATTCTTTGGAACCCAGCTCAGTTCTTACAGTGCTGGGCCCTGCTATAGTCCCCCTTTACTCTCTCTAGCACATTCCCTTCCCAAATTGGTTAACATTTGAGACCACTCAAGTCACTCTCTTAAATTTTAGTTTTGTGGGTTCTGTGATGCTTAGCTTAAAAGATGCTGACTTCACTTAGGTATTCATTTTCAATAGTGAATTATGAAAGAAATACTTCTCTTACCTTTCTTTTTAAAGCTATCATCTCATTAAACTTAGGATATTGTTTTGTTGATTGCTTTTCTTGAGTATTTCAGCTTTCTGTTGTTAACCCCAGTATTTTATGGCCCCTGTACAAGACCTTGTATACAAGGTCTTTATTTACCAAATGCCAGGCTTATAGTACTCCTTTCCCTGACCACTACCAAAGACAAACACTATGAACTTACTCTCTCATGAACTGTATCTTTAATTTGTCCTTGAAAGTTCTGTTTGGACCTTGAGATATTTAAGATAAATCTAGTATTAATAATTCTAAAATAACTTAAAAGAGGCTTTCTTGTTATCAAATATATGCTTCAATATGTGTTGACAAAATTACTTTTTATCAAGCTAGCTGTCACAATTCATTATGGATAGCCCTTGCTTACTCCCATAAGGTGTTGTATTAGTTACTTTATCACTGCTGTCACAGAGGATCTGAGTGACAACTTAAGAAAAGGGGTTGTTTGTGTGGACTTACCTTTCTACTGTACCTGCAAAGTGTATGCTGACTGCATTGTGTAGCAGTTCGTCATTTTGTGTCTGCAGTCAGGAAACAGAAAAATCACTGCTCAGTTTTTCTGGAAATTTCCTCAGTGACACACCCAGAAGTATGTCTCCTAAGTGATTCCAAATGCAGACAAGTTGAGATTGAACTTGTAAGTAGTAAGTAGGAACAGAGCGAGTTAGACTCTGTTCATCTCTGTAGTCATCTCTAGTCAGGCAATTTCAATGTGGAGAGTATGAGCTAATTCAGGAAATTTATGTAGCAACTGATGGACTTTCCCTTCAAGTCATCTTACCACACACGTAGACAGTAAAATACACTTGTTAACATCCTTTACTATAGTACTATAGTACTATAGTACTATAGTACTGTTACTATAACTGACTGCTGTTCTTTTTGTCATAGGATGGCTACTTTACTTAGTAAATTCCGAATAGATTTCTCCGATATCATGGTCCTAGGAGATATCAACACCAAACCAAACAAAGCAAAGTAAGTTGCTGGATAAATTATTCTGTATAAATTTCCAACCTCTCTGGCCTGTGCAAACACAGGTAATTTAACTTGAAATGATTACCAGGGCTTTTTCTCTGACCCAAGATATGTGAAACCACGTGATAAGTGACTTGCCAGTGATGCTGAAGTAAGCTGCAAAGAATTCTTCATTTCAGAAGGGATTTCACTCTTTTCACTCTTTTTTTTTTTTTTTTTTTTTTTTTTTTTTTTTGGTTTTTCGAGACAGGGTTTCTCTGTGTAGCTTTGGAGCCTATCCTGACACTTGCTCTGGAGACCAGGCTGGCCTCGAACTCACAGAGATCCGCCTGCCTCTGCCTCCCAAGTGCTGAGATTAAAGGCGTGCACCACCAATGCCCGGCCGGGATTTCACTCTTTACATGTGCTTTTTGAAAATTGTTGGTGCCACAGAAATTGCAGATAGGTTTTAAATTCCAGATGTTTCCTGCCCACAGTGACTGAAAGCATTTGACCCTAACTTTACGTACCTGTTACTTCCATTGTTTACTTTTACAGTGAAAATTGAGTTTCCCTGTAGTAGTTGCCATCAAGAGTCTCTCAGTTTCTGCTCTTGGAATAGTATTCCTGAAATGGCACAGAGAGTCAGTTATGGTCTGTGTATTTGATCAGGTGTCTCTGTTCATTTTAGGCATGTGTTAAATGAGTTACAGAGTTGGGATAAAGATTTGCTATTTGAGCAAAGTTGTATTTTACTCATTACTCAGGAATCATTTTGGCTAATGTGATACTCTAATTTGAGGGCAGATACAGTGTGACAAGCTTTAGCTTCAGCTTTATTATCATTGCCTGTGCAGTTCTAAATCTGCAATTGGAGAGATTGGAATTTAGTGTCTTCTAACTAAATTGTAAAAATTATGACAAGTTTGTAAAAAGCTATGATTTCTACTTACGATATTCCCAATACATAATCCAAAATAAGATTGTTCTTTTTGTTCTTTAAAGTATTGCCGCTTTTGATGATATGATTGAGCCATACAGACTTCATGAGGATGATAAAGAACAAGACATTGCAGATAAAATGAAGGAAGATGAGCCTTGGCGAATAACAGATAATGAGCTTGAGCTTTATAAGACAAAGGTACTCTTCACTTCTGTCTCCTTTTCATTAAACTTACATGTGATTTAATAGAATTACTGATGCTGTAAGTAATAGGCACTGTGATTTGGTACAGGGGGAGATGTTTATGTAAATTAACTTCTATTAAGGTCATTTTATATTTGAATGGTGGGAAGCAGCATCAAATATTTTTCTAAACGGTATTTTATTATACACAGTGTTTTTGCTACTTGCTTTACAAACCATGGTAGTTTCTTCATTTTCTTCTTGTTCTTGTTCCTCCTATTCCTCCTCCTTTTTCTTTGGTAGATGAATGCTGAAGATCGGGCATGTGGCTACATGGGCTTACACACTGTGTACTGAGCTACGATCAGCCTTACACAGTTTACAATTCTAATTGTTAGATGTTGAGGAGTGATTGTGTCTTTTCCATTTCAGACATACCGGCAGATCAGGCTAAATGAATTGTTAAAGGAGCACTCAAGCACAGCTAATGTTATTGTCATGTAAGTGTTGTTGGAATAAGGTTTGGGCTAGTTTTGTGAAAATGCGTGCATGTGTCTGTGTGTCTCTGTTGTGTGATGACAGTACCTAGTGGTTTTTAAAAAAGTTCTTTTTTAGAATTTCATTAATATTGTATTTACATCTCTCCTCCCTCTCAACTCCTAAGTCCTTGCTTCCTCTCAAATTTGTGGCTTTCCTTTAATTACTATTGTAACAATAAATTACTAAATAATAATTATTGTAATAAATGGTTATACATATATACTGCTGAGTCCATTTAGCATTGCTCATATGGATATGTTTTTTAAGGCTGACAACTTGTAACTGGGAGCTCATCCCTGGAGAAGACAGATTAATTCCTTTAGCTTTTTATCTAGGGTGACGCCTCATGTAGTTTCTCCTATTCACATTGGCATATCAGCTTGTGTTAGCATTGTTCAGGTCTTATATCATGGGCACAATGTCCCTGTCATATATAGAACACACCAACATATAGCAAACATCCACGTCCTCTGGCTCTTACAATCTTTCTTCCCCCACTTTAGCCACATTCCCCGAGCCTTAAGTATAGATAGGGGTTGAATACTCCAAATTCAGTTGCAGCTTTCTGTCAGCTAAAAAAAAGAAGCACTCTCTTTTTTTTTTTTTTTTTTTTTTTTTTTTGAGTGAGCTGCAGCATAAGGATAAGTATTTCAAATGTAATTAGAAATTGATTGGTTTAGAAAAACAGTGGTAATAGGTTCTATGGTGTATGAGTGTGACATGCATATACCTGGGAAGGCCAGTCTCCAGATTCCCTGAAGCTGGTTTACAGGTGTGAGCTGCCTTATATCGATGTTGTGAATTGAACCTGGGTCCTCTGCAAGAGCATTATGTGCTCTTAATTGCTTAGTTATCTCTCCAGCCCCTTGTTTTGTGTCTTTTAAATAAGACCCTGAGTCCACTCGGTGCTACCCATGTGTTTATGAATGTGGGGCAGTCCACTGGAAGGGGGGCAGCCTCTCAGACAACAAACCAACAAGGATGACTGACTGTCCCTCCCAAAGCAGCCTTTAACTACCAGTGCCTTCTCAGATACTGGTATGGCTTTTGAGTCCCTCCCTAGTTCATTTTGACTTGTACAGATAGCCCCATCAGCATGAATTCATGTGCACAGTGACCATGTGATTTCCAGAAAGTGACATCTCACAGCCTTCCTCCCTGTCCTCTGGCTCTTAGTGTCTTTCTGCCCCCTCTTCCTTAGTGCTCTCTGAGTGGAGGGCACATGTGTGATAAGAGATGCCGCCCATTGATGGCCAAGAACTCAGTCACTTAACATTTTGATAAGTTATGAGTCTCGGTATTATCCATTGCCCTCTGCAAAAAGCTTGTCTGAACAAAGATGAGGGCAGGCCTTCTAAATATGGGTGTAAGCATATTTGGGAAACAGGTTGACCATTTAACAAAACAATAGAAGTAGGTTACACAGCAGAGCCAATGACATCCCAGCCATGAGCTTTTGACCTTGTTTACAATACCAGCCATGATTTCCCTCTTGTAGAGCAGGCTCAGATCCAGTCAGAATGCAGTTGGTTCTACTGGAACAGTCATACCACCATTGGTTTGCTGTTTTGTTTTGTTTGCTTTTAATCTATAGCCCAGGCTAATTTTAAACTTGGATCAGTTCTCTGCCTCTGCTTCCCAAATGCTGGGATTTCAGTCCTGTACTACTACAAGGCCTGGTTAATAAGTACTTGGAGTTTATCAAAAAGACATTATCTATGAAAAGGAAAACTCAAACTTTAAATTATGGTTACACACACACACATATATATATATATGGTTGCCTTCAGCATGTGGAGCTAGCATTTATGCATGAACAAGAGATACACTATACCCTTGTATCAGTCTAAATAATTTTTCTTCATAGGTTATTCTGAACTTTTATATTCATATTCTTTAATTTCCTTTTCACCTTTTCAAAAATTTCTATCAGGGCCACAGGTGTGTGTGGCATAGCAGGGGCTAACGGTAGAATTTGGATCCCAGACAACTTTATTATAAAGATAAATGTAAAAACTTTTTTAGAATATTAACTTGGTACAGCAGTTCATATCCAAATCCCCTATGTTTTCCTCAACAGGTGTTTTCCATGCAGACATACTGTCTTTGAATTAGACAGAAGTGTTGGTGCCTACTTGAGCCTTTCCTCTGCTGAGCTATGTTAATTAGAGATAACTGTAAACCTGGATTGTTTTTCAGTTCTGAATCTGGTGTCCCTAAATAGATAAGAAAAGCTCAGGCATCCAGAAACCAAGACAGATGATGACATTCAATGACACTAAAGAACTGTTAGGGTAACACCAAATACAACCTTTTCAATTTGTGCTGATGGTGGGTAGATTTCTCTAATGAAAGATGCCAAACCATAGAAATTTAGAATGAATCCTTATAGGTCAAGAGGTCACTACCACGCTCTATAAATAGAAATTAAAATTCACAAGAGAGGTAAAATTAATACACAGTTAATTACATTTCATTTTCCATCTATAACTTCCTTCCACTGTCTGGGTTCTAATACAAATACATTTTTCTTCTGAAGAATCCTATCCTTAGTGAAGGGTAAGTTTGATTAAATATTAATATTATTAATAATAAATATGGATTATATGTATTGAAATTCACAGGAATGCTTACTCTTATGGACAGATGTTTGAAAATCTGTTGAAACCTGAAAATCTGGGGCTAATGTGATGAGAATATGTATAGTAGTTATTGTGGTATCTACACAGAATTTCCCTCTGTTGAGATTTTATCATGGGAATTGGGCCTAATTAATAGTTGTTGTTTCATTTTCTTCTCCAAAGCACTGCTCAATATGTTCTCATTCTGATCCTAGGAGTCTCCCAGTTGCACGGAAAGGTGCTGTGTCCAGTGCTCTGTATATGGCTTGGTTAGAAGCTCTATCTAAGGACCTGCCACCAATCCTCCTAGTTCGTGGGAATCATCAGAGCGTCCTTACCTTCTATTCCTAATTATTCTGCACCATGGACTGACTGCCCTCCAGGAATGGTACTTCAGTGCCTAGTGAAAGCGACTGAAATCATCAGTAACACTTTAATATCACAATGGCGAACTGGGACTTTGTTTCAGTACTTCATTTATTTGAAAGCACATGGAAAAGTTGCTCCATTGATAGATATATGGAGATTTCAGTTTTAGTCTCCTCCATATCTCAATCTCAGTGACTGATAATTCTTTCTTGTTGGACTGAAGTTCATGAGAGTAAAGTTGTCCTTTGCTACTTGAAAGCAATAAGAGTGTGTTATTTTTTGATTGATGAAAGGAGTACAAAAAGCCTTTAGCCTTGAGGTGCCTTCTGAAATTAACCAAATTTCATCCATATGTCTATGGTCTTTTGTAAATTTATAGAATGTTAAACTTTGCCTTCAGATATTTTTATTTCTGATCTCTGTCACCTTAAGTGGACACTCCTTTTCATCTTCCATTGACCAGTTAGTCTTGAGTACTGCGTGTTTTGTATTACTTTTGTAAAAGTATCTGTTGGATACTAAAGAGGATTAGGACAAATTAATAAAATATGTGGGGAGAGTATCCAAAAAAAATGGAGCTTAAGGTTAGGTTTATATGAGTATATGTACATGTAGAGCTAGGAAATAGAGGCCCAAAACACCATTTTTAACTCTCAAGTGAAATTATGTGTTATTTCTTGTAAATCTTAGAGAAGGGTGAAGATCTACCCAGTAATTCCTATCCGATGCTGAAAGATCACGTGTCCTTTTCCAAGCAAACCCCAGATCATTTGTATTATTTTTAAAAGATCTGTTCTAATTTAGAATTCCTCTCAAATGTGAGAGGCTTTTAAGACATGCTAACAGGTGTTTTTGGAAGAAATTTAGACAAAGAAATGCCATTTAATAGAACATTTCAATAAACACTATGGGAATTTCACTATCCTATGCCATTCTTTATTTTAAAATAATCATTAAAATTTTATCAATGGTTAAATGGACCACTGTTTTCTTAGTGGAAATGGTTTTAGGCTTAATTTATTCAACTATCAAGTACATTTAGTCTTAATACACTCAGGTTTGAACAGATTATTCTGAACATTGAAAGCTAATCCATTCTTAATACTTTAAAACTTTTGTGTTAAAGAAAACTGCCAGTTTGTGCGTTTGACCTTGTCGTCTACTAGTGCACTTGACAGCGTGTATGTGCTGTCCTGAAAGCTTTATATACGGTTTTTAATGTGAAGTTTCTCATTTTTCAAGGAAGGATTTCCTAAACACATTTCAAGGGATTTGTGTCTACATGTCTGTATGTGTGTATGTTAAGCATACACAGGTGCATATGTGTATATGTAATGAAATTTCTGTTGCTGGTGTTTCAAATATTCAAGTGATCACAATTCAGTAGGTTACATTTTTTTGTTTGTTTTAATAAGCATTCAAGTCAGATCAAGAGGTTCTAGGTTTCATGGAGGACAAAGACAATTTGAAGATCCTAGTGTAATCATACAGTTATCCAGTTAGGTCCAGTGCTGTTGGGTAGATGATCAGAAGTTTCAGTGGTGGAGAACAGACAGACTTCCCTCATCTTGAGGGAAATGCTAGAAAGGCATTTTTAGTGGTACAGTATTTCTGCTGCATGAATATGACCTAAATTAATACCAGCTAGATGTCTGGTCATTTCCATTCAGAATATTAAGAAAATGAAGTTAAGTGATTTTTTTTCTAAGTTTTTTTTCCTACATTTTAATACAATATTGTTCCATTTAAGTTCCGCAGAGTTTGGAGGCAATATAAAAGTGTCATTATTCAATAAAGCATATCATGTGTGAATTTTCTGAAAGGATAATAGGGCATAGGCTGAATGCTGCTATCTTGGAATGTACACTTGCCTTTTATTTTTAAAGGTTTGTCCCCATTCATGAAAACGTTATTGTGATCTGTATTACAGAAACTAAATGTCATACATCATACATTTGTGTATAAAGTGGCTCTGAATACACATTAATAGGGAGGGTAATATTGTTTGTGAAATAATGTAAGAAGCTTTCCACTTTTAAAAACTACATTACATTCACTTAACACTAGATACCAGGTCAGACATTTTCAAGGTTACAGCAGTACTCTAAAATGAAAATTTTCAACAATTAATTCTTAGACATGCTAGCTAGTGTTAAAGCTATTTTTATTTTATGCTGAATTCTGATTACTTTGATGCCAAATTATTTTTTAGTCCTAATCATTGATAATAACTTGAAAATAATTATGCAGTGGCAATTTGAACTCATTGTTATGATAGGTAAAAAATTCAGTGGGTTCAAGAGAATATTGGTGTTGGTTATTAACAGTTACTAAATCAAATATTTATTTGTTGCAATGTTTCCTTTGTGCTTTAGGTTTTCCTTTACACCCTTTTCATATTGCTTTCTGACATACGTGTTTTTTTTTTTTTTAAGACTATGGAAATAATTTAAAGAGTTGAGCTTTGGTGGATGATTATCTGCTAAGTTTGAAAATGTAATATTTTGATAATACTGTACTGTACTTGTCACAAATGCTTTTGTAATGTTTTAACCCTGAGGATTGCAGTTGCCGCTTTGTACAGAAGTTACTGCAATAAAAGAAGTGGAGTCATTCAACCTTTACTATCTACTCTTAATTTTACCTAGGTTAGGCCACTTTGCGATCTCATCCCACTTAAGGGTAGAATACTACCTTAGCTTCTGTGTTTTTAAAGCAGCCTTGGGGAAACTGAGTCACCACCTCTGATCTCCCAATAATGACTCTTGCTGCTGACTTCACTGTACAGCACAAAGTAGGATTGTTCTTAAACTGACTTAGATTTTCTGATTCTTAATTTAGGGCCAAACTTCTCAGGGAAAACCAAAAGATTAAAGGGATTCATATCCCCTGAACTTAAGTTGATTCTTTGCTCCTGGGATTTGTTTGTTGTTTTTGTTTTGGAAAGCTGATTTGTAGTTTCACAGAACATTTTACCTTTCTCATTTGGACCCTTGGGTGAGTGTGTTACCTGTGTGTTACAGTTAACTTATATTTACTCTTGAGAAAGCAGCCAAGAGCCGTTAGAAAGTTTGCTAAATGTTATGGAAATTTCTGAGGACATTGGGCAAAACTGTACTCACTGCTGCTCTGAAGACAGCTAAGATAGAGCAGGCATGTACACACTCCCCTCCCACCCTGCCCTGCACGCCTGCTCGCTATTCATATTACAGCTGCAAATGAATACTCATTCCAGATTCCCATCATAGATCTGAAATCCATTTGAGATCTTTGTTTTTGTTCTTAAATAAGCTGTTATTTGTGCCGCTTTACTCTTTGGGAGCTCAGTAAGGAATTCAAACATGACTATAGCATTTTAATATTTAAACAGAAACCAGTAGGATTTAGTTACTCATTTCAGCTGAGGGAAATGTTACAGTTGACATGCACTTGTTAATATCTACCAACAATGTAATTCTAGAGCCCAAAGAAACCCACGGTGAAGATAGTGCAGTCCTTGGATGTACTCAGTAGAAAATTCTATCTTGTTCAGGTACTTCAGATAGTAAATACACAAGATGTGCTAACGGGCTAAACAGCGTGTCTTTTGGGGGTGGTATATGAATCAGTTTTTATTTTTGTTTGTTTTTATAAATCTGGTGGCAAAATAAGAATTAAAGAGTCATCATTCTAGAAAAAATATGGACTTGTTACTTCCTGGTGTGTAGGTTTAACCTTTTGCTGCTGTCTTTATAGACCAGGGATCCCTTCCCAGTTCCATCCACACATATTCTCTGCCCTGTGGTTTGCTTATGAATACAATTGTCCAATTTATTCTGCCCACAATTAAAAGCTAATACTTCTTTTGGTCCAGGAAATAGGATAAGTGATCCTTGGATCTTGGATTAAGAGCCTGACTCATTTCTTGGTAAAATTGTATCAAAATATTGCTGAAGCATTTGTTAGAGAATTGTTAAGATTTTGCCCTGGAAGAGGACAGACATAATTTAGTCTAAAGAAGAATATTTCATAGACTAGCTTTAGATTCAACTTTCTCATCTCTAACAGACATACACAAAGATATTGAAAGTTAAGGCAGTATTTCATATTTACAGAGCTACAAGGAAAAAGATAATGAACAGGGTATGCTTGCCTGTTTACATTTTAAATCCAATTAAATAAATTACAAAAGCAGTAATTCTGTTTTGAAAATGAGCAATATTTAGGGCAGTGGTTCTCAACCTGTGGGAAGAAAGACCATTTCACAGGGGTGGCATATCAGATATTTTCATTATGATTCATAACAGTAGCAAAATGGTGAAGTAGCAATGAAAATAATTTTATGATTGTGGGGTCACCACATGAGGAACTGTAGTAAATGGCTGTAGCATTAGGAAGGTTGAGAGCCACTGGTTTAGGGGCTTTGTTGAATAATCAACAAGGCCCAGGTTCTTTTTTCTTTTAGACTAAAATTGTTGTCACACAGTATATTTTGATGTTTTTGCTCTCCCCAACTCCTTCCAGATTCTCCACACATTTCTACTCACCAGTGTTAGATAGTCTTTTTTTTCTTTCAGACCAAAAATAGCCCCATAAAGACAAAGCAACAGACCAATCAGATAAATAGGTGAATAAATAAATAAAATGAAACAAAAAGTCCACAAAAAAAAAAACCCAAGAGTTTGTTTTGGTCACCAACTCCTGGACATGAGGCCTATTCTGGAGTGTGGTTTGTATACCCAGTGATCCTCATTAGAGGAAACTCTTCTCTTTGCTAGCAGGTTTCAATTGCAAATAGCTTCTTTGTTAAGGGTGGGACCCCAGTGCCTGTTTCCCCCTTTCAGTGCTGGGACCCCATCTGACTTGACCCTGTATAGGGCTTGTTTGTGCTACCACAGGCCCTAGACATTCATAAGTGCACCAATCCTGTTGTGTTTGGAAAATGCTGTTTCTTTGGAGTCATCCATCAGCTTTGGCTCTTAAAATCTTTCCCTCTCCTCTTATGCATAGATCCCTGACCCCCGAGGGGTAGGGTTTAATAAAGACCTCTCATTTAGGACTGAGTGCTCCAAAGTCTCCCACTCTCTGCACTCTCAGGTTCTGGCCACTTTAGGAGTGTCAGGTATGGATTTCATCTCAGGGAGTGGGCCTTAAGTCCAATCAAAAGTGATAGATCAATCCCATAATATCTGTGCCACTATCACACCAGTATATCTTGCAGGCAGGTTGCTTACATAGGTCACAGTGCTTATTAGCTTGGTGGTACTGATTATCATTCTCCAGTAGTGGGAAGAGTTCCTTCCAACACCATGAGTGTTGGGCAGTAGATATCTGGGTCTTCTTTTTATTGGGCAGGTGTTTGTTTGGGTTGCTGTTACCCACTCTGGATGGACTGAGGCAAGTGTGGTGGCTGTGAAGTCCCTGGTAAGACAGCATGTTTGTGGGTCAGCAGGTGACACAAAGGAATGGAGATGGGCTTGGAGGAAAGGCTGAGAGGGTCAGTGGGGACCTTAGGTATGTACCCAGAGGCAAAGTCCCCAGGGAATTAAGGTGCAGGAGGATAGTGTAAAGTATAGGTCCTGGGGCTTCCCTCGTAGATGACAAAGAAAGAGAGATGAGCCAGAGGGAAGGACTGAGGCATGCAGCCAGAGCAATCTCATGTGACAGAGTCTCTGGAATCCCCAGCAGGAAATGGCACTGATAACTTTTCAGTCTTCAATTGTTCTGCTGAAACCACAAGGTACACTCTGAGTCCCTACAAGGCTCTACTAAGATATTTAGAAGATGATAAGGGCAATTTGAGAATGGGAAGGACACTGATGGCGGTGGGATGGAATACTGTGCTCCGGGAAGTTCATGGACTCCAAGATTTGCCTTTTTAAAACAAATTTTAAAACTTCACAATTATATTTTCCTTTGGAAAATGGTGAATTATAAAGAATGGAGGCCATTTTATTCCCTGATTTTTTTAAAAAAGAAATATTGGTCATTTCCTATCAGTTACTTGGTCCAAGTCTCAGAATGGTAGCCCATTATGCCAGTATCCTGCTTTCTGGATGCACCCATGAAATTAATCTTTGCTTATGTTTATACACCTGTGATTTTAGGGTTGTTGACATAAACCTCACAGTTGATTTTTTTTCCCCTCAGAAAACTGACAGTGGTAAAGCACAGGTGTGTTATGTATTGAAACACTGATGACAAGAGTGGTTCCCAAGCTGTCACCACTTAGCTTACACAAGAATCTACCAGAGGGCTCAGTAAAGTTCACTTAAGCTACTTGTCTAGCATTGGTAAAGTAGTTTATGCCCAGCCACACACATAATCATAAATCATTCCTGGTGCAACATGGCTAGCTAAAATGAAGGTCTCCACATTCTTCCTTCATACAACTCGCCCTTGTGTAGAGTTGTCTTTGTCAGTTATTCTGTGGGATACATTCATTCTGAGTATCCTTGTTTTAATAGCAGCTATGGATTAAATTATTGAAACTTTTATTAGCTTTTTGTCTGTGGCCAGATCAGAACCTAAAAGTCACTAATAATACAGGAAGTCCAGGAAGGCAGCCAAGTTACTTGATACATTTTGTGAGATTACTTCTGGAGAGAAGCCACGCTGAACCTTGGCCGCTTAGCCATGCCTGCAGCAAGAGGGAGGATGTCTTTGTCATCCCAGAGAAGGGATGAGAGAAGGACATCAGTGAGCTTCGCTTAGCAAGAGTGGTCCTTCTGACTCGGTTTTAGCACTGGTGAGGCATGAGTCATATACATGCCTGAGCTTCAGGGGGTTGGTTCTCTATACAAGTGGGAAGACTAAAGCAATAGATCCTGTGACCTGTTGGGACTGGTTTTGATAATAAAGGTCGTGGTCAGCTGAATATGAAAGAACCTGAGTCACCAAATGTTTTGGAGTCTAATTACCGGCACTTACCTGACTGTATTTATGATGTTCACTTCTGAATGTGGCTCATTATACTAGAGCACACTCTGAATGGTTAAATGATGTTTCTCCCCCTAATAGACCTTACGGTAACTGGTGTTAATGTCTCTCTCTATATGGTGACTGGTGTTAATGTCTCTGTCAGATGTTTGATGTGTTCTGTCTCATTTAGTCTTTATAGCCATGATCTGGTTCTGAGTCTTGGTCACAGTACAAACCATCCTAGGATTCAGATAAAGGCAGTGTAGCTGAACCCTGTGCACTTAGTCACACAGCCACCCCGCTCCCAGGTTACGTGCTATTATGAAGTCACTACAGCAAAACAAAACAAACAAACAAGACGAGGAAAAACTGCCTTTCAAGTAAGCCCATGGTCAGCTGTGCCTGTTCATTCCACCCTCTCATTCTTGTCTTCCACATCTGTGTGAAAATGGGTTCCCTGTGGCTGCTTCTGTGAGCCAAGGGGTCAGAGGACTGCTCTCAAGAAACCCTGGAAGCTCAAGCCCAGGCCAGTCATTTTCTAGAAAGCAATGCTAGCTTTGGGAATTGCCTGGCAAAACCAACATCTAAAGCCATCATTTTCTACTTTTATTATTTAAATCGTGTGTGTGTGTGTGTGTGTGTGTGTGTGTGTGTGTGTTGAGGGAGGGACCTGCATGCACAGGTGCCCCTATAAGCCCGAGGACTTGGATCACCTGGAGTTGAGGTTACAGGTGGTTGTGAGCCACTTGATGTGGGTTCTGGGCATTGAACTCTGGTCCCCTGGAAGAGCAAACCATGCTCTTAATTATTGAGCCATCTCTCGAGCCCCTAAAGTTGAATTCTTGATTTAACATTTCTTTAACTTCTAGTGAGGCAGGAGCTCAATGTATGGATGAACTGGACACACACACAAAAAAATGTGAGAACAAAGGACATAGTCTAACAACTGGCAAGACACTTCCAAGGTCAAACCATAGCAGCCCTGGCCAGCACCATTGACTAGCAAATAGTCACAGTTGACAGCTCCCAGTAGAAGTTGGAGATGGGTAGGGTGAGAAGGGCACTAACAGCATACCATCATCTCCATGGTTGAGCCAGAAGAACCTGCACAGGCTCTTGGCACACCTCATGATGAGCCAGACCCAGCAGAAATTACCTCAACCTTTGACCAGTTTCTGACTTAAATTTAAGCCTTAGGGACATACTGTTTATGTCCTTCCTCTCGGATTTTTTCCTTTCCTTGGTTTCTTTTTCTTTAAAAGCTTTGCTTTCACTTTCATTCTTCCTCAAGTTTGTGTGTTTAATCATCACTGCATGAGACAACAAACCTGTGGTGATATTTTGTTTAGATATTGGGGTTAAAGCTGAAGATCAGAAAAACAAAGTGTCCAGCTACTAGAGAGTTCTTGCCTCTATCAATACTCAGACCAAAGGAGTGATCTTGTCCTCAGATTGCATCTCTAGACTGCATCTGTCTTCACCAAACCTCAGACTCATTGCTCCCATCTCCTCCCACCTTATATTCCTTTCTAGTGCTGGGATTAAAGGTGTGTCATGCCAAGTGCTGGATCAAAGGTGTGAGCTCTGTTTCTCTTTAGACTGATTCACTCTGATGTAGCCCAGGTTGGCCTTCAACACCCAGAGGTCCATCTGCCTCTGTCTCCTGAGTGCTGGGATTAAAGATGTGGCCACCACTGCCTGTCCTCTATAGCTAACTAGTGGTTTAGGGTGTATCTGACTAGTGACTTAGCTCTGCACTCAGGCAAGGTTTATTAGATCAAAAATATCACCATACAAACCTCAGAGCCACTGACTCGCATTGACACCTTAAGTCCCTTGGTCACATCTGGGCTGATCTCAAAGATCTCCTGATCCACATCTCCAATAAGATTTAACATGCCTGTAAAACAGCCTTGAACACAGCCCTGTAGTCACTTTATATGCTAATTACAATGCTGTGAGGAAATTATGTATGCTAGATTAAGAACATCAGTCAATCTTCCACTTCCGAAAATGTACTTATATATCTACCTTGCCTATTGATCAAAAATTATTTTATGGCCTCTCTACCATAAATATAATTTAATAAGGCTTTAGGCTATAAATCTAACAGAAGCTTAAAGTTTCTTATTTACTGAGAAAGTATGTAATAGCTATTAATGTTTCTGTATTTATCAATCTGTCTTTTTCTTTCTAATTTTTTTAGGGATAGAAACAATCCATTGGGCTTAGGAACCCCAAATTTGGCATCATGCTAAATAAAAGCAATAAACAGGGGCTGGAGAGATGGCTCAGCAGTTAAGAGCACTGGCTGCTCTTCCAGAGGACCCAGGTCCTGGCACCCACATGGCAGCTCACAACCTCCAATCTAATCTTTAGTCAGGCCATGAAATCATTTCTAACTGGCAGTGAATAGCCATCTGAACTCAGTTTAACTCTATGTCAAGGTAGACTAGTTTTCAGTAATGTTTATGCCCATTGCTCTCCAGTCATTTGATCAATACTAGTTTTGTGTGACACATATGCTTCAAAGAATGACCAACTCATTAAATATTTATACTCATTATCTCTATACTGATCCTAGTTACTGTTAACAAACTATTTCAACTTTTTTTTTCAAATAAAAGGTATTGATTGGTTGAAAATGTGGCCACACTGATGGTGAACAGACACTTTTATAGCAATCTAGATAACTGCATTACTGACACTGATAGAGGTCATGGACCCAGAGGAAAACCTACTGCTGCTCCTTTGCTAAAGCAGTCTAATTTCTAAGTGCATCCTAAACACCCATTCTTTACCCACAGATGGCATGTAGCCCTCACTCTTCACCAAAGACGTTTCTTTTTACAGAAGATGGAGACCATTACAGAAATCCAAACTGATCAAAAAATGCAGAGAACAACTGACCATGGGATCCCCAACCCCCAGCTGATAAACCTGCACTACTACCCTTACACTTAAGGCTAAGAAGCATCATGACACAGGGTAGAAAGATTGTAACAACCAGAAAATCAGGGTGCTTGCTGTGAGATACTATATGACAGGGAAACCGTCCCCATGAAATCTCAAAACTATGGTCGTCTCAACAAGACCAACACAATAACAACACCTGTTGACTGGAGGTGCCATTTCTAGTTCACATTCTCTACTTCCTGCTTGAGGTTCAAGATGGGAGCTCTCAGTTTGCCATTCCAGCTGCCACACCTGCTGCCCTTCTGCCATAATGACAGCCTCTCTGGAACCAGAAACTCAAATAAACTCTTCTATAAGTGGCCTTGGTCATGGTGTTTCATCACAGTAATAGAAATATAACTAATAGAGCCCAAGTTTGGTAATACCAATACTGTGGTATTGTATTATTAACCCAAGTGGATAAGTAACTTCTGTAGTTTGGTCAAGGAGGAAGCCAAAACTGAAATGCATCTTCAGTTATTTCTTGACTCTTCTACTGGAATCACATGAGTTGTTTTCAAGTACTATGTGAGTATTACCATATTATAACATAATTTTCAAGCCACTGTATAAATGTCTTCCATTGTGGCATCTTACCTCATGAAATGCTGTATGTGTACAGATAATCATACATTAATGTTCAATTAAATTTAGGTTCTACTCCCTATTCAAATAAGCTTGTACACAATCCTATATAAATTACATATAATCCATAAATTATCTAACCATGTCTCACTTTTTTTTGTTTGCTTTTACTTTTTTGAGATAAGGTCTCATTCTGGATCCTAGGCCAGCTTGGAACTCAGTATATAGCCTAGGCTGGCCTCAAACTTGTAGATGATCCTTTTATCTCAGTCTTCAAAAGTTGAGACTAAGGCAGGAGCGACTGTGTCTGGCTCATGTAGTAATCTTATGTAGGGTATGATATTATTACTTGCACACACTAAGTCTAATAAAGTCTTGAAACCATCCTTATCACCTCTAATAGGAATGTCAGTCAGCCATCCTCCATAGAGCCAACAGCCTGCTGTGGAACTACATTCTTCTACACTGGGCATAGCACCTGGAATGTTCGGTAATTAAAATGTGCTTCCCACCTCTTTCATTTCAGGACCGTTATAACAAAGTCATCTACTCACTGGACTGATGAGCAGTCAACACGTTATCACACATAAATGTGCTACTATGCATTTGACTGTTTTTAATTTGGGGAACACTGGAATCCAGCATAGTTATCAATTGATGTCATCAATTACCCTGTAGATGAACTTGATTAAATATTCAAGAAATTACATATAAATCATAAGGTACTAATCCATCCATGCTTGATAGACAACACAGTTTTACAATGCACATCTACACAATACTAAATACATGTACTATGCAGACATGCATACATACATCTTCATACACATTTACAAATCATCTCTACACTCCCCACCACATTTCCTCACATCTCTAAATGCACCACTAACAAACTCATGTACTACTATAATACATAAGCTTCTATTCTTGCCAAACCCCTAAAACCAGAAAAATATACCCATTAGTTGAGGGTAATTACATAAATATGAAATTAAATTACAGCTTCAATCAACAACAGATTTCAGCCTAACTCTTAATTAAGCCATCTTTGAACACTCAAAAGCTTTATATATTTCCAAGTTTACCAGGCTAAAACTTTTTCTTTTTCCTTGAGAAGTTACTGAAAAGATTCCCCAACACTAATTCAGTAAACATAGCATCTTCTTTTTCTCCAAGGGCAGTTTCTCTAGATTTGATATTTTTTATTTAATTACAAATTCAAGTAGAAGTTTTATCCCAACTCCTACAAAGTCTATTTAACTTTTCCTACATAGCTAACATAGCTAAGTAAATAAAACTAGGTATGGAAAGGGTCTAGGTGGTTTTAGAAAATAATTCCATTAGTTCTAGATTTGGTCCTGGCATTTTGACTAATTTCTAGCATTATTGTATGTGCAAACTGCCACATGCCAGAAAGAATGCTTCATAACTCTTAAGGTCAGGAGGAGGAAGCAGGTACCAGAGAGCTCCCTGGTAGATCACAATACCTCCCTCGACCAGCAGTGACATCACAGAAGCAGTAAGTGAAAGTTGGCTTATGTACCACTGTTGGGGTTGGTAAACAGAATTAACCCATGTCAATAAAACCCAGCATAAGATGTCTTTAAGAATACTCACAAGGCCTGTAGCCTCCCTACCCCTCCTGAAACGCATGACACCGGGATCCCCCAACCCTTCCTGGCTTGCCCTCCACCATGGCTGACAAGGAAGCTGCCTTTGATGACGTGGTGGAAGAGCGTGTGATCAATGAGGAATACAAAATATGGAAGAAGAATACCTCTTTTCTTTATGATTTGGTGATGACCCATGCCCTCGAGTGGCCCAGTTTTACTGCCCAGTGGCTTCCAGATGTAACCAGGCCTGAAGGAAAAGACTTCAGCATTCACCTGCTTGTCCTGGGAACACATATGTCAGATAAACAAAACCACCTGGTGATAGCTAGTGTCCAGCTTCCTAACGATGATGCTCAGTTTGATGCATCATACTATGACAGTGAGAAAGAAGAATTCGGAGGTTTTAGCTCTGTCAGTGGAAAAACTGAAATAGAAATCAAGATCAATCACGAAGGAGAAGTAAACAGGGCTCCATACATGCCCCAGAACCCTTGCATCATTGCAACAAAGATGCCATCCAATGATGTGCCTGTTTTTGACTACACAAAGCATCCTTCTAAATCAAACCCTTCCGGAGAATGCAACCCGGATTTACGTCTCCTTAGACATCAGAAGGAAGGTTATGGTCTTTTTTGGAATCCAAATTTCAGTGGGCACTTACTTAGTGCTTCAGATGACCATACTATCTGCCTGTGGAACATCGGTGCAGTTCTAAAAGAAGGAAAGATGGTGAATGCAAAGACCATCTTCACAGGGCATACAGAAGTAGCAGAGGACGTTTCCTGGCATCTGCTCCACGAGTCTCTGTTTGGGTCTGTTGCTGGCGATCAGAAACTTATGATCTAGGATACTCCTTCAAACAATGCTTCCAAGCCAAGCCACTCGGTCGATACTCACACGGCAGAAGTGAACTGCCTGTCTTTCAATCCTTACAGTGAGTTCATTCTTGCCACAGGATCAGCTGACAAGACTGCTGCCTTGTGGGATCTGAGAAACCTGTAACTCAAGTTGCATTCCTTTGAGTCACATAAGGATGAAATATTCCAAGTTCAGTGGTCACCTCACAATGAGACTATCTTGGCTTCTAGTGGTAATGACCGTAGGCTGAATGTCTGGGATTTAAGTAAAATTGGAGAAGAAAAGTCCCCAGAAGATGCAGAAGATGCCCACCAGAGTTGTTGTTTATTCATGGTGGTCATACTGCCAAGACATCTGATTTCTCCTGGAATCCCAATGAACCTTGGGTGATTTGTTCTGTATCAGAAGACAATATCATGCAAGTGTGGCAGATGAGAACATTTATAATGATGAAGACCCTGAAGGAAGTGTGGATCCAGAAGGACAAGGATCATAGACATATCTGCACTTGTGATTTAGACTCCCCTTGTTTCCTTCTGAACCCTGAGGTGGATTTAACACTGGTTTGAGACACAGACTTTGTTCAGCTATCCAGCTATAATAGGTGCCACCAACAATACTATTAGCCCAAGCCATGGGTGTTTTCTAAATCTTAACTGGGGGACTTAATTCAACAAAGCCACAGACTTATATTTAAATTTTCTTCAGGAATTTTCTAGTAACAAACCCAGGTATACAGTAGCTTCAGAAATGGGGTGTATTATGTGTTGATTATTTTTCTTCTTAAGCTATATCCCCAAGTTTTTCAGATTCTCAAGAGGCCAGAATTGATAAGGAAATAGAGCTAATTGAAGTAGGTGTCTGAGCCATGAGTATAAATATTGCAAGATGCCATTTTTATTCAGAAATAGGGGAGATTCAAGTCCTAGAGTTTAAGGTCCTCTTACCTGGCTTTCCAGGATGCACATTTGCCTATGTAAACCAGACTCTTAGTTTCTTTAGTTAAGACCACACGTTCCTCCTTTCTTTATATTTTTGCTAATTAGTGTATTTCTTGAGCTGTTTCCATATTATTCTTTTCCTTTCTGTGAAATGGCTTTGTTGTGTATGTTTTTTTTGTTTGTTTGTTTGGTTATTTGAACTTGGGACCACCAAGTTTTAAGATGTATGTTTTTAAATGACAGTCATACCACTGGTGAATGGTCAAGTTGAGAAAGTGTGTATTGCTAGTTTATATTTGTTTATTTGTTTTTAAAATTAAATTAATCCTTGATAAGAGTTGCTTTTTTAGGAGTTAGTCCTTGACCACTATAGTTTGATGCCATCTCCAGTTTGGTTAACTTGTCTCACGATCAGACCTGTTACTCTCCATGACTAACTGTGTAAGTACTTATAGTGGAATAAATTGCTTTTCTATGAAAAAAAAGAATACTCACAAATGGTGGTGCAAACCTTTAATCCCAGAACTCAGGAGGCCCAGGCAGGTGGCTCTATGAGAGTTCAAGGCCAGCCTATTCTACATAGTGACTTCCAGGACAGCTGGAGCTATGTAGAGAGACCCTGTGTCAAAAAATCCAAAACCAAACCAAAGCAAACAAAAAACACTAGCCAAAAGTGTAACGTTGAAAGGAACCCTATAGAAGCTTACAGGTAAAGGAAAAAATAAACCACAAAAGTAACTTAAATATATCTGACTATGCAATAGCTAACACTCAAACAGCTATGCTTATTGCTTATTGCCAGAGTAAATGTCTAATATAATAGTTGGCGAAGTGCACAGAGTCCTCAGAGCTCAAAGGACTGAGCTGTGTTCTCTGTCCTCCACAAGGGACCTTTCTGCAGTGCCTGTCCTCTGAAACTCTGAGCAGCTTTCCTGGTAACTGAATGCCATGGGCAATTTGGAAACAGTAAATGATTTCTGAACATGCAACAACTGAAGACTAGCTCCTCAAACACAACAATGATGCCAAGGGGTATCTAGCAGCACTCGGGTTGTATCTCACTGTTCCACACAGTCTTGGTTCACAAACACACAGCATGCTCTTTGCACTGTGCATGCTATCATGCTACACAATGCCAACAAATGCTACCAGAAGCACTGTAGCTCAGATTCAAGACTACTGAGTGTTAAAAATTTAGTGTTTTTTTTTTTTTTTAGCATACATGCAAAGTTTTCTGTTCAGTAGAAACATGGTGGTTGGATAACAGGAATGGGAGACTTTTCATATTTTCTGATCACATAAACAATTTAAAATATTTTCAAAATAGTTGATGTCCTCTCTGGAGGCACATTCTCATTCTCTGTCTCTCTGTCTTTCTCTGTCTCTCTGTCTCTCTGTCTCTCTGTCTCTGTCTCTGTCTCTGTTTCTCTCTCTCTCTCTCTCTCTCTCTCTCTCTCTCTCTCTCTCTCTCACACACACACACACACACACAATTTTAAAATAAAATCTTTTAAAAAATTGTGTGGGTGGATGGAATGGTATGTGCATGTCAGTGTGGGTATCCGTAGAGGCCAGAGAAAGAGTTGGATCTCCTGGAGCTGGAGTTACAGATAGATGTGAGCCACCATGTAGGTGTTGAGAACTGAGCCCATGCCCCAGCCCTGGTCATTCATATTTGGCTCTAGAATAAAACATCTGTCATTCCTCTTGAGATAAGAGTGGTGCTTTTGCCTGCATGCTTACTTTGGGAGCCCATTCTTCAAATGACACATAAACCCCAACGTTCCACTGTGAGAATGCCACACCCCTGGGGGATTTGAAGGCTTGGCTCATCTCATCTCTTCCTCGGAGACAATGGAATCTCTACAGAGTTTCTGCCGCCATTTTTTTCTCAGCGTTGTGCCCATCACCAGCACCACCATTGCTCTCCAGTAGAACATCTGGGCTTCAATTCAGTTCACACCTGTTACAACCGGACTGCACTGCTTTGGTCAGAGGGCCCTGCACTGAGGGAGAGAGGGCCAGAAGTCCTAGGCCTCAGGCACCTCCTGATTCTGCCTGTGTTTTGAGTTGCCACCCTTTAATTCTTTGGCTCACAACTGACCACGGGGGTTTGAAATACTGAGAACCCTTTGTTTGCTATCATCTAATTATGTTTGCTAGCTGAAGAGCTCTTGGCAAAACCACCTCTTGCCCTTTGTACTTCACAAAAGCTATCCTTCACCTGTGCTTACAGAAAACTGGAAGAGATCACCAGAATAGCCAAAAGTATGCTGCTACCATGGAAGGGGAAAGTTTACCCACCACACAGCAAACCCACCACACAGCTTGTCCCCAAGTTGCCACAGTAGAGAAGTTTCTCATGAAGTACAGATCACTGAAGGGAGTGTAGTTCCAACAGAGTCATCTCTCCCAGGCTAAATCCAATTGCGTATACATGACGGGGTGATTGTGGTCTGCTCAGAATTTCCCAACAGGTAGAGGTTTGTGGCCAAATGCATCTCTACCCAGGGCCACTCAACACTGGCAAGTGACCCTCCTGCAGTTCCTGACATGCCACACACACAGGTGACAGGGCTTTGGGCCAGAAGCCCTCATGTTGATCACTAAACTTTTGATAATGAAAGAAAGCAGGATTAGTGCTAGAGTAGACTGTTGTGGGGTTAGGGGACTAGAAAAAGAAGAAAAAGAAAACACCACCTGATTATCATTGGACTGTGGAAGACAAGTCTGGTGAGGTTAGCCGGGATGTGAAGGGAGAAGGAGAGCTGGTTCCAATGCTTTGCTTCGGTGTCAAAGTGGAATTTTCCAAAAGTGAAAACATGAAGCAATTGAGTACAGCATGTTGTCACAGACATTGTGGTTTCATGTTTCTGTATACTTAATGCCTATACATTTCCCCATTTTTACATTTATTGTTAGACTTGTTTCTGGTTTCTGAAAGAAATGATTTTGTATTGATCATGGTCAATGAAGGCTGAGGAAATCAACTGAGACTTTCTACTGTAGTTCCCCATTTAGTAGAAATTATGCAAATTACATGGGAGATTTTTGTTCAACTCAATCCCAGAAAAAGTACATTAATGAACACTAAGAGGGGTCTCTAGAGATAACTGTGGCTTTCCTGAAGCCCCCACTGTCTTGCACATCTTGATTTGTTATAATGGTAGAGTTGACCTTACATCTCAAACAGGCTTGACTACTTCACAACATCAAAGTAAGTCTGTTCCTAAAAGGATGGCACAAGTTAGAGTCAGGCTCAGGTCACACTAAGAGCTCAGATGTTCTGTTGGATGCACTTGGCCCAGACCAGCCAATTATCAGAGTTTTCTACAAAGCATTTAAAGAGTGAGGAGATAAAAGGCCTAGATCTGTGTAAGAATGCAGTGTTACTCTTCTTCTGCAAGCCAAAGCCATTCATCTTCCTCTGATGACAGTAATACCCTAGACCCTACCTGGGAGAGAAGAGAGAGGCTTCACAGGAAGCTGGTCTCAGTTGTGCTGACTTCACTAGTCCCTATGGCCAGCGGCATGTTCATTAGCCTTTGTGAAATTTGCTCTTCAGTTCTAGCATGAGGATGCTATCTCCCCATCAGAGGGATCTTGGGAGGCTTCAATAGGCCAATGAGGCTGGCACCACCGTAAGTGGTAATTGCTATGAACTCCCCCTCCACCCAGCCCACATTCCCAGGTCTCTGGAATTTCAGGGCATCAGTAGAGTTCTTGACCTCATTGGGTACTCCAGGGACTCTAACTTCTAGTTTACAGCCAGGAGAAGTCCCTTACCAGATCCTGTTATTTTCTTCCCCCTCCTTTCCTCCATCCATCCTTTTAGATATACCTTCATGTGTGGTATCAAGCCCAGAGATTGGCTAAGCCATTTGGATCATTCTTCTGGCTCCTCTCCCCCTAGAACCGTCCATCCATCTGCCTTGTACACTGCAGTGTACCCATGAGAATTCAAAGCCATGTCTGCCCGTCTACTGTCATACTGTGGCTCCTCCTTAGTGTTTTTTTGCTAGTTTTTCAGCAAACTCAAGCACAGGTCTAAGAAACTAAGCATAAATCATTTTAGTTCTCCAATTCTGATTGGGGCTTTGTAGACTGACCAATTTCAATATTTTTCTCATGTGAGTAGAAAGGGTTTCTTGTTTTGTTTTGGTTTTTGGTTCCTCGAGACAGGGTTTCTCTGTATTGCTTTGGAGGTTCTCCTGGAACTCACTCTGTAGACCAGGCTGGCCTCAAATTCGAAGAGATCAGTCTGTCTCTGCCTCCCAAGTGCTGGGATTAAAGGCATGAGCCACCATCGCCCAGTGTAAAAAGGGTTTCTAATGAGTCTGTTTCCATGTCTCCCTCCCATTCTGAAATGTTTCTACACTAAAGCTGGGTGGAGCTTCCAAGCACATGAAACTGGATTGCCTCCTCACATTTCACCACAGGTGTCACCAGAATGGAAGGCAGGTCCCTGCACACATTGAATCCAGGCTCTCGACTTCCCTTGGTTTGATTGAAGATCCATTTATTTATTCTGATTGGGTTAACTGAGGATCCTAATTTGACAGATGCCTTTACTGGTCTGCTTTCAGAGTATTTGGTTTAAGGTATCTAAGACAGCATGTGCTACTTATTTTAGCTTCTTACTAGGATACAGCTATTTCAAGAAGGGTTATTGAATAAACTGTGACCTAATGAATGTGCACTGGTTTTGTATCCCTAACACTTATCACAGTATCTGCTACATACTAGGCACTGGGTAAACATTTTTGGAGCAAATGAACAAAATCAACTAGTTTAAAAATAGAAGCTGATCTACTACTCTGATCCACATGAGTCTGAACAAGAGCCGATACTCCATCTAAGCCAAAAGCATCTCATTTAACTCATTTTCCCCGGCTCATGACTTTTGGAGAAGGAGCTCAATGAGATGGGGTGCTGGGCTAGGCACTGGATGTCTATCACAGTTCACCACATTCCATTTGCAGTTTCTCAATCTGCTCATAGATTATTTAACTATGTATTGCAGATGGATTTTTCTTTGGGCTGCTGGCTCACAAATAACAACACAGAGACCATCTTAGTTAGGGTTTCTATTGCTGCAACAAAACTGAGACTCCTTACTCTGGTGACTCTAACTTGTGTTGACACACAAAACCAGCCAGTGCAACTGACCCTTTGTCAACTTGACACACAAACACAAACACAACCCTTCCTTTCTTATTCACCCGCAAGACTTTAAATAAGTTTAAAAGTCTCACAGTCTTTATAAATTTAAACACATTAATTTTTTTGAGACAGGGTTTCTCTTTGGCTTTGGAGGCTGTCTGGGAACTAGCTCTTGTAGTCCAGGCAGGTCTCAAACTCACAGAGATCCGCCTGCCTCTGCTTCCCAAGTGCTGGGATCAAAGGTGTGCACCACCACCGCCTGGTCACATTAAAATTTTAGTCCCTTTAAAATATCCAATCTCTTATAACATCCAACATCTTTTAAAATTCTAAGTCTCTCATTTGTGGAACCAGTAAAATACATTCTTACTTCAAAAGAGAAGAATCAGGGCACAGTCACAATCAAATCAAAGCAAAATCAAATTCCAACCATCCAGTGTCTAGAATTCACTCACCATCTTATGGACTCCTCCAAAGGCTTGGGTCACTTCTCCAGCTCCTACCTCTGAAGCACACACAGCTTGTTTTCTAGGCTCTGGCTGGCTCCTCTCCACTGCTGCTGCTGTTCTTGTTAGTCTTCCTATGGAACTGGCATCTCCAAAACTCTGGGGTCTTCTGCTGCAACTTCTGCTGCATTTCACGAATAGCCTCTCATAGGCTCTCTTCACGGTGTCAAGCCTCAACTTCTTTGCATGACCCTTCAGTACTGGGTCTTCAACTGCCACTGAGGCTGCACCTTACCAAAGACTGCCTCTCACAGTGTCAGGCCTCAGCTTCTCTCCACGACCCCTTCATGCCTTCAAAACCAGTACCACCTGGGTGACTTACATGCTACCAAGTCTGGCTGCCAGCATGAGGTGCAACCATGGCCACCTCTGGAACACAGCTTCTCTGTACTCTTCTGGAAGCACTTCCCAGAAGATTCCATCTCAGTGATGCTGATCACTTCTTAATCACCACCAATTTCTTAGTTCCAGCCGACCAGCATCAAGTTTGCTTTAGCAGTTCTGGTATCTTGTTAATCACAGCTGATTCTTCATGATGATCAGAACCACAGGATCTTAATTCAAAATAACAAATAGCCCTGATATCGTCTTTAAACTTCCCTCTGAAACTTCACAAGCCAGGCCTCCATGCTCTGCACTTCTCTCAATATTGTTATCTTCCAAGCTCCCACAGAACATCCCACTGAGGTCTCAACACTCAATGGTCTTTCTAGCCCTAAGTTCCAAAAGCCCTTCCACAATCCTCCCCAAAACATGGTCAGGTCTGATATAGCCATACTCCACTGCATTGGTATCAGTTTATCTTAGGGTTTCTATTGCTGTAAAATGAAACACCAAGACCAAAAGGCAAGTTGGGGAAGAAAGGGTTTATTTGGCTTACACTTCAGCATTGCTGTTCATCACTGAAGGAAGTCAGGACAGGAACTGAAACAGGGAAGGATCCTAAAGGCAGGAGCTAATGTAGAGACCATGGAGGGGTGTTGCTTAATGACTTGCTTGCTAGGGCTTGTGCGGCCCACCTTCTTATAGAACCCAGGACCATCAGCCCAGGGATGGCACCACCCACTACGGTCTGGGCCCTCCCCGTTGATCACTAAATGAGAAAATGACTTATAGCCTCATCTCATGGAGGCGTTTCCTCAGCTGAGGCTCCTTCCTCTGATGACTCTAGCTTGTGTCAAGTTGGCACACAAAACGAGCCAGTACACAGACTTATTTTTAATTATGAAAGCTCAGCCTTAGCTTAGGCTTGTTCCTAACCAGTTCTTATAACTTAAACTGACCCAAGTATTTTACTCTATGTTCTTTTACGTGGCTTGGTTACCTTTACTCTGTACTGCCCATCCTGCTTTCTCCACATCTGACTCTATCCTTCTTCCTACCAACATTCTCTCTCTGCCCAGAAGTCCTGCTTATCTCTCTTGCCCAGCTATTGGCCATTCAGCTTTTTATTACACCAGTCATAGCAAGACATCATCACAGTGTAAAAATACCACATAACAGTGTATATGACTTGTGTAAATAATCAATTTAATTAATATTGCAAAGATTTATTAAACTGCCATGTCACAAAAGCCATGTCAGTTGCTACAGCATGGAAAGGAAGAGACCACTGCCTTCTTTTTGAGAAAGTCACAGCCTCTAGCTATAAATAGCTGCAAGTGATGTCAACCTCCAGGCCCAGTGAAGCAAGGTTTCTGTAGAAAAACACTTATTGGAGAAAAAGGTCAGAACTCTTGGCTTTGAGAGGTACATACAGACCTCAGGAATTCAGATTACCTTTTCTGTTTGCCAGGTTCACAAACTGGGGATGCAAAGCCCCATGGACTGCTAGACATGGACACAGGGACTCAGAACAGTCAGCTACTGTTTCCATGTACTATTTCACAGAAGCCCCTGGCCTCCAAGTTACCATTGCTGTATTACTGCCCAGTTTCACATGGAGAAAGTGGCTTCCAGAATTGGTGATGTCCCTTATTTCTATCTCAGGGAAAATAAGAGTGGGATGCTTCTAGGCACCAGTTCTGGTGCCCCAGGCTTGGGGACACCTCTTGTATAAGAGTGCTTGAGGATATAGGTTTGAGAATAGGCTTGGACCGTCCAACCCTGAGACCAGTTGTACCAGGGGAAAGTGCTTAGGCTTCATTTTAAGAGAGAGGGATGGAGCCAGGAGTTCTGATGGATGTGTTTAATACCAACACTCAGGAGATAGAGGCAGAAGGATTTCTGAGTTCAAGGCTAGCCTTGTCTTCATAGCAGATGGGACAGTCAGAGCTACATGGTGACACCCTGTCTTAAACAAAAACAAACAAACCATACAACAGCAAAAATTGAAACAAAACAAAAGATAGGGATGGCCTTGAACCTCCTCCTCTGTCTAGTCCCAAAGATTAGAAGAAAACTAGGGTAGAGAGGTGGCGAGGTAGGTAGGGTGGAGAGAACAGGAATGAAGCTGCCTGGGTAGGAGAAAGGAGATGGGACACTGAGGACAGGAGCTGGTGGGGGGAACACAGAGGTGGGGTAGAGGCCAGAGGAACTGAGGGGCAACAGGAAAGAAGCTGAGAAAATTGGGAAGATGAGGCTGGAAGAAGAGAACATCTGAGGCAGGGAGTCAGGCCACAGGCTTCTGTACAGCCAACCTCTTCAGTATTGCACTGGCCCATGTGTTCCCAGGACCCTAAGGATCCCAGCAAGTGTAGGTGTAGGTGTAACCACTCAGACAGGAGGCTAGGTTTTCTAAAGAGTAACTCATAGCCCTCTTTGGCCACCAGGCTATTGAAACAATGGGCCCTGGACAGCTGAATGTACCCTGGGAATTCCTTGTTGTTGGGAAGGAAAACCTGAAAGCTCAGCCAGAGGAGGAACTGTCCTCAGGGAAAGATTCAACACTGTTCTGACAACTTAAACCACTTTTCAGGAGAGCCTGGGATTGAGACAGTGGCTGGTCAGCGGGGCTTGGACCAGGGCAGTTGAGATATGCAAACCTCTTGCCTTCTAGTTAAACATCAACTTCCCATTGGTACCCCAAAACAGACTTGGGGAGAATCATTGGACCTCTTTGATTCTCTTCCCAGTGTGTCCTCATTTTGTACATCTCCTTCCTGTGCTTTTCCATATTTATTTCTCTTTAATCGGTGTCTTCGGGATCTCTCTTGTTGGGTTTCCCAGAGACAGGCTTTGCCTCCCCAGGCTCCACTAACCCTGGGGCTTGGCTGGAAATGCCTTAAGTCAAGAAGGAAAGGAGTTAGTGTTTAGTTAGGGGCCAAGTGTTTGCATAAGGAATTAGCTACCTGCTGGTCCAAGTTTGGGCTCCTTCAAAGGCGTCGTGGTGGCTTTTGTTCCTTGAGGATTACTGGATAATCCAGCCCTACAGGTGCCTACTGTTTTGAGAAAACTTTATGTTAAAAAAAAAAAAAAAAAAAAAAAAAAAAAACAGTCGAATGGAAGGCAATCCTCAGTTACTATTCAACCTGCAGTCTTTTTATTTATTATTATTATTGAAAACAGATTCTTCTCTCATACACTATATCCCAACCACTGTTTCCCCTCACTCTACTCCTCCCAAGCACCCTGGCCCCAGTCACCACCACCTCCCTTCCCCCTCATATTCGCCCCTTCATATCGTCTTTAGAAAAGAGCTTCCCTCCAAGAGACAACAGGACAAACCAAGATACAATAAGACAAGACAAAAGCCCTCCTATGGTGGCTGGGCACCTGACATTTTTCAAGGGGTCCTCTGCTGAGGCCGCTGACTCTGAGATTTGACAGAATCCCAGGGTTCTAAACAGAACTGGGACATTTGGCTAAATCTGCAGTTGCCCCCAACTAAGGTTCACACCAGCAAAATGTCCTTCCCTCCCTGCCTCCCTCCCTCCCTGCCTCCCACCCTTGTTCCCTTCCTTTCTCTTTCCCCTCCTCTGTCCTTCCCTTCCCACTCTTGTCTGAGTTCTTCTTTTCGGGTTACTATAGCTGGAATTCTAAATGATTCCCTTCTGTCTTCTCTTTGATATTTCATGTTTTGGGGTACAGGAATGTGTTTGGGTACGGTCATGTTCTGTACATGACTTGGAAATGTTTTGCATTTTATTTTTGATTACTTTAAAAAATGATTTTTAGCTGGGCGTGGTGGCACACGTCTTTAACCCCAGCACTCGGGAGACAGAGGCAGGTGGATTTCTGTGAGTTCGAGGCCAGACTGGTCTACAAAGCCAGTTCCAGGATAGTCAGAGCCCTTACACAGAGGAACCCTATCTTGAAAAACTAACTTTTTTTTTTAAATTTTGACTCTTCAGTATTTATATATTTTTTTACATGTGGATATGTATGTACACATGAGAACTGGTGCCTGCAGAGTCCTGAAGAGGGTTTCAGATCTCTTGGAGCTGGAGTTGTAGGAAGTTGTGACCTGCTAGATGTGGGTTCCAGGTACTGAATTCCAGTCCTCTGAAAGAGCGGGACTCACTATTAACCACTGAGGCATTTCTTCAATCGATCCCTTTTTTTTCAAATTTTAAAAGCATCTTTCTTTCCTATTTTGTTTTCAGTTTGACTGAGCGCAGCTTGTGGAGTGAGGACTTGACCTCCAGGTCTTAAAAGCTCCCCGGAATGCAAATCTTTTGCAAACCAGCGTGGAGGACCAAGGGCTCCGAATCACTGCCAGGGGCGCCCCCGTGTGGCGCCAGCGGATATTAGCTCTGCATCTTGAATGTAAACCAGGGGACCAAGGAACACACAAACAGAAGTCATAATGGTTCCATATATTCTTTACCCCCCTCCCTTCGTCCCTCTGTCCCTCCCTTCCTCTCTCTTTTTGTCTCTGCCTGCTACATTTTAACATTTATCTAGAGGTCCTACGGGATTATTTCTTATTGACAGTTTGCTCTCAACACAAGCCTGAGAGAATGGACATCAAATGCTTAAAACGGTGGAACTTGCAAGTGGGTCTTTCCAGGCCCAGTGGTGTGAAATCCATTTTACTTCCATCTCAAGCTGTTTTGTACATATCTCTAAAACCCAGCTTTTTTTTTAATTTGTCAAATGATCAGGGGATCCACCCCCAACCCCTTTCTAATTCTGGATGGAGTTTCCACTTAGGTCACCTCTTGTCTTCTGAGCACTCTGTCTTGGAGAGCCAGGGAACATGGTGGCAGCACTCTGTCTTGGTGAACTAGGGGTACAGGATTTCTTGCCAGCGTATTTAACTAAGAATGTATTTGGCTATTGTTAAATGCTCATTGCAAATAAGGATGGTGATTTTCTTGAGAAATCACCAATGATTGAATCAATTTAAGAGAGAGCTTAGAAAATTAGATGCCAGTTCACGTAAATAACCAAACACAAATGTTTATCCAGGAAAAATGCACTCCTTGGCACAAATTGAAAGAAAAACCAATAAAATTGAAAATTTATTTACAAGTAAGTTTGGAATAATCAACATGAAAATAATATATGATAATGCTTCTCTACTGAATCTGATTTGTTTATATAGCTGTCTGGAGAGCAATTTGACAATGCTAATGGTATGTACTAAAGGGTGTAGCCAAGTTCCACCATGTAAGCATCAGCCCTTCATACCAATGACAGCTACTATCTTATATAATCTGTTTCAGAGACTTTTCTTTTCTGAAAGACAACATGCAAAAGAAGTTAAAAAAGATTACAAGCAAAGATGCTGAGGGCTTCCACTCCTGGCAATACTGCAAACTTGTTCACCTGAAAATCTTTCCATAACAAACATCTCAAACTCCATTCTGCTAAAGGAAATAGCAAAAAAATGACTCCTAATGACATTCTGCTATAATCATGCACCAGTGTCTCACTCAGCCTTCCTCAGAGGAACTTCCTCTTGCATTGGATGGGAAGAAATACAGAGACTCTCAGGTGGACAATGTGCAGAGAGTGAGAGACCTTGGAACAACTGGTCCTAAATGGGATGTCTCTATCAAATCCCTACCCTCAGGGCTCAGGAAACTCTGTAGAAGAGTCAGAAAGATTCTAAGAGCCAGAGGGGATGGTGAATACCGAGAAAACAAGACTTTCTACACATAGCAGAACCTACACATATATGAACTCACAGACATGGTGGCAGCATGCACAGGGCCTCCATAGGTCTAAGCCAGATGGGGCCCCAGTGATGAGAGGGAAAGTAGACATAAGCCCCCAACTCTACCCCAGAAACTATCTCCAACCACTTTTTAAGTCTAATAACCACTTGCAAATGAAAAATTAGTCTTCTCTAACAGAGTCTCACTGGGCATACAAACCACTCCCAAGGAACGACCCATGCTCAGTAGATGGCCAACACATAATGAACTCAATGATACTTTTGTAGTTTTTTTTTTTTTTTTTTTTTTGGTGGTGGGGGAGTGTTTCTCATAATGCTTTGTCTGTTTTTACTTCTTTCTTTTTTCTTTTCTTACTATACAGGTGTTTTGTTTATGTATTATGGTTTCCAATTTTGTGTCTCTTTGGGATTTTTTTCTGTGCATGCAAATATGTATTTCTAAGGGTCTGTATGTGGTGTGTGTGTGTGTGTGTGTGTGTGTGTGTGTGTGTGTGTGTGGTTTTCCTTTGACTCTATTTTTTATTATTTGTTGTTTTGTCCTATTCAGGTTTGTTTGTTTTTATTTTATCTTCTTTTTTTTACTTGTCTGTTTGTTTTCTAATGAGAGAGAAAATGAAAGGAAATGGATTTGGGTAAGTGGGGAGATGGACAGCAGCTGGGAGAAGTTGGGGGAGGGGAACCATAGTTAGAATATACTGCATGAAAAATCTATTTTCTTTTTTCTTTTCTTTTTTTTTTCTTTTGGTTTTTCGAGACAGGGTTTCTCTATGGAGCTTTGGATCCTATCCTGGCACTCGCTCTGGAGACCAGGCTGGCCTTGAACTCACAGAGATCCGCCTGCCTCTGCCTCCCGAGTGCTGGGATTAAAGGCGTGAGCCACCAATGACCGGCCTGAAAAATATATTTTCAATTTAAAGACTTTAAAAATCAAACCAAATATCTCAAAAGAAGGGACAAACTGTGATATGAATGAGAAGAGAACTAGCATTTCATTTATCAGTGTAGCTAAGATAATAAAATATAGTTAAAAAATCCTACACAAATTGTGATTGCATTTAAGAAAGACTTTTAAGTGTTCAGCCCTGGTGCATACTGTTTGTGGATGTACTTGTTTAGGTAGAGCATAAGCTCAGCTAGAGCTCTAGCTTCCAGAGCCACAGACAGGACATGGGATGGCAGATGCAGCTCAAGGCACATAGAGGACAGACCGCCTAGGCTCAGAAAGCCAAACTGTCAAATAAGGGCAAGTCAGAAGGAAGTCTAACTGTGAAAAGTGGACTATTATAAACTGTTTGGCCTATTGCTCAGACTTATTACTAACAAACTCTTACAACTTAAATTAACCAATTGGCCAATCAGTGTTTCATTAAAAACCAATATGAGTGAGAAATAATTACAGTGTACAAACACATTATCCCACATCAGATGTTGAATGATTGATTGAACACAGTGAAAGGGGAAATAAAATAAAATCCAAATTGCAACCAGAAAATCATCTTGACAAGGCTTTGCAATCCAAATGTTCTATATCTACATAGCCTAAAAGTCTCTATCTATGAACTTAGTTTACAATCGTTTCAGAATAATGATTCCTTGAGTGCTAGGAAAAATCGGCACTGTTCTTCATTGAGGATGTTCAGTTCTACCATCCTGTGGATCTCTCAAGAGCACTAAAAATAGCTAGGCTCACAATGGAGAACCACAGGAGAGCCTCCTGCTGGAGTTTTCAGACTCAGAATAGGAATACTTTTAAAACATTTTTTAACAAAAATGATAATCTAGAGAAGCCCCCAGGGAACAGAAAACAATAAGGAATGGACTTCTGGAATTAATAAGATGCTTTGGACTTTTAAGTAGGGTAGTAGATGCAACTGCAGATCCAAAGGAGATGGGCGGGGGATTAGTAACGGAGGGCAGCTGGGAAAACACTGATGCAAAGCTCAGGGGAGAGACAAGAAATAGTAACAAAGACAGTGTGTGGGGGGAGGGGGACGGGGAAGCCAAATGCATTTTTAGGGGTTTTGAAATAGCAGGAAAGGAGAAAAGTGCAGAGAGTGCAGCAAAGACTCTTGGTACTCAAAAGTGCAAAGCAGAAATAGAAAATAATTTTAAAAGATTTTTTAATGGGGAAGAAGAAATGGGATGGAGGTAAAAGGGGAGAAAAAAAAGAGAGAGAGGTGGAAGAAGGGGGTGGCAGTGGAAGGTATGGAGGAAGAGAGACGACATGGAAAAGGACAGAGTTTCACAGCCATTTTTTCAGCAGCTGCCACAAAAGCATTTAGCAGAATGTAATGAATGTGTTAAGAAGAATGTAAGTGCTAACCTAGAATTTATACATAGCCAAAAGACCTTCTAAGGATGGGGATGAAATACAGGCACTAACAGACAAAAAAGAATGAAGTTCCACACCAGCAGCAGTCTTTTTATTTTTCAGCTGATTATTCAGAAATTTTATAACATGCACTCTGATCCCATTCACTTCCCAGTCTTTCCAGGCCTGCCTCCAATTCTTGTGACCTCCTCCCCAAAAATGAAGGAGGAAGAGGGAGAGGAGGAGGAGCCCACAAATCCAATTTGTGTTGCCTATATACTCGCTGGAGCATGGTCAAACTCCCGGTGGCCAACCCCTTAAAGGAAATTGAGTCCTTCCCTACCCACACCCCTGCCAGAAGCCCTGCATTGTGGGGAGCTACACTTCAGCATCCTTACCACAATTTTAAAGCGTTCTCTTTGGTGGTTTCTTGTCTAGGCTGTTACTTCTTTGGAGGTGGGATGGGGTGGGGATAGGGGTTGTCACTGAAGCCCCCTATGTCCCTCTTTCTCAGCTGTGAGTCAGTAGTCATAGATGACACTGAAAAAGTAGCTTTCTTGCCCTTTACTGTCATGGATCATGGAGTTCTACATGGTTGCTAGTGACAGCTCCAACCACAGAGATCCACAGATATGGCCTTTGCTGATATATGGATTGTGGATATCAACATGGCCCCCAGCCTCAGCAGGACTGGACCCAGACACAGTCCTTAGCAGTAGCATAGGTCATGGACATCAAAATGGTCTCAGTTGGCAGCACAGATCATGAATAGACACATGGCCTTCACACACCAGCAGTCTTCACAAAAGAGATTTCTAGAGTGTATTCAAGGTAGAAACAAGAACCCAGGAAGAATGGCTTAGAGCTAAGGACAAAGAGCAAAGATGTATGTAACTTTCAGATAGATCTTGGAAAGTGCTGATTTTGTAAAGCAGCAATATGTTGTGTGAGTTGTTTTGTTAAGGAAATACAGAACTTACTTAAACCTTTTAAAAAACTTTTTATTGACTCTATGAATTTCACATCATACATTCCAATCCCATCCAATCTTCTTCCTGGACCTTCTCATCCACCCACTGCCCTTGCAACGTCCCCCGGGAAAAAAAAATAAAGGAAAAGAAAGAGACAGACAGACACACACAGACAGAGAGAGAGAGAGAGAGAGAGAGAGAGAGAGAGAGAGAGAGAGAGAAAGAGAGAAAGAGAATCTCATCATGGAAGCTGCAGTGTGACAAAGTGTGTCACAAAGTGTACCCTCCAGTCCACACATCTCTACTGGCAAGTGTTTACTGCAGTGAGTCACTGGTCTGGTTCGAGGCCTCAGGCTTCTGTTACACTATGGATACTGGGCCCTCACAGGGACTCCTCTTAGACATCCTGCTGTTGCCCTGTGTAATGGAGATCCTGCAGATTTGGGTCTGCAGCACCAGACCCTTCACATGCTCCAGCAGATCACAGATAGGGAGGATGTTAGGGTGGGCCAACTCCTAGCCCGGGTCCGGGTTCTGGGCCTTGGTAGAGCTGGATGGGTCAGGCTGCCAGCCCTCCTCCGTCCTCAGGGAGAATTCTCTGGCACCACCCCAGCTAGCTCGCTGTATGGTGCAATGATCAAGGGGCAGGCCGTCTCTCCTGCTCTCCTGCTCTCGGAGCAGGCTCACTTGTACCTACACCACCAGGGCCAGCTCTCCTATGTTGCCCAGGTGAAGTGTAGGGCCCTCTCTCCCTAGTGCTGCAGCCAGTGAGGGACAGGACCAGCATGGCTCTTGGCAGCAGCCTGGGGCCCGGTGACAGGCAACTCACCTCAGCCCCCTCCTCACCACCTCCACCCAATCATATCTGCCTCTCTCCACAGGATATGAGTCTTTCTACTTCTCTATCCCAACATATATTTGCTACCATAATGGTTTCTACCCTTGTGGCACCAGGTCCTCTCTTCCTCTGTGTCCTCTCTTCCCTGCCTGGTGCAAGCAGTCTTCCGTGGCATGTGGGTCTTCTCCTGCTCAGTTTACTTAAACCTTTAAAATAAGTATAGCTTCTAAATTAGAAAAAACTCAGATAAAACATGAAAAGTATTCAGGCAAGCTTCAAAGTCAAAGAAGGCAAAAAGAAACATTGGAAACAAATAGGAAATATGGGCTACTTTTACACAAAATCTAAACAGACAAAATCTTCCAGTCAACATCCAGGTTAGGGGCAGATTGCCCTGGGGTCTGAGGAGGAGGCTTCTTGTTCCTGCCTAGCACCATCACCAACTGAGTGGGACAAAGAGACCGACCCACAAGCAGGAGAAAACATGGGCCTATTCAGAGCCTTGAGGTACCAGGCAGACAGGCACTATTATGGTGAGCAATGGAGAGAGAGACAGAGACAGACAGACAGACAGACAGACAGACAGACAGAGAGATGCACACACAGAAAGAGAGAGACAGACAGAAAAATAGACATACAGACAGAGTGAGAGAGAGGAGAGAGGAAAGAGAAAGGGGAGGGAGAGAGAAAGAGAAAGAGCTTCATTTCCTAGGGACAGACTCACAGCTGAAGAGGTGAAAGCAGTGAGGAGCCGGCTGAGGTGGCTGGCCTGATTGCCACTCAGGACCATGGTGATGTTTGGGCATGAGCTGCTGCCAGGGCCCTTGTGTGGGTTCATGGCTCTGCTGCAGCTACGGTCAGTGTTGGCACCACCACCACCACCAAAGGCCTGATACTACCGAAGGCAGAGACAGCTGTACCGAGTTGTCCCCTCCCCTCTCTACGGAGGGGAGAACTGGCCCTGCCCCTCACTGGCTGAGGCACTTAGGAGAAAGGGTCACAATGGAGCTGACCCTGTTAGCAGGGCCATGGGTTAGCTGACCCTGAGCCCGTGAGAGTGGGAGAGCCGGGAGAGCAGGTCGTGCCCCTCTGTCTGCCGTGCACGGGTGAGGGAAAGGTGTCCGTCATCGTCATCACCTGCGGCAGGTGGGAGACCTTACTCAACCCCCATCAGCTGTCGCACTCAGGCGAATGGGCCTTGCTCCACCTGGGCGGTACAGAAGAGTTGACCCTGTAGACAGGGGTGTGGGTGAGCCAGCCCTGAGGGCATGAGAGGGGCATAGCTGGTACCACCTCCCTTGTCTGCAGTGGGGTGGTGGGGACCAAGGAAAGATGCCCTCCCCCTTGCCCCATTGCCTCCATCTGGCGAGGGAGCTGACCCGCCCCTTTACCAGCTGCAACACTCAGGACATCCCGCCTTGCACCTCACCTGGGCAGCACAATAGAGCCTATGCTGTTGGCAGAGGTGTGGGTGAGCTAGCCCGGAAGTCGGAGTGGGGGGAAGCTGTCCCCAGTACTCACACCATTCAGCGGTGTGGGTGGGGGAGATATGTCCCCTTCTCCTCCCCCTGCAGCACTCAGGGAAAGTGGACCTTGCACCTCACCTGAGCAGCACAGTACAGCTGACCCTATTGACAGCGGTGCAGGTGAAAGGCCGCGTTCCCGGTGCAGGCTGTGGCAGGTGGGAGATAGCCCTGAGGACATAAGAGTAGGAAAGCCGCTCCTGCCTCCCACCAAGCTGCAGCACTCGGGAGAGGTCCCTACACCTCATGTAAGCAACACAAACCTGAAGATGTAGGTAAGGGAAAGCTGACCCTGAGGGCATGAAAGCAGGAGAACTGGCCCCGCCTCTTGTTCATTGCTGCAAGGGTGAACTGTTAGCCAGGGCAATGCGGAAGAGCTCACCCTGGTGGTGAAGACAGGGGAGAGCTGGCAGGCTGACCAACCGTGCAACTACCCTGGCCCAGACTGGTTATGTTTTGACCCGCCCCACCATTCACTCCATCTGTGATCTGCTGGAGCACGTGATGTGATGGGACCAGTCCTGCAGAAGACCCAAAGCTGCAGGATCTCCATGACACAGGACAACAGGATATCCAAGAAGAGTCCTAGTGAGGGCCCAGCATCGATAGTGTAGCAGAAACCAGAGGTTTCTTAAACCAGACCAATGACTCTCTGCAACGAAGCCTCGCCAGTAAAGATGTATGGATAAAAGAGTTTACTGTGTGACTGTGTCACACTACAGAGATTTTCCCTTTTTTTCTCTTACATTTTATTTTATTTTATGGGAGGGGGGGACAGTTGCAAGGGCAGAGGGTAGATATGAAGGGACAGGAGATGAGTGGATCAAGATGCATGATGTGAAAGACAAAAAAAAACACATAAAAAAGACATTTTTAATATAAAAAGAATCCTTCAGACAAAAGAAGAAAAAAACTAGGAAAAAGAACACGTTGAGGGAGCATCGTGTAAAAGGAACACATTAAGGAAGCATTGTGTAAAAGGAACACGTTACGGAAGCATTGTGTAAAAAGAACACACTAAGGAAGCATTGCGCAACAGAGACAAATGTGACTCATTACAATAGAAAGTGCTGAAAGCAAAAGGCTGGGAGAGTTTGCCTAGGAGACTAAAGGAAAGGGGGGCTCTTTAACCCCATTACTAATAGGTGTCAAAGCTTTCAGGAACCAAGCACAACTAAATAATTAAGCAACTTGGTCTTAACAGTGGATTCAGATTATATAACATCTAGCAATCTTGAGTTTTCCATGCACTTAATAACACATGCCTCTTCAAAGCAAGCAGTATCTTCAAGAGATGTCTGTACTCCAGCTAAAGGAAGAAAATATGTTGGCTAGGATAAATAAAGCCTCAAGCATATAATGTATAACAAGAGATAATTCAAAGTAATCGCAAATACAAAATGTTCAAAGTGAAGCGATGTCCTTCATAGCAGCATTGTTCACAATAGTCCGGCTATGGACACCTTTTGGGCGTTTGTTGACACGTGGATGCACAAAGAAGTTGTGGCATATGCAATGAAATATTCAGACCTTTAAAAAGGAAGTCCTTTGCCAGGCAGTGGTGGCACACGCCTTTAATCCCAGCACGTGGGAGGCAGAGGCAGGCGGATCTCTGCAAGTTTAAGGCCAGTCTGGTCTACAGAGTGAGTTCTAGGACAGCTAGGGCTACACGGAGAAACCCTGGCTTGAAAAAGCAATATAATAATAATAATAATAATAATAATAATAATAATAATAATAATAGAAGTCCTCTTGTGACAACATGTAAACTTGAGGACATTATGTTAACTGAAGTAAATCAGACCAAAGAAACAAACTTTTTATTATCTAACTTATATGTAGAATTTAAAAGTAAGCAAAACCCACAGAAGCATTGAAAATGATGACCCCCAGAATGCAAAAGTCAGGGAAACAGAGAAGTGTCTGGCAAAGTGTACAAACTCACAGGTACTTGAGTGGGAGAACACATGGCATGGGACTACATTAACCATAGTGCACTGCTGTGGTTGATGTCTGCTGAAACAATATCCATAGAAGCTTCCACCAAAGACATTCACTGATAGTAACTGAGGTGATTGACATACTTGCTATCTTTTGAAAAATTTTTATTTTATCTTTTATTTACATAAGGCTTGTATTTTGTTTTATTTATATCAGGTTTTATTCACAGAGATGTTCATGCCCATAGAGAAAAAAAGAGGGCTTCAAATACTCTAGGTCTCTAGTTACAGGTGGTTGAAAACAGTGCTGGTAACTTGGAGCAAGTGCTCCAGACAATTGAGTTATCCCTCCATTCCTGACAAACTGAGGTGTTTTTTTTTTTTTTTTTGAGGGGGATTCTTTTTTCTCTTTCTCTTTTCTTACAACTAAACATTCTAAACATTCCTGCTTATTTTCTTCTTTGCTCTGAGCTCTTGACTATCTGTTCTGCTCATTTCAAGTGAGGTGCATACCTTTAAAGTACCCCTGCTGGGATGTGCTTGCACAATCCCCAATTTATTGTGCAGATATTTGATCTTACTGTGAAACCCTGAGACTGTGTTAATAAAATTAACCTTGGATCAAGGGGACAGAGCCACCAACTAATTGACAAGAATTAAAAAACAGAATATGGAGGACCCAGGGACATGGTTAGAGAGACTCAGGAAGGTGTAGGGAAGGACTTAGAGATTCATGGTCTTTTTGGTTTGGGAGGGGTGGAAAGAGACGTGCTTGCTGGGACTCCTGTAAAAATGAGAAGCCCAGCTAGTCTCTCCTCCTTTGCTTCTTTGGTCGATCAGGTTTTCACACCAATATCTGACTTTTGAGTCTTTATTGGTAGTAGAACAACTTAGGTAAAAACAACAGATATTTTTATAATATGTATATACGTCAGAAGCATCATGGCATGTACATTGTGGCTTCACATGTCAATCATACCTCTTGGAAGCTGGAAAATAAGTATGTCCCATGAGAAAAATAAGCATACAAATAAGGAAATAAACAGAGTTAACATGCATTAAATATTGCAGTTTCTAAACAAATAAAGTAAAAGCCAACAGACCTAACTACTAGACATAGACAGACACAAACACTGTAGCAGTAGTTTTAAATTTTTCTTACTATTTAGTTGACACAGGGAATAATTGGTTTATGACACTTTAGCAATATATCATTGTATATTTCTCATATTTTCTCCTGCACCACCGTGCCATGTCCCTCCTACTATTCTTTCTAGTTCTTTCCTGCCTCCAATTGTTCTTTTCTATTTTCCTGTCATATTATATGTAAATGTGCATATATACATATATATTTAAATCCATATTTCACCTATGAGAGAAAATGATCATTTGTTTTCTTCCTCAATGACCCTCTCTAGTCGTCCTCCCACTTTTAAATCTTTCTCTTCCCTAATAGTCTCCTTTCAACTTCAATGTTGTCTGTGTGTATATTTAAAATATAAATTTTATAACTGAGGAAAAAAACATGATATTTGAGCTGGCTTGCCATTCTTTTTCATGCTCTGTATCCATTTCCCTGCAAATAACTTCATTTTGTTTTTCCACCCAGCTGAATAAAATCCTGGTGTGCATGCATTCCATATCTTCATCACCCACTCATCTACTGATGGCCACCCAGGCTGGTCCTCTCCTTTGGCTACTGTTAATAGTGCAGTGAGAATATAACCAGGATATGCAGGTATATATGTAGTAAGTGTGACCCAGAGCCCTTCCTGTATATACCCAGGAATGGCATAGCTGTGTCATGTGGTAGTTCTATTTTCTGTTTTGTTTTTCTTCCCTCCTTCCTTCCTCCTCCTCTTTTTGTTTTTTATTTTTGAGACAGGGTCTCCTGAAATTCACTGTGTAGACCAGGTTAGCATGGAACTCAGAAAGATCTGTCTGCCTTTCAATTTCCTGTTTTTTGAGAAACTGATTTCAGTATATATATATGTGTGTGTGTGTGTGTGTGTGTGTGTGTGTGTGTGTGTGTGTGTGTGTGTGTTTGCCATTCTGATTGTGTAAGATGGAATCTCAAAGAAGTCTATGGCTGTTGTTGTTTTTAAGAAAATGTTTTTTAATTAATTTTATGTATATGGATATTTTGTCTGCATGTAAAAGTCTGTGAATCACATGTGTGCAGTGCCCATGGAGGCCAGAAGAGGGCATCTGATCTCCTGGGATTAGGATTACAGATGGTTGTGAGCTACCATGTGGGTGCAGGTTTTTAATCACTGAGGCATCTCTCCTGCATCTCAAAGAAGTTTAATTTTACATTTCCCCCATGGCTAAGAATCTTTAGCTCCCCCCCTTTTTTTTCCAAATTGTATTTCTTCTTTTGATGACCATTTATTGAGTGGCTTAGTTTAGGTGTTTAATTTTTGGAGTTCTTTATATATCGTAGATATTAGTCCCATACTGTATGGGTAGCTTGCAAAGACTGTGGTGGTATTGGGGATAGAATGGAATACAGGCCTTTCCCAGCACTGTGGCTGAGCTCTTTGTCTATAGCCCCACAGTAGATTTTTAAAGAAACATGCAGAGAAGAAAATACTGGTTGGATTGTGTTTGACTTCAATTTTAAAATTATTCCTCCAAATTTAAGTACACAATACACGAAATGCAGGGTATGGGTGAGGCTTCTGTGGTTTTGAGTTCCAGGACTACGTGAGTTGGAGCATCTCTCCATTCCCACACAGCCCACGTCTGTGAGTGATTATGAGCCCTGAGGAGGAGGAAAGAATGCAAGCATCAGGTGTTAACAGCACTTTCCCCAAACATTCCCCTTCCTGCTTTCCCTAGTAATTCTGGTTTTGGAAAGTTCCCCTCCTGTGGGTCTAAAGTAAACCAAACCACCTCTCCGGAGAGTGTTCGGCAGCCTGGCCCTGTACTCTGACCACTTTGATCTTGATTCCTGGAGGGAAATGACCCCCCCAAAAGGAGATGGAATTTCCAAGGGCTGCCATCTGGTCCTGTGGTGGAGACAAACATGGTTTCAGAGATGTGAGAATTCCCATTCTATGCGAGCCACCTTGCTTCCTACCTGTGACGTGAAAAGGAGCCTTGTTCTTTGTGGGAGGGTGTGCAGTCCATTCCAGGATGGGGCAAAGGCACTTTAGATTATTTTATTGTCTATGCAAAATGAGCTGACGCCTCCCGGATTGCACAGGATTCTTAGAGTTTTGCTTAGTGTATGAGGAACACACCCCACAGCCAGAACAGCCCACCAAGGACCCATCTAGCACTGACGCATGGAAGGGAGCCATACCAAGATGAAAGATACTTTCTTGTATGAAGTGAGGTGATGGAAAAATAAAATGCCCGGACAAGTATGCACACAGACGGATACAGAGTGGAGCTTCCTCGCTGACTTAGTACAGCACCTGACTTTGCAAACTGCCTTTCATTAAAACTGCTTCCAAAACCACTTTACAGTTAATAAAATGCTCGGCTTGGGACTGGGAACATAGCTCAGTTTGGACGGCTGCTTCTCCTGACTGCATGAAGCCCTGGGTTCAATAAAATGGGCGTATGCGGGCACACCTGTAATCCTGATTCTTTGGGAGATGGACAAAGGAGGATTACAAGTTTGCGGTCATCCTAGGCTGTGTAGCATGATGGAGGGCAGTCTGAGATACACGGGACCCCGTTTCAACAAAAACAACAAAAATAAACCAGGAAGTTCAGCACCTGCCAGTTGTTAGGGTTAAAAAAAAAAATCACCCTCAAAGACAGGGGAAAACATTCTCGTTGATGATACCGCTGTCAGGTAGATGTGTCGGGAACCCCAAGGGGTTGAGTCCGGGGTCCAAGTCCATGTTGCAGGTTCTTATTTATTTCTATCAGGCATAGACAACTTCCCTTTTGAGCTGAGACCACCAGTTTGCTTCGCCGCATTTCTCGCTCTATCTCCACCTCCCTGACCTGCCCGCCCTCCAACTTGCCGAGTGAAGGCAGAAAAACACATACAAATTGTTACCCTTTATAAAATGCACCTAAGTTACGGGGGAAAATTTGAGGTTAGATGCATTCTAGACAATTTGGGAGATATTTGACTAAATGTATACCAGGGTCTGTGTTCAATCTGGAGCCAATTTAAGGCCCTCCTGAGAATTTTCAAACACTGAAATTGTGTACAACAAGATCTATTCTAGAAGAAAAATAGAAAAAGAATTGTTGGTTTTGTAAGGTTAAAAAAAAAAAGAAAAGAAAAAAAAGAAAAGAAAAGAAAACTTTCCAATGTCCCGGCTTTAAGAGCAGTTTCTGCTCGGCGATTGCGAATGTGAACAGTAGATGGCAGTGTTGTTCCTGTCTTTGGGGTAATGCCCGCTGGAGCTGCTGCTCAAGCAGTCTGGCTAAACGTCCATTCTATTGGTTTGGTAATAATCATACTGTATCCAGAAACAGAGGAATCTGCCTTCATAATTCTCATGAGCCCCACCCCCGCTTTTCTGTAGTGTTGAGGGTGTTGAAGAATCGCGTGCTACCATCGTCTTTTGCTGTATCTAATGAACTCAATCAAGGAGTCAGGAAGAGCCAGCCGGCTAAGGTCTATGAAACACTCGTTTTGAAAAATTACCCCAGACACTTTTTTGGAAAAAAAAAAGAAAAAAGAAAGCAGAAAAATTGCAGAGTTTCTACCATTTCAACAGTAGCAAATTTAGCAAACTAATAATCAGAAAACAATGTCAGAACTATTGTGGTGTGTGAGTAATGAGCCAGGCTCTGTGCCCAGTGGTCCCCATGTCTGCCGTGATGCAGTGGGAACCATCACCCCCATTTCACAGATGAGGTCACTGACTTTCAGAAAGTTGAAACACTTCCTCTGAGGTGTCAGTTAATGGCTCTGCTGTTTACTGCCCCAGACTATAAGGATAATTTATTACATTTTTCTAAAGACAGTCATAGCAAAGGCAATTCATAATTTCAGAATCCAGGCTTGAGACGCACAAATTCACAACAAGGAAGAAGGAGGTCTTCTATACCCTACCCAAAGTAATATATCAAGTATGTGTGGTGTACAAATTGTAAATCTATCTACCTTTTAAGGATGTTATTGTAATTTCAAAGTATCTTTGCAGCATAAAACTTCTACCTCATGAGAATTAATAGTCATTTACTCCGCAGTTCTCCCAGGCTGGTCTTAACTCATGAGAGCCATTGGTTCTCCCACCTCAGGCCCACAGTGCTAGAATTACAGGCATCGCCCCTGTGCTTCGCTCCACTACACTTTCCTTAAGTGAAAATGCATGTCTGAGAAGCACTTTCTTGCAGCAGCTTCTCCTTGCTTGCAAGACACCCCCCCCATTTTTAAAATTTGAACTAGAAACAAGATTGTTTTACATGCCAATCCCAGTTCCCTCCCCCTCCCCTCCTCCCCTGCCCCCCCAACTAAAACCCTACCTATCACATACCCTTTCTGCTCCCCAGGGAGGGTGAGGCCTTCCATAGGGGCTCTTGAGAGTCTTTTGTGTCCTTTGGGACAGGGCCTAGGCCCACCCCTGTGTCTTGGCTCAGGGAGTATCCCTCTATGTGGAATGGGCTCCCAAAGTCCATAGTTTTGCTAGGGATAAGTACTGATCTACTACAAGAGGCCCCATGGATTTCTGAGGTCTCCTCACTGACACCCATGTTCATGGGGTCTGGATCAGTCCCATGCTGGTTTCCCAGCTATCAGTCTGGGGACCAAGAGCTCCCCCTTGTTCAGGTCAGCGGTTTCTGTGTGTTTCACTAGCCTGGTCTGGACCCCTTTGCTCATCACTCCTCCTTCTTTGCAACTAGATTCCAGTTCAGTTCAGTGTTTAGCTGTGGGTGACTGCTTCTACTTCCACCAGCTGCTGGATGAAGGCTATAGGATGGCATATAAGTTAGTCATCAATTTCATTATCAGGGGAGGGCATTTAAGGTAGCCTCTCCTCTGTTGCTTAGATTGTTAGTTGGTGTCATTTTTGTAAATCTCCAGACATTTCCCTAGTGCCTGATTTCTCTTTAAACCTATAATGTCTCCCTCTATTATGGTATCTCTTATCTTGCTCTCCTCTATTCTTCCACAGACTCAACCTCTCTGTCCCATCATGTCTTCCTCACCCCTCCTCCCTCTTCTCCCCTTCTCATTCTCCTAGCTCCCTCTCCCTTCTCCCCCATGCTCCCAATTTGTTCAGGAGATCTTGTCCCTTTTCACTTCTCCGGGAGACCATGTATGTCTCCCTTAGAGTTCTCCTTGTTTCCTAGCTTCTCTGGCAGTATGGATTGCAGGCTGGTATTCCTTTGCTCTATGTCTAAAATCCATGAGTGAGTACATACCATGTTTGTCTTCTTGTGACTGGGTTACCTCGCTCAGAATGGTTTCTTCTAGTTCCATCCATTTGCCTGCAAATTTCAAGATTCCATTGTTTTTTTCTTTTCCACTGAGTAGTACTCCATTTTGTAAATGTACCACATTTTCTCTATCCATTCTTCACTTGAGGAGCATCTAGGTTGCTTTCAGGTTCTGGCTATTACAAATAATGCTGCTATGAAAATCGTTGAACAGATTTCCTTGTTGTATGAATGTGCTTCTTTTGGGAAATGCCTAAGAGTGGAATTGCTGGATCTTGTGGTAGACTGATTCCCATTTTCCTGAGGAACCGCCATACTGATTTCCAAAGTGGCTGTATGAGTTGGCACTCCCACCAGCAGTGGAGGCAAGACACTTTTTATTGTGAGTCCACAGTAGTGAGGGCCACTAAAAACCAGCAGGCTCCCCTTCCATGGGAAGTGGAAGGCTGGCAGTACAAGGAAGCTCCCCCAGGTATCTCCTTTGGAATCAAGAGAACTCAGTAGAGCTCACCTTCCCATTGTCAATAGGCGAGGAATTCCTCAAGTACATACTTGGGAAGTTAGTTACACTTCAGATAAGAGCAGTGCGTGAAGGAGCCCCTGAGAAGGTTTGAGTTTTGTTGGCTCTGAGAACTTGAGTTTGATCAACATAGAAAAGGTCTGCAAACATCTCGAGAACTTGGGTTTGAAGAACCGAAGAGGCAGAACAAACTCACAAGGCAGTGAAGGCTGGCTTCCACTTGGACTCTCAAGTCCCAGACTATCAAAGCACTCCACGCCTCTCAATTTCTCTTTGAGGGCCTCATGTATCTTTATGAGAAAAGAGTGGACGAGTTTAGGTGAATAAAACCCGAAATGTGATAGTAAGCCTCAGGTTATCCCCTCGCATGTGAAGCTCTGAGCACTCACCAGTTGCAAGCAGAAGCTCTCCTCAATACTCCCCTATGTTAAAGTTATAAATCAAGCTAAAAACTGAATGAATACTGAGTGGGGGAAATGCTCTGCTTTCTAAGATCAACAAGTATACTTTCTTAATGGTTTGGAAGGAATCTGAATTCATGGAGCCTTCTGGGTTCCATGGCAGAGCATTGACATACAAAAGATACCGACTCCTCATTGCTCAAGAAGCCATATGAGCCTTTGTGGGGTTACCCAGATCATACGTCCATGCTCTGCCCCCCCCCCAGCTCCGAAGCATGGGGTTAATAAAACAGCTTCATGACACGACAGGCTCAGTAAGATCCAGTGAAGAAGTGTGGACCCTGGAAACTGTCTGCAAGGCCATCAGAGTGAGGACAGCATGGTCATATTTGGATGGAAAGGGGGTGAAATTTCTTGGGGGTCAAGTTTTTTTAACCCTGCAGAATTTCCACTCCACAGAGAAGGAGAGACCCGAGGCTGGCCAGGGTCCAGCATGAAGAACATGGGCTTGGCTAAGGTCCTCTTTGGAGGCTCAAATGTCTATAAAATTTCAAAGTGTCTTTAAAACTTGGCTTCTCTGTAAAGCACGAGGTCACAATGGGAGACAGCTGGAAGAACAGGATAGGAAGGCTGAGGGAAGAGTTGAGAGAACATTCCTCAGCAAAGGTGAGGGGGAAGGGATAGAAATAGATTACATGGCTCAGGCCCAGGCAAACAGAACCCTGCACTGTGGTTCCAGTATTTTAGAAGAAAATTGTGTGGTGATTTGGAAAGACTGGCATTACCCTAAAGCAAAGCCCTGATGCTACGCACGCAAGTGTTTGGGTTATTGGAAACTTGGGTTACAGTCACAGTGCAATTTTGATTTGGGGATAGTGAGAATCAGTAGTATCAGGGGTGTCTCTTAGGTACATGTAATGGGAAGGAAGGAACTAGAACTGGGAGTGGGGGTGCACCCCTGCAGTCCCAATGCTCAGGAAGCTGAGGTAGCAAGGTCACATGTTTGCCTTCTTTTGAAGAACACAGTGGTTTATTACATTCCATGCTCTACCAACTGGACCCAGGATGAGTCTGCAATTGTTTATTCTCGTAATCAGATGGACATGACCCCTGCGTTCTGAGGTTTCAGTATCTCTCTTCCATCACACCCTACCTCTTACCCACTGTGGCTCATAGACAAGCCTGTCTGGACAAGGCTATGCTTAGATGACTTTATCCATTGTGAATCTCATTTTCGGATCACAAAGCTATTTCCTGGTTCCCCCAAGAACCCTGCTTGCAGATGGTGGGTATGAGCTGGCACCCTTACATCCACCACAGCACAGCACTGTCCACTTGCCCCGCCTTAACCTGCTGTAAGGATCTATGCTTTCCTTAGCATGCCTGCCCAAGGTAGCTGAGGCTAATCCAGACCTGAGAGCAGCAAGACTTGAAGGTCTGTGCTTTGCTAGCTTTCTCTTCTTTTTTTTTCTAAATCCTTTTTAAAGATTTAAAACCATTTGTTAAAGTCAACCTTTATTTTTATTTTATGTGTATGTGTGTTTTACCTGCATGTATGTCTGGGCAGCATGTGCATACAGTGCTGTTGGAGCCAGAAAAAGAGTGTTGGATCTGCAGTTACAGATGGCTCTGAAGCACCATGTGGGTACTGGGAACCAAACCCCATCCTCTGGAAGAGCAGTAAGTACTCTAAACTGCTGAGTCATTGCTCCAGCACCTAGATTTGAAAAGTTGTTACTTGTGTAAAAGTGTGTGTGTGTGTGTGTGTGTGTGTGTGTGTGTGTGTGTGTGTGTGTATGCACCTGTGGGTGCAGATGCCAGTACAAGCCAGAAGGGCCATCAAATCCCCTAGAGTGGGAGTTACAGGGGATTATGCTGGGAACCAAACTTAGATCCTCTACAAAAAGCAATACCCGTGCTTAACTACTGAGCCATCTCTCCAGCTCTCTCCCTTTTTAATCTATCAGAACAATATTTATTATATAATTATTGAACAATTAACTGTAAACTTAAACTATTGTGACAATTGATTTACACGGTCTGAACAAGATCCAATGCTTATATTTCTGTCAGGTCTGATAGACCTAAATAATTAATTATTTAGATTTTCTAGGCTTAGATATATCCTACCCAAAATGTCTTTTCTAGCTTAGAAGGAAGCAAAATGTGCAAAGATGGGACGTGGACTTTGGGTACAGGATGACTTCCTGCCTCTGTCTCTAAAGTATAAGGGGACCACAGAGCAGCAGTTTCCTCCTCCCACCAACCTGAGTTATCTCACCGTCCCTTGTTTCACCAACTGTCTGTCTTATATTCCTCCTGTTTGAGACATCTGGAGTGGCATCAGAACAAATGATGAGCAGAAAGGCTGGCATCTCCGGGCCTGGTGTCTGGCAGCATTATCTGATAGGCTTTCCTGCCTTGTAGAGTGAAAGTTTGGATTCTATAGTTCTCAGGTCTTTTGGGCAACATTCCCAAGACTCAGTTCCCTGTTACTGGCTCTTGAGTGGGTCCCATGGAGGGAGATGCTCAGGTATGTGGGCTGTCACAGGATCCTTCCCAGGAACAATTGGCTGCTGTGTTTTCCTAACCCCCTAGCAGAGAGACTGCCAGTCTCTTGTCCTGTAAGAACTCCAGCTGTGTGCCAGGCCTCAGGAGATCAGTTTTAAATCCACACCTCAGAAAGAAAGCACCAGTCCTTGGTGACCACAGTGCTGAGGGAACTCAGCAGGGCTTTGCCAGGGGCCACACTGTTGATCCTGGCACATTTTCCATCCTGATGTGGACAAGCCATGGGGAGACCAACCCGCCCGCTCTCACCCTCCATCCTTGCTCCCCTGCTGTGCAGGGGGTTTGGGTTTCTGAGACTCTGGGGGAGCTAAGTAGCTTGTCTCGGGCCAGGGGTGTGTGGCCTGTTCCTGTTGCTTCCAAGCCAACTTTAATGTGCTCAGATAGCTAGTGCCCACAACCCCATGGCTGGAAGATGACTCAGGGCCAGATGCAATCAGACTGGGAGGCAGGCAAGTTTTAATGGAAACTGGAACATTGTAGGTCACACCTAGGGTGTATGTCATATAAAACTAATGTAGTAGAGAGACATGTGAAGTATTGACAGGAGTTTCCCACCTCCCCCCACAGCTATGTCCCTGCCAGCTGGGCTGAGACCAGAGCCAGGCATTGTCTGGAAAAAAGGGAGGGATGTCCAGAAGGGGCCAAGTAAGAGACAGTGCAGTCTGCCTGCAGAGCTCAAAGCCCTGTGATCTTTCAACTATAGTCACGTACCTTAAGAGATAGGGCAATGACCGTAACTCACTCAACACACCTCTCTACAACATGAATGTACCATCTCCCGTGGGAATGGGAGAAAAAAAAAAAAACAGGTGTAAATAGGGGGTAAAGATTTAGGAATGTGTGTTTATAAAGCAGAAGGATATCTGGACCCAGAGTCTGTCCTAAAACAATATATTCTGGGCCAGACCTGAGGGACATCCTGGAAAACACCATGCTAGAAGACCTTAGGAGTATGCCCAGGAGTTGGCATGCATGGGGAAAGGTCCTCCTCTCTCTCTGGGAATGATTCTATCCATGATGGATTTGTGGTCTTAAAACAAATGACCCCATGACTTAGTTTCTCAGGAAGGAACTGCATGTGGAGCATGGACCATATGATGTAAACAGGGAAGTCCTTGGAGGCTCCAGCAGGTTCAGCCCCGCCTGGCAAAACACTGTGAGGGGACTCACAATTAAGTCTAGTACTGATATGGAAAATATCAAAAGGGGGAGCTACAACTTCAGAGGCACGGCTGCTAGGTAGGGAGACCCAGTATAGGACCCAAGGAATGGAGATATCTGTTCATGAGAAGAATGGTGTCAAGGGTAAAGACATGACAGCAGTGACAGATCAAGACAGACAGACCATTTTCCATGAATGCCATCACATGGGCAACACTCATGAACTCTTCTCTCTTAAAGTCCCAGTATAGGAAAGGTAAGTTTCCATAGATCACCTTGTCCACGTTTGTGTATAATATTGTAATTCACAAAACTTAGACCCCCCAAACTTGAAAAATCACAAAAATGACTATTTCTCAAAATGACTATGTGTTTTATACATGCCATGCAATGGTACGTCAGGAAAGAAATATATAAGTAAGTAGATAAAGTGTAATAACTAATTTGGCATGTGTGTGTATGGTATGTGTCGGCTGTGTGTGATATGTGCGTGCATGCATGTGTCTATGTGTACACATTTGGAAGACAGAAGAGCTACTTAGATGTCTTCTTCAGTTGCTCTCTACCTACCTTTGTGACAGTCTCTCACTGAACCCAAAGGCCACTGCACTGTCTCTGCTAGACTGGCTGGCCAGTGAGCTCCCAGGATCTGCCTGTCTTCACCTCCCAGGGCTGGGTTTACAGACATGTGGAGCCATGCCTGGTTTTTACATGGATCCTGAGGATTTGAACTCAGGTCCCCATGTTGCTGTAGCCACTGCTTTTACTCACTGAGCCATCTCTCCAGGCGCAATAAATACTTTTATTATGGTTCTGGGCCATTTTTAGCTTTACTTTTAAACATAGAAAGCACCTTTACTGGCCTTGAACTTACAAAGATCTGCCTGCCTCTACCTCCCAAATGCTGAGATTAAAGGCGTGCGCCACCATCACCCAACTGAACCCTCAGGCTTATCCTCCTTCAGATACAAGGCTACTGCCAACATCCTCCCTTCCCACTGACCCCATTTAGAATACCTCTGTGTATGTAGCATCCAAAAATGCTGAGCTGATGTTCCCTTTATAATATGGTTCCTGAGAAACACACTGGACACAAGTCATCTCAGTTTTTTTTTTTTTTTCTTTTTTGAGACAGGGTCTCTCTATATAGCCCTGGCTGTCCTGGAACTCAGTATGTAGATTAGGCTGGCCTCATACTTACAAAGATCTACCTGCCTCTGCCTCTGGAATTCTGAGATTAAAGATGTGCACTACCACGCCTGGCCCCACTTGTGCTCTTATCTCTTCTACCTCCCCTTCTAAAGGAGCCTATTCAGAGTTTGCTCCATAAATTTCTCATTCCTGTGCACAGCAGAGCACTTGCTGTGGTACAGACTTCTTGGGAGCAGCAGTTTGGTTGCCAGGGAGACAGAAGGGAGGATATTATCATCTTTTTAAGTCTCCAAGAAGTGTCTCAACATAGAGTAGGAAGAGGCAGAGAACTTCCACTTACCAATCACCAAGGTTTATAGGGACCCGCACTACCATGGCCTTTTCTTTTTTTAAAAAATTAAGATATATTCAGATTTTTCCCACTCTCTTTCATCCCTCCAACCCCTCTTGTGTCCTCCCTCCCACTTTCTTTCAAATCCATGGTCTCTTTTCTCTAATTATTTTTATATGTGTGGCATTTTTATACTCCAGTGGAAAACATTCACTAGATGTGGACCTTGCCAGTTGTGGCCACACTGTCCAGTTGGGAAGGGGCTGCGTGTGTGTTCTCTTCATCGCCCCATGCAGGGTGGGCTCTAGATGTATATTAAAGGACAGTGCGTTACCAGGACCTTCGGCTGCTTTGTTTCTCTTGGCACTGGGCTTACCTAGGGTGAAGGTCCTAATGAAACCCACTTTCTGAACAGAGCTCCCTTTCATGCTCCTTATGACATAATGTGGCTTTGAAGTCTCAGCTTAGGAGAGAGAGAACAAAAACAATGTGCTGTTATGGGGCTCTAATGTTGCATGTCACCTGAGTGCTTCACTTAATTGCATGCTCATTAACTGGATGCTCTGTGCAGCAGATGAGAATATCTTTTGCTCTGTCCCAAAATGACTGGAAAGGAAGGGACTGGAAAGCTGTAGATTTGAACAATAGCTTCAAACCACAGGTGAACCTAAACCCTGCACCCCTGTAGTAGCACCCTGAGCTCTAAACCAAGTTCAGAGAGCCAGAAGGGCCATATAAATCTCCAAGGGAGAGAAACACCACAAAGCCAGGTGACAGACATCAGTAGCCAAGCTCCAAGTAGGGTTCAGATCCAACAAATGAATGAATGCCATTGGACCAAGAGCTCTGCTCCCCAAGAGGGTGACAGGCACTGTTAGCCATCAAAAAGATTTCTCTTTTTATTATTAAGAAACCCACCAAGTCTCTCCTCAGTTCCATGTTCCCTTGGACTCTTTAGACTGCCTATCACTGAATCTCACAAAGCTAGCAAGGGGAATAAAGGAACCCTCATAGAGGTGACCACAGGCCTGGGGATTAGCAGTTGTCTGTTGCCCTTCTGACTTTCCATGTTATGTTTGGTACTTCCCAACAGCCTGGTCCCATAACTGTTTCAGCCCCAAAAGAACACTCAGAGACTTATATTAATTATAATACCATTGGCTGTTGGCTAGGGCTTCTTATTGACTAGTTCTGTCTTAATTATTAACCCGTTTCTATTAATCTTAGTATTTCTACATGGTCCATCTTACCGGAGATCGCCTGACTCGCACCCTTTCTTCCTGGGATAACATGACGACTACTCTCTCCTACACCTCCCAGAATTCTCTACATCTCCTAGACCAGCCTATCTTGCTGCCTCATTGGCCAAACAGTGCTTTACTCATTAACCAATAAGAGAAACATATTTACAGAACGACATCTCCCATCACTTCCATCTTGTCTCAGGCCCAGCAGTGCCTTGGCAGGACTTGCAAGCTACTCAGATTCCCAGCAACTGGAAAGGTCTTGGTGCATCATGACAGCAATAGTGTAGATGGAATAAATGCATAAGGTCAGATAGAGAAGCTTGTTGGCTTTACAATGCAAAGAAGATGGTGCACAGATGTGTGGAATTGAGGGAAAGCAAGAGGAACTCCACAAGGGAAGAGTGAGGTGAATGGGCTGGACAGATGACTCATTGGCTAAGACCACTGACTGTTCTTTTCAGAGAATGTTAAATTCAATTCCCAGCACCCACACTGGCTGGCTCACAACCACCTGTAACTCGAGTTCTGGGGATCTGGCACCAGAATCTTCTGGTCCCTATGGGCATTGTATTCACACATATGCATAATTAAAAATAAAAACAAAATTTTGAAAAAAAAATTTAAAAATGTATTTTTTTTTAAAGTGAGAAGAACATGAAAGACAGATCCTTTCTCTTCAGTCACCAGCTGTGTACGTTAAAAATCTCAGAAGATGGGGAACACAGATCCACTGGTGACCCTCTGTGGCCCACTGGAGTGGCAGCTAGGGAGGGAGAAGGATTTGGGAGAATGGGTATGAACCAAGTAAGATGCCTCTTTCTGGAAAGCAGAGTTGTGCTCAGTGGGTCAGGAGCATGACATGTGTGTGTGCCTATGGTCTAGGAGGAAGTGCTCCTCTGCTGTAGGGAGGAGGGTGAGGAGTCCTCTAGAGCACCAGGCAGAATCCACACACTGGGACCTTCCTATGCCTCTGCAGTATTTCCATCCTTGAGAATGAATTATAGGGCTGGAGGGATAGCTCAGCCAGTAAAAGCTAGGCGCACAACCAAAAATATAAGAGAATGAATTGTAGACTTCTGGAGTATTGTTGGTAACATGCATTTCTTTATCCTTTCTCCTAAGACTGTGGGAAATGTTACAGTATGAAGTCTTCATGAAGGGAAGTCTAAGAAGTTGTAAGCTCTTGAGTTGCTGCTGCCGTGACAGACGTGACCAGAAGAACTTAGTGGAGGAATGGGTCACTCAGCTTACACTTACATATCCATTGTTGAGGAAAGCAGGGCAGGAACTTGGAGCAGAAACAATGGGGAAAGCTGCTTGTTTGCTATTTTTCTGAGGGATTCACTTACTTGTGGATGGTTTCTTGTAAACCTAGGATCAGCTACTCAGGGGTGTGGTGCCCACAGTGCACTCCTGCATCAATTAATAATCAAGATAATCCCTCACAGACATGCCCCAAGGCCAGCCTGATCTAGGAAATTCCTCACTTCAGGGTTCTCTTTTCAGATGACACTAGAGCATGTCACGTTGACAATGAAGGCTATCCAGGACAGGAGTAGAAGGTGAAAAAGAACAAGATGAGTAAGAAGTAGACTCAAACTCAGCTCAAGCTAGTTCACATCAGTGTGGACTGTGTGGATAACATAAGGGTGCCAGCCCAGGTAGGGAAACGTGTTTGTTAGCTTTAAGCAAAACAAAACAAAACAAAAGCAATAGGATAAGCCTAGATATGGGCATTTATTTTATAAATATTTATAAATGAAGAGAACAAAACATGAACAGATAATTTCATATTTGGGTCACTAATTAACACAGTAAGAAAACAGGAAAATCAATTCCAAATTCTATACAATATTTTCTTCACCAAACTATTTTATCACTGGAGTTTCTGTCTCTGTCTCTGTCTCTTTCTCTCTGTCTCTTTCTCTCTCTCCCTCCTCCCCTATGTGTGTGTGAGAGAGGGGGTGAGACAGAGAGAGAGAGCAAGAGAGAGCAAGTGAGAGTGAGCGAGCGAGCAAGAGCGCATGTGTGTGGTATACTATGTACTAAAGATGGAGGTATGTACTCACAGTCCCAACACACCCACAGACATAATTGTTATGGAGCTGATTGTTATGCTCCATGACTCAAAATACACATATATTCCATGGAAGCTGCAGTGAATGAACATAGCTACACCCATACTTTTGGTTGCATCGGTGAAGGCAACCCATTCCTTCACAAGCTGACGACTAGATTTAAGGAATGGTTCACTTTACTGGAAACCAGCACTGACTCAATGGGACTTTATGGATTTAGTGGAAGGACCACCAGCCTTGCCCCGGCTCTGGGCCTACAAGATAGATAGGCAGTAATGCAAATTACTCTGATTAGAGTTGGAAATCTCTGAATCCCTATTGTCCATCTGACTCTCTTAGTCCCTGTCAAATCCATTACATTCATGAGTCTTACCTGCTACCATTGTCCTTTACCTGCTACTTATTGTCCTTTAGAGACAGACATTATGGGGTATATTTGAGACCATATTATTGGTTAAAGGCAACTACCTGTGCTCCTTAAAATGTCTGAACATTTATTAATGATAATAATGTAAGCCCAGGGACAATTAATGTGTGCAGGACTCACTATATTATCTTAATTATGCTTCATTTTCACCAAGAAATTGATGTTTGGTTATTTCCAAGTTGTACTATTGGCTGAATTTACTGGATTAGGTCATTAAAGCCCAGTGGTCCTTAGCCAGATTCTCTGTGGACACTATGCAGAATGAGTATGTGCTGTCCCATCCCCCTCTGCTAAAGCATCTGTTGTCAGTGGCTTTGTTCCAATCCCTCCTAATAAACAAATTAAGGTTTCCCAGGAATAAGTAAAAGTCTTTAAAATTTCTGGCCTGCCCTGGCTTCCTGTGAGCACAGTCACAAAAGCAGCTTGATACAGGATGACTAATACTACCAAAAATGGGATTCTCAATCTTGCATGGTGGTCTCTGGTTTGCACCCAGGGCAGTATCCCACACACCACAAAGAATGAGCTATACCGGTGGGGATGTGAGCATGTTACAAACAGGGCCAATTGTGGTGCACTTGCAGGTAATGCAAGAAACACTTAGAAATGCTAACCAAACCTCACATTGTCCCAGTTTATAGTGATAGACTCACAGGGGATAATTCTGTCCTTCCCAAAGAACACAGTATCATGATCTCAGTACTAATGACTTAGCTAAAACCTGTTTATGTAATGTGCTTACAATGCCAGTCTCACTTACATGAGGTCTCTCCCTAAGTTGCTGGGTTTTTAAAATAAAGGCAGGGACTCTTAAATCAAATTCATGTGTAAACAGCAAGATTCTCTTTGCTGGCTGGCTTCATTCAGTAACACCCTATTCTCTAAGCCCAGGTATTTTGGCTTTTTATTGCATGGGTCTTTGGTTTTCTATACCAAGAATTTCAAGAGGAAAATAATTCCTATTTCTGTTACCCTCCCAGGAGGAAGCCCAAGACCGCTTGGATCCAGGCAGAGCCCTTCCTGTTCTCCAGAGCCATATGTGGGGTTTTGGCTCAAGGAATAATTTGGGTGTGTCCTTACAAACATTTCTGTCTCTGAAGGGCTCACACAAGGAAAGGCTGGCACAACTAGAAAAGGGAGCTGATATTTCTGGGCTTGCGGGCTTATGTGCTGTTCTACCTGATGACGGAGGTGTGGAAATAAAGTCAGATGGTTCACTGAATCAATTCCTTTTGACACTGAGATGGCTGAAGGTCACACTGAATCTGTTCCTCATCCTGTAACATAGGGAGGCCATCACTTATCTTAGTGTCTAGGGCAGGAAAGAGAGAGCAGGGGCTGGAGGTGGACCTGTGCCAGCTGCCTTCTCTATGACTGATGCTAGCCAGGAGTCCTAACGGCCTCATTTCAGCTAACTCTATGGCAGTTGAAGGGAGTAGATAGTGTGAGTCCTGCTATGTCACTGATGTGAACTGATTTGCAGCCAAGGTCTTGGACGTGGTATATATCAGAGCTGGGTGTTAACCTCTCATTTAATTCTGAACCCCATTTCTTTTGTGCTTGTTTATACAGATAAACTGGTACCCACATGGGTAAGACAGGCCTTCATTGTCCAGTGGGCAGTAATTTCTCAATGATGCAAGCCATCTGTAACTCATGTCTCCCTGCCCCACACATCAGGAATGCACAGATTTTTTTCTGACAAAAAGCTCACATATTCTAGTCAATTTTTTTCCAATTTAAAATAAACTATTTCAAAAAACAGGTTTTATTCTCAGGAATGGTGAGGTAATTCTCCCTATAGCTCATATAGTAAACTCTACCAACTGGGGGAAAATATCCCATCAGACCTTGTGATGGGTCAAAGTATGTTTTCTTTTGGTGTTAGCACATTTGTGCATTACTTTTCTAATTTAACTCTGGAGGAGGAAAGGGTCTCTGCAGCAGGTGGTCCATGAGCAGTCTCAGCTCTCACAAAGTGTGAAAGTGGAGTATCTCTTGGATCTATCCCTGCCTGCCTAGGAAATGCCTAGGGAATGGATAAACACTGGGTGTCTTCAAGATAACTGAGTGTTCCGCATGACATAAGCATACCAACGGTTCCTTTCAGAATGTCACAAATGTTGGGCAAGTTGGGGGAGAGGGAGAGAGAGAGAGAGAGAGAGAGAGAGAGAGAGAGAAAGAGAAAGAGAGAGAGAGAGAGAGAGAGAGAGAGAGAGAGAGAATAAAGCATAGTGAAATGTCCATCATCCTCCACATAAAAATGTTTTCAGAACATAAAAACTCAAAGCTATTTTCAGAAAGGCATCACGACAATGGAAAATACCTTTGCCATCTGTTTCCCATCATTCTCTTATCGGCTTCCCATCCTTCATTTTGAGAGGTGCAGCTTTGTCTTTAGATTTGGGCTTTAAGGCTTGAGGGTTCTAGCTGTGGGTTTCCATACATTTTTACCCACAGTCTCCGCAGTATGCTTTTTGTGGGAGGCTATTTGGGTGAACAGCCTGGCTGCTGGAGTTAAGGGCTCTGTGGCCGTGGGCTGGGTCTGCGCTTGGAGTGCATGTGAGGAGAGTTATACTTCCTGGCAGTTTCTGTTCCCCTCAGCATTTCTCTAGGGAATGGACTTTAATACCTTCAATCATCCTGAGTCAGATCTAATTCATGACTATCAGAGCAGGATAGACTTCTCACCACCAGTTTGGAATAAACACCTTGGAATGGGTGTGTTGCTGTTTGCTGCTGCTTAAGAACCAGGACTGGAGAATCAGTCACCCTGTGCCAAGCAGGGGGTTCTGAGATTGCACTAATTGCTAAGATACTAATTGCATGTGTGTGGCTTTTCTCTCATCCTTAAGTTTTCAGTTCTCTTTACTCATTTGGCACATCTTCCTATTGTGTGTGTGTGTGTGTGTGTGTGTGTGTGTGTGTGTGTGTGTGTGTGTCAGAGAGGAGGAGGAGAGAGAGGAGGAGGCGAGAGAGAGAGAGAGAGAGAGAGAGAGAGAGAGAGAGAGAGAAAGAGAGAGAGAGAGAGTAATGATGAGAAACTGTGACAATAAGCTTTTACCAGCCCCAATCCCTTAACTGTTGTTTTTCCTCCTTGCTCCTAAGTACAGGATAGGAGGAGGCAGGGGCAGGTGAGGTGTGCTGCTTTCTCTCTAAGGGTCTGTGGTTTGTGTTCTGCATGTGAAAAGGATGCTTGGAGCAGAAGATTCTGGAAGCAGGGGATTTGAATAGATATTTTAGGAGGTAGCCTTGATGAGACTGAAGGGACCAGCTCCCCTTTCGGCAGTCATAGTGGCCGAACACATGCTTGTCTGACCTTGTCCTGGACACTAGAAAGTCACATGCCTGCCTCGTGACAAGGAACCAATCAGAAGTTAGCTGGTGGCGCTATGCTTTACTACCCTGGGTGTACTTTACAGACAAGCACACAGCAATGACTCAGAGCAGAGCAACCACCCTGGGAGGGCCTATGGGCCATAACAACCAGTTGACCAATCAACACAGGGCAAGCCCTCCAAGCCTGGAGGCACACGAATAGTGAGCCTGTGCATACCCCTAGACACTCCCCTTACGCTTCCCTACAAGATCTCTTGGGAGGCCCTAGGTCTTGTCTTTGCGAGCCATCCGCCATGGCGGGTGGGTGAAAGACCCAAGCTAACATGGGGTTAGCTCGTTAAATTACAATAAAGCCTCGTGCAGTTTGCAGCAAGCTCTCGAATCCACCTGGTGATTGGGGTGACCGTGGTCATGGCCTGGGACCCCGGATACCTGAGTTTTCCGGGGGTCTAACAAGACTATTTGACTTCTAAAATCCTATGAGTTATTATCATTAAAGATAGTAATTGAGAGAAATACTCTTTCTGCCCAATTATTTCTTTTACCAAATAATTGTATTGTTTAGCCAGGCTCAGTGGTTCTCAGCCTTCCTAATGCTGCAACAATTCCTCATATTGTGGGGACCTCCAATTAGTTTGCAGTCCCACCAATTCGGGTTCCTTTTTCTCCACATCCTCTTCTAGAATTGGCTGTTGGTTGTTTTGTTGATTTTTGGCATTGTTATTGAAGTAGAAGAAGTCTTAAAGTTGTTTTAATTTGCATTTCCTTAGTTGCTAAGGACAATTTTTGAGATATTTCTTAGCCATTTTTTATTTGTTTTTTTTTTTTTTGAGAACTATCAGTTCCAATCCATAGTCCATTTTGTTTAACTCCTCCCATATCTCCTCTAGTAATGCACCCCTCTTCATTCCTTTTTCTTTGTTTTTTTGAGAGCCCACTAAGCCCAGTTAGTACTGGAGCATGGGCATGGGGCCCTCCACCGAAGCACAGGAAGCTAACAGTGGCCATATCTTCATAATGAATGGTTCTCTCTCCTTTAGTTATCATTGGCCTATAGCTCCTCTGTAAAAGGTGGTGCCTGAAGACCATTTACCTCATCAATGCTGGAATGTTGGCTTGCTTGACCTTGTATAGGTCTTGTGCATGTAACCACTGCTTCTGTGCGTTCACGATTTCAATAGCCCTGTCTCATCTAGAGGACAGCATTTCATTCATGCTTTCCATCCTCTAGCTCTTGCCTTCTTTCCACCTCTTCTTCTGTGATGTTTCCTGAAACTTGGTGGTAATGGAGCTAAGATAGATGTCCTCCTTTAAGGCTCTTCACTAGTGTCAATTTTTTAGCATATCTGTTAGATATGCTAAATGTATTATGAATACATCTTTCCTTACTAGGTCCAAGGAACTTAATAATCTCTGAACTCTGTAGCTCCTTAATAGCCTAGATGAAGTGAAGTGAGTTCCTGAGCAAATGCAGATAACAAGATGTAGTACATACTTGACAGTGTATAGTATATCTATATACTGAGAATGGCACTGGAAGGAAAATATGTCCCTGCCTGAACTTTTTCTTACTGCTTCCATTGCCAAATATATAGCAAAAATTAGTACCACTCAAGTTATTGAAATAGCTCCTAGCTGGCCTTTCTACATCTGTCCTTGAGGACCACTTGTTTGTTCACCCCTCAGTAGCCAAAATGATCCATTCAACTGCCATTATTTTTTCCATTTCAAGAAATAGTTAATTGCTTACTATGGTCTTGGCACTATCCCATGTCAAATAAATAACTCATAAATGGGTAATATTTTAAGTTTTCTTAGAAATTTCTAAAAACATTTCTAGAAAGATTTGTTGTATTTTTGCATGTATTTTTGCTTATATGTGTGTCTGTGAATCAATGCATGCCTGTTGCCTATAGAGGTCAGAATATGGTGTTGGATCGCACAAAACTGGAGTTCTAGATGGTTGTGAGGCACGGTGTGGGTGCTGAGAATTGAATACAAGACGTCTGGAAGAGCAGTCAGTGTTCTCAACTACTGAGACATCTTTCCAGCCCAAATAATATTTTTCAAGGCTTCATTCAACCAGAAGCTTAATTTGCACCCAGTATGCCATAAACCCTCTGTCCTCATCAAGGTGATATATATAGAGAGGATACACACAAAGAAAAGACAAGAGGTCAGAGGGTTACAGGTCCAGCCAAGATTAAGAGAACAGAAACTGTCGGGACTTATTACTGTAAAATCAACTATCATCAGAAAAGTCTTCTCATGATCTCAGATAGACATGTCTACCATGTTTGATTATCTATAGGTACTAGGAGAAGAAATCCCTCTGTGTATTCTAGGAAATGCAAGTGTGCCAGCAAGATCACCAGTGGAGTGAGAAGACTCTCAGAAGAGAAGACAAAGAGGTGGGCCTGGGCACTGACTGTCAGGGTCTGGTGGGCTGTCAACTTCTATTCTGTGTAACCTGAGAAGGTGCTAGAAGCTTGGAGAAGAGTGGAGAAATGATCAGAATGACATTTTTAATGGATCACTTTGGCTACTGAGGGCTGAACAAACTTCAGTGCTCATCAAGAACAGGGCAGAAAGTCCAGCTGGAAGACTATTCCAATAACTTAAGTGACAGGTTCTTGTTTTTTTTGTTTTTTTTTTTTTCCTACAACATTGACATTGAATATGGTCACATGCCCGTGTATAATGCAAACAGTGTCCATATGACTTAGTGTAGAGTGTGAGAAGAACAGAGCCAGGATGACGCCTTGAGTTTAGATGATTTCAGAGGCTTCATTCAAACCAAAAACTTCATTTGCATCAGAAGACATAATAGGAACAAGCAACAGACTGTTAGTCTGTTTTTGAGACATAGACATAGCAAAGACTCATGACAAATGGAATGGGCACCAGGATTTGTAAGCAAGTTCACTCATCTGGACCACAGGGCTGAGCTTGAAGAACACAAGAAGTCACACACCCTCTTGGGTTCTCTCCAGCAATTGCTTTTTAGTTGTGTAAATCACTAGATTCCTTTTTCATGTTGGCTGCTGAAAGCTTAATGCTATATTTAGTCAGTCCTTGTTAAATAATAAAATCCTAAAATGAATGTCATAAATAGCAAAAATATAACTAGTAGCTTATGGGTCAGCTATTTGAGAGGTTTTTCTTGCCTGGTTTTCTTATGTGGCGACTGTCACCTGGTAGCTCAGCTGTCACTGGCTATTGGCTGGGTCAAAGTCTTCAGTGGCCTTGCCTACTGTTCATCACTTGAGGCTGGGATCCAAGTGAGAACAAGCAGTAACTGGGAAATCTCATGGAAGTCCACCTTTAGAAACCACACAAAGTTGCAGTCACTGTTTTCTGATGCTCAAGACAAATATACAAGGCAGCCTTTTAAGCTTATTTTGGTAGAAAGAGCTACAAAGAATTTTTGATCAGTTTAATCCAACTAAGACAAGGGGTGGTTAGGAGAAGGTATGTAGAAACTGATTAAACAAATTTTGTATTAGCTACACACACACACACACACACACACACACACACACACACACACACACACACACTAGCATTTTATTTCAGTGTTCTCTATTTATTTTTTTGCATCACCTTGTCCTTTCTAAACACTAGAAAGTGATCTTACTTAAATGTTATTACTTATCACACTGTATTATAGTTTACATTGGAAAAATTTACCTTGATATCTGGGATGCCTTACCTCAAAACACTTTCTGTTAAATTGGTTAGAATTGCTCTAGGGTTTGAAAGTGTCATGCAATTTTAAAGTTAGCAGACATTTCAATGAGCCTAGCTAGGTATCTCCCTCAGAGATATTTTCCACTCTCATTCAGTGAAAGCTGAACTCCCCCATACGTTAGGAGTGTCAGAGCATCACAGTTGTCTTAACTGCTCTTGTTGTTCTCTGTTCCAGTTTCCCTTCTGTGAATTCACAGCCTCAAGAATGACCACTGGACAGAAACAGATACTCCCAAGTAAGAGGAATTGGAAAGAAACTCTATCTTGATTTGGGATTTGCTTCTTCTGAGTAGTTGGAGACTGAAATCGATCTCAATCATATAGATCAATATTGATGTCCTTACTAGTTGGGAATTGATCTGTCATGACCCAGCACATGTAAAGATTTCACCTATGTCTGCCTATTGAGTCAGATTCAAGGAGATTATTGTTTTGCTGAAGACCAGTTGACTGTGGACTCAGCTGGCTCTTCCTGCTATGGGGGATGCTGCAAAGAGTTCTTTTTCTAGTCATTTAGAAGGAAATGGATTTTCACTGGAATATACCATATTAAAATGGCAGGACTTGGATCACATCAAAGCAGGTCAAACCCTGAGCACAAACAGGGACTCCAGAGACAGGGGGAAGAACTTCCTACCTTGATGAATCTTCTTGATCAACAAGGTACACCTTTGTGTGGGTCACAGAGACTCCTGGATGGATGAGACGGGCTCACTAGTTGAGGTTTAGCAAGTTTGAAAATTAAGAAGCACGAGATAATGATGGTGAATACAATTTGACTGAGCAGTGACTTTATCTACTAGCTGTGGAAGGGGTGATGAGTGGTTGGATCTAGTATACAATGAAGGCAGGTTCTCAGGACTTGATGTTGATTAGATATGAGAGGATTCAGGGTGACTCAACTCACTTTGTATAAGTGAGAACAATGATTTTGGAGGTACACTTTTTCCCATCTAAAGATCTTCACAAGGCTTACAATGATAGTGAATGCCGAATGTTGTGATAATATGTTATGATGCTGTTGAGGTGAAAAAAAATACTGTATTCACTCTATGAGCAATGCAATAGTAAGAGAATGATGGGGAATAAACTGAGGTTGAAACTATGTAGTAATGTGCATTACTGGGTCATAGGTGTAGTCCATCAATATTTTGTTATGAAAAAATATAATCATTGAAAATAAAAAATTCTTTGTGGACAAATATCTGTGCCAAGGCTAGTTTCACTTATGCTGCTGTGATAAAATATCCTACAAAAACTCAACTTAAGTGAGAAATCATTTATTTGTCTTATAATTCTGGGTTACAGTCTATTCCCAAGTCATGGCAGAAACTCATGTGCCACTAGTCACATCACTTCCATAGTCAATAACAGAGGGACATGAATGCATTCAGGCCTGTTTGTTTACCTGCTGCTTTCAGCTAGTTTCCCCCTCTCTAATTCTATTCAGGAACCCCTGCCTAGGAAATGATGCAACATAGAGTGGTCTGGATCTCCCTATACAAATTAGCAATCAACACAATCCTGCACAGATGCACTCATGGCACAACCTGATCTAGATATTTCCTCATTAAGACTCTCCTAGCATGTGATTAAGTTGCATTAACTAAACACCACATTGCCCAGTATGTAAAATAAAGTTACCTTTATAATATAATAAAGCTTGCCTTTATAATGCTTTTTCAAATCTTCCAGTCAATCCATCTCTGAATTAACCTATCAAACCATCTTCTATTAAAAACCCTCCATTGAAAGAATATTGCTAAGAGTTGGAGACCAGGCTTGGAAAATAAGCAAGAGGAAAGGAGGGGCAGAAAATAATAATTTCAGGTCACATCATGTCACAGAAGCACTGTGATAAAGAGCCCCTTGTCCCTGACCAGGACATTCCAAGTTACTCAAAGTACACTGAAGCTCTGGGAATCAGTTGTAGTCACACCTAGAACAAGCTCACTGCTCTCTGAGGGGTGACAATAATTGGCTGAACTTATTAATTATGTAACTATCAGCAGCTTAAACATGCCTAAAAGTCCCATGATGCTCCCGTTGAAGCTATGTTATAGTCTAAGTTAGATACTGAATCCTTTAAAAGCTACCTTCCAAACATCCACAAGAAAGAATAGAAGGCACGGATGGATGGCCAGGTGGATGAGGAAATGGATGAGTACAGGGATGGATTAAAAAAAAAGTAGGCTTGAAGAGCTCTGTGCCTGTCCCAAACACACATAGCAGAGATCTGTTATCTTCAAGACTTGTTTCTTTCTGTTCCAATGGATCAGCTTGTACCACAGTTTTGGGCTTGTAATTTTCTTTGCTGCTTTTGGAGATGAAAGTGACCTTATGAAGAAATAAAATCTTGGTGAAAGTAATGAATATGTAAGTTAAGGTGAAATCATACCACTCTGGAATCGTGGCTCGTGCTTACAATGCCAGCACCCAGAAGGCTGAGGTTGCATGAGTGTGGGACCTAAACCACCTTAATTTCAGAGTTTAGAACTTTCAGACAATTCTTTTCTCTTACTTAAGGCACTTGATTTATGATGCTTTGTTAGGACACCGATGCAGCTTGCTTTCTTCATCCTCAAAACAAGTAATGATGGTCTGCTGTACCCCATTGCGGTAGACTAGTTCAAAGTGAAGGTTCACTACAAATTTTACTGGTAGATGTTTGCTGAGTACACATATTACATGGTGTATTTATTTGAAATTCTGATCACCAAATCTGGTCATTAAAATTGAAAAGGGGTATATTTCAAACAATTTAGGTAATATTAGAAATAGCATCTGTGTTAGATGATTTTAAAGGGTCAAAACACACTTAGGTCAAAGATACACATTATAAATTTAAATAAAATCAGAATTTAAGTGTGCAAAATGAAAAGATCTTGAACTGCAATCTTAGTTTAGATAAATAATTTTAAAATAGTTACACAGGTTAATTGATAAAACCCAACATTATATAATCTTTTAAGTTTACAACTTCATTTTGACCTCATATTCATATTTTCTCTCTCTCTGAATAGTCTCAGGTAGAAAAATGAGGGGAGACCTGCTTGGGTTGTCTTCCCTGTGGGGTTTTATGTTGCATCAGGAGCTATGCTTATCTTGAAGGCTAGAAAAATCAGGACAGGACATAGAAAACACCACTGTTCATACCATCTCTCACTGATCCAAGCATGACTCAAAGGGCGAGTAGGTGTATCTAGGGACCCAAGGACAGACTGCAGACCCAGCAGCTATTTGGGACCTTGAAGGGATGCATATGTCATTGACTAATCCTTCATCTACACTCAAAAGAGACTGGCAGCAAGTGAGGGGACTGGATGTTTGTAGATTGCAGATGAGATCAACATTATAAAACAGAACTGCTTTTATTATCAACAGCAAAATGGAACTTATGTAAACTTGGGGGGACATGGTTGATATCTTTCCTCTATTTTGTTTTTGTTGTAAAACAAATACGAGGACAAAGTCAGACACACATTGGAGATAAAAACCAGATTTAAAACAGACGCCAGAAAGCCATTTTTTTTCTCCCACTCTGAGAACCATTTGTGTGTAGTGAGGCCAGAAAGACAAAGGGGATGAATTAAACTGCCAGGTTGCTGGGGAAATAGTGGACAAAGCTGGCATCTGTAAGAGCTGGCTCCTTAATATTTGAATTAGCCTTGTTTGTCCAAATACATTTATTCTTTCAAAAAGCTCATGTAATTATTTATTCACACAAAGCTTCATGTATGTCTTGTTCTCTCTCAATGTAGCCTATGGAACAGTTTGATACAATTTTAATGGAAAAGCAAAGATGGACGCATGGGAAGAAACAATTAAAGTGGTTGACACAAGGTATAGTGGTAGATTTATCTCTCTTCTACTAGTTGGGCAGTTTTCACCATAATTGGTTTGCTCTGCAGGGACTGAGCCCATCCTTTTACTCTAAGGCAGTGACAATTACTAAAGCTGTGTTTCCTCCCAACAACCGAGGGGTGAGTTTTGCTTTTTGACCCATTCAGCCAGTCTGTGTCTTTTCACTGAAGAATTGAGGTCACTTAAAGCTATTACTGAAATGGGTATGTTAATAGTGGTCATTGTTGATCTTAGTTTTTTGTTTTTTTCCAGGCAGGATTTCTCTGTATAACAGTCCTGGCTGTCCTGGAACTCGATATGTAGACCAGGCTGGCCTCCAACTCACAGAAATCCATCTGCCTCTGCCTCCTGAGTACTGGGATTAAAGCCATGTGCCACTACTGCCCGGCTTGATCTTTTTGTTGTTGTTGTTGTTGTGTTCTCAGTGGTACTTTGCGTTTTAGTACTAATGGCTACTTAGTTCTTTTAGTCTCTTGGATAGGCTCATTCTTATTCAATCTAGAATATTGCTTCCTGTATTGTCTTTAGGTTTGGCTTGCTGAATATAAATATTTTCAGGCTATCCATATTGTGTATAGCTTTTCTTTCTTCTTCAACTATATCAGATAATTTTGCTGGGTACATTAGTCTAGGTTAGCCGTCGGAGTCTTTTAGGATGTTCAATGCACTGCTTCTGGCTTTCAAAGATTTCACTGAGAGGTCAGCATTATTCTGATGGGTTTCCCTTTATGACTTGAATTTTTCCTTTTGCATCTTTCAATATACTTTCTTTGTCCCGTATACTTAATGTTTTAACTATGATATGCTGTGGAGATGTTCTTTTTCTGGTCCTGTCTATTTGACAATCGTGCATCATTTTGTAGTTTTGGGAAGTTTTCTTGTATGACTTTTTGTGGTGTTCCACATTTGCTGTATATTCCTTTCCTGTGTTTTAATTTTTCCCTCTAGTTCCTCTTTTATCTTCAAGTCCTGAGATTATATCTTATGTTTGATTTGTTCTATTTATATGCCTTTTCTGTGGGTTTTCTAGTTGGGTTACTGGTCTTTTCATGTCTATCTTCATCTCAATTGGTTCTTCTTCAGTGTTTCTATATATGTATAGAATTCTGCTTTCAGGATCAGATCCTTTGTTTTCATCATTTCCATCAGCCTTATGTTTGTGGGGTTTTTTTTTTGTGTATCATTCTTGTGTTTATTCTCCTTAAGTTTTTCCCCTTTTAATTTCATTGAGCTGTTTCTTTGGGTCTTCTTTAAATTCCTTGATTCTTTGACGAAGTTTATGGGTTTTCTTTAAATTCTCTATCCCAGGGTTCATTTAGGTAATATCCATGGATAAACATTTCCAAAGGACTTGTAGGTTTGGGATAGGAGATTGTGGCCAGATCTTTCATATTGTTTGTACTTTTCCAATGAGATCTGGGTGTGTGGACTTTTTGTTGTTAGTTCTTTGTCTGATATGGATAGAGCAGGCTGGGGCAGAAATGATCATCTGTGAATGGGCTAAGCCTAGAAGTTGGAAATGGCTCAGGCTGAATGAAGTCAGGTGAGCACAGGGAAGTGGGAAGATATGCAGGAGGTTCATTCTAGTCCAAGCCTGGAGCAAAGGGATAGATATGGGAGTAGGGGAGACTGTGGAGGAGAGGACCAGTCACAATCACCTGGGTGGAGCCTGGAGAAGGATGTGTAGCATTTGACAGGGTGGAGAGACTTTATGTGGCATAGATGGGTCCTGTGGGTCAGTGACAGGCAGGACACATCCTGAAGGGAGTTGGTTGTGGCACAGACAGAGGTAGGCAGGCTAGGCTGGGGCACTGGATGTAAGTGCTTGGGGAGGGTCTATGGGGAAGAGGATGAGCCAGTTTCACCAGGATAGCCCCTGCAGAAGGATGTCTTTGAAAGGTTTAAAAAAAATGAATACTATGGTTTCCATTTTAGAATTTTGTCATGTGGTGCATAGTTATATGGCCAGTGTGTTGCTTTGATCCATCCACATGCTGTGTAATGGTGAATTGTGAGTAATAGATATACCAGCTCAACTATTACTCACTCTTTGTGGTGAGAAAAACATCTTGCCTTTTACTCCAGTTGACACCACAATTCAACTCCCATGGGTTCTTCTCTCCTCTGTATTTTCAGTAGCCGTGCATGGGACAATTTCTAGCATTTGTTCCCACTACTGTGTTCAGGAAATTCTCTGTGTCAAGTATCAAAATCTGCCTCTTCAAGGTCAAGCTCATTCCCATCATTTCTAGGAGACCTCATCTTGACATGATGCATTTCACTGACCACTCTTTCCCCAAGATTCTGGGCCATTTGTGCAAGACAGTCAGTATGGCCTTTGGGTGAATATAATTGTGCATCCATAGATGGTTGTCTTGTTTCTCTAAATTGTTTAAGTCTGCAAAGGAAAATGATTTTTGTGTCCAGATTTTAGGTAACAAATGCTCCTTTGAAAAACTTACTCAAAAATAAAGCTGTGTAATACCTCCCTTGTGATAAAGACTAGTGGTCCCCTTCCCCTGACTGTAACACTGTATCATTAAGAGCCTCAGTGGATCAGGGGACCATCATGGAACAAAGCTTGTAGTTAGCTTGCTCCAGATACCCCATCATTCCATTCTTATTTGGGAAAGTCCCACAGGACTCCCTAGAAAGGTACAGAAAGGAACATGAATCAAGAAAGTCTTTCTAAACTAAAGAAGGTGCCATCAGATGGTCCCCAGAAACATGTTCTGATGTTTTCTGGTAAACTCCTTATTATGGAATTGCCTACTGTCTGCATAAGATCCAAAGCCAGGAGGCAGTCCACGAAACTGAGTTTGGATCAGGAAAAAGGATAGGCAGGAGGAACCCTTGGGGGCAGAAACATAGGCAGCAAGACAGGTCAACATGCTGCTTTTTTAGACACAATGTTAGGAATTGGTTGTTCATAGCTTCTACTGTTGTTTCATTAATAGACTCGTGTATGAAGCAGTAATTGTCTGGGGAAGGCTATTCATTTTAGTGTTCATTACAGTTTGCTTAAAATTCACGTAACATGTTTTCCGTTTCCTTTGGAAAATGTCTACACTACATCCTGACATTTAATCTGCGGCCTTAATGGGGATGACTAATGTGAGCTGTAGGTTTTTGGCAATTTCGAAAGAAAGCCAACTTAATCTACTAATACCTTTTTTAGGCTCACAGGAAGGGGGGGGAGACAATTAAGAAACACAAGTAACTAGTGTACTTTCCTTGAGATTCGTAGTAAAAAGAAGTGTGTATGTGTTTCAAAATATGAAGGTCTGGTTTAAATAAAATGTTTAACCCTTCGAAAGTGAGGACTTTAATATACATTGAAAGGTACAGGGTTTTGGGTGTGGTCAGCTGTATTGCAGCCAATATCTTGGCATGTTAGTGCGCACACAAATCTCTGGTTTATGAGGCACTGGGAGCAGTTACACAGAGGGTGGGTAGACAAAGCAAAAGCAGTGTTTAAATTGTGCTTGGAAAACATTTTGGATTCAGTAGAAGCCAAAACCATGGGAACTGGCCTATATCCTTAGGGCTTAAAAGAGATCCAAACAGGCTCACCATGGAGTGGAAGTATGCAGAACACTAGATTTCAGCCAGGCAACCAGGGTTCTGGTCTCACTTGTGTGTAAATTGGCTGTGTACTCAACTCTTACAAACCTGACCCTCAGTTTCTTTACCTGTAAATATGAGTGAGTTTCTAGCTCTAGCTTTCAGGGTGATAAATCATTCTAATGGGAGCTATTGGTGTGCATGGTCTTTTTACTCTGTTTCTTGGGGACTCCATAGTGTGAGGGCTCTGGCTGTGTTCGTGGCTTGGACTTCTGGGATCTCAACCACAATTACAATAAACAAGGGGATATATGGCAGTTGTAAACATTGGTTTACAATTAGGGCATTTACATTAGGCATCTAAAAATCTCACAGGTGTGGAGGACTTAGGGGACTGGTTTATCTGGGTGCTGTGTGTCTGAATGTGATCCTATGGTTTAGTGGTTGTATTGATAGTCAAAGAAATGGGCTTAGGAAGAAGTCTTGGATCAGGATGTGGTCTCATTTATCCTCTAGTGGCAGCGATGGCATGGATGCAAAGAACAGGAAAAGTTGGCCCTCCTGAGTTTCTGCTACCTGCAGGGTCCTCCACCAACAGGACATGTCCTCGCCTCATTGGACCCTTGGAGCCACACAGTGAGATCAATCAGGGAAGTGATCAAGTTGGAGATTGTTGTGGGTGACCCTGCTCGGACACCCCTTGGGGGAGGGGGTGAGAAAAGGCAGCACCAACGACTCAGGCACTGGGAGTACAGTGAGTAGCAGATCATCATGCTGCAGACTCATTTAAGGAAGTTACATAGACCTGTCTTTATACCCCTTCCCAAGGTCCCACTGGCTCAGGCGGCTGACTCTGCTAATTTGTCCTTTCCTCATTGGTGTCTCTGGGTCAGGTGTCTCCTTGTCAGCAGTCTCTGGTGTAGAGGCAGGCTTAGCTCAGAGAGGAAGTGCCTGCCATGCATGCTCATGCAGGCTGGCCTAGGCACCTGGGCAGGGTGGCTGCTGCTTGGGTAGACTGGCTGAAGTTTCTCCTATAGGAGATGTCACACAGCTTGTTCCAGGAGATAGAATTAAATTGCTTTGCCTGATTCAAAGGAGGGTTGCTTGTTTTTGTTGTTTTTAATTATAAGACCATATTGTCTCAATGGCTGAATTACAGACCGAGTTTTACATTGTATGTTAGGATTCTACTGAAAGGGTTTTCAAAGACAATTAAAATAAAAAAATGTACTTTTTATTAAGAAGTCATGGGTTTGAATGTATCAAGAAAATGAGCATGGTAAATAAAAAAATACCAGATGTCTCATTTCCCCTCCCATCTTTACTTCTTTTTAAAAGTTCCTGGAAGTTGTCCTTCACTCTTTACAAAATTTCTATTCACCCCCCCCATAAACTTGTCTTTAAACGGATTCCAATTAACCTATCACAGTCCCACAGATGAGCACATCAGTCTCTTTCCATGGCACTGGAGGAGTAAAGAAAGGTTGCCTGAATAATGTGGTCCTCCACTGGACTGTTGTAAAGCGGGAGTACAGATGAGCCCTGAGTGGCGTGGAGAGCTGTGGAGTTTTTGTCATCTGAAGAGAAGGGAACTTTCCTATTTCCAGCATATTCTTGAAGAGCACGAGCATTTCTGAATGGTCAGGTTGAGCACACTAGTTTGCCATTGTCTATATCAAATAGGACTGTGTTTCATTCATTTCAATTTTATTTATTAATTCCATTGTGGACCAGTGTTGTAGAATTTTTAGTTATGTTATGATATGGCACGAGAAGAGCCTTTATGGGAAGCCCCACAGCCAGTGGGTGAGGGAGAAACCATGCTATGCAGACAGAGCTTATGTGGGAAGTTTTATTGGGGGGAGGAAAGGGAGTGGGGAGAGAAAGGGGAGAGAAGTGGAGCGGGGGGGGGGGGAAGTCCTGCTTGCCTCTTCAGAGAAACAGTGGGAGAGAACCGAGCTTGCCTTGCCTGTACCTGCTCCTGCCTACAGAGCAGGAGCACTGCTTGCCCTGTGCTCATTCTGCCATGTCCCCAAGGGGCGGGGCCAGATGTGCCTGGATGATAACAGTGTGTCTCACCTTTAACATGCAGGATCTATTCTGCAAGCCAAGGTAAGGAAAACCAAATAAAGCCTCAGAGAACGAATAGTGTGACTGGTGTTGTTCTCAACCCTGATATCTTAAAATAGTAGATAGATGTTTGAATTAGTTGTCATTTATATGCTTCTCTGAATTAAGTTCAGAGTTCAGGTGCGAATGTGACTAACATCCATGCAGTAGTGTAAGCTGCAGCAAAAGCTCTAAGTCACAAAGTGGGTAGAAAGAGACTCCCTGTCATCTGAAGATCATTGTCACTAGTGCATGTTGTCCCTGGGTTTTGTTTAGGTTCCTGAGTCAACATTATACTTTTCTGTATGTTAAAAAAACAATTAGGCTGAGTAAATTTCTGAGAAAAATGGGAACAGAAATAACAAGATACCTAAAACATCCTTGGTGACTAGTTATAAGTTGATAGATGGGGAAACCCACAGAGATAGCTGACCAGTTAGTGAGAGCTCACTGACTTTGGACTGATATCCGGGGAACCTGCACAGGACCAAACTAGGGCCACTGAATGTGAATGAATGACAGTTCTGTGGCTTGGACAGTCTGTGGAATAGTGGCAGTGGGACTAGGATTTATCCCTAGTGTATAAACTGACTTTTTGGAGCCCATTGCCTAAGGAGGGATACCTTGCTCAACCTTGACACATTGGGGAGGGGCTTGGTCCTGCCTCAACCTGATATGCCAACTTTGTTGACTCCCCATGGGAGGCCTTACCCTTACTAAAAAGTGGATGGGGCCTTGGGTGGGGGAAAGGTGGGAGGGAGGAAGCAAGAGGAGTGGTAAAATGAAAAAAAAAACTTTTAAATAAATAAAAATTAAAAAGAATGATATAAAATTACAGTTGTTAATAGAGCAGCCAGGGATGCCCATAAAAATCCTACTTGGTAAAAGCTTTTTGGAATCACTTTCTTCTAGCACATTCCTCCATTCAGCATACCTATTGCCTTTTATCTTCTGCACGAAGCTCCCAGCAGTACAGGTTTTTATACTTCCTCATGAGTAGGTTTAAGGTAAACTAAGAGCCTTGTTGCTTGATATTCAGAGCTAGAGTCAAACTTGGTTCCAGGTCATTTGACATTACAGAGCTCACGCTGTACCATTAATAGACGCCAGATGAAGCTGTGTGCGCATGTTAAGTTTTAAAGGATGCCCCGAGGCAAATACTTTCCTTATTCCACACAGCTAATTTCTGGTTGGCAAAGGACAGAATTAAGATCAGTCATAATAGTCCCTTGTTTTCTTATTCCTTGGATGAAAAATTTAAGCACACAAATCCTACCATGGATCGAATTAACTTGTAGGTCTTGGAAACTCGTGTGTGTGTGTGTGTGTGTGTGTGTGTGTGTGTGTGTGTGTGTGTGTGTGTGTGTGTGTGTGTGTGTGGTGTGTGTGTGTGTGTGTGTGTGTGTGTGTGTGCACCCACCCATTTTAGCAATGTATCAAAGGAGGGTTCATATTAAATTCTGTTAAACCTATTCACTTCACAGAGTTGTGTGCATGGCATGGCAAGAGGGATTGCTTTTGGGTGCAGATGCCATTTACATTGAGATATGCCTGCTTCTTACTTTTGCTTAAAGATTTGGCTCCCATAAACTTTGTTCTTTACTCTCTTAGAGATACTTCAGTCTGCTTTATTACAACAGCTTCCACAAATATACTGGTGGAAGAAGTGAGAGGCTTTGAGGACTCTGGAAAACTGGGTCCCAGGAAGCTTGGAATTTATGCAGAACTGAATGATCCCACCGCTTCAATTGTATTATTCTATATGATCTCCACTTGAAGGCAAAAACTCCCGACTGCTTTTGTTGTGCATTTCACAGCATTCCTTTCCTTTCCTGTGGCTGTGCCTTGCCCTGCATCTAGTTCTTTAACACACAGCCCTGCAGGCAAAGTCCCCAGGGCCTCCCCATAGATGTACAAGCCATTGTGGTCTCAGGAAACTCAGCCAGAACACTACCCCAAAATAAGCTTTATTGCAAGACAAGTGTCATATTTGATACATAGACCTACAAAAACAAACACAACCAAAATCCGTAAGTTTTTCCTCACAAACACTTGATTACAAATTTACATTGTTTTTCTTTTTCTTTTTAGTTATTAAAAACAAACAAACAAAACAGAAAAAATAAAAGCCCCCAAACATTGGATATAACTGGTTACTACTCTTTGGTCGACACAGGTGTGAGAGGAATGATTGGCAGTCTGTGTGTGCTTCGGCCATTTCACATGAGGTTTCATCACTGGTCCAGGGATGGGTTCTCCCGAGAGAAGAACATGGAGATGTGTTTGTATTGGTACCTCCTGGTGTAGCATCTTTTCAAATGGCTAAAGCAAACTAAACATCAATTCATTTTACAAAGGTATTTCATACAAAATAATCTATGATAAAATGAGGCATATGGTGTATAACTACAGTATTAATGAAAATTCTAAAAAAAAAACATGGGTTTAAAAAAAAAAACAACATCAACATATATTCCTTGGCTGCGTGGCATGATTGTTTGCACATATGGCAATCCTGAAATAGCTTGAACATAATAAATGCACCATTAATCTACGACAGCACCAAACATGACAGAACACCAGGTGTTCCTAGTCAAAGGAACAGCGGTTCTTCAGCTGCCTAGGGGACCACAAGTGCGCAGCGCGCCCTGGTAAGAATGAGGTGTTGTGGGTAGCACATGTGGTTCCTTGAGGTTATGAGAAGGAAATACAGTACAGTTTGGCCTGCGATGCTAACGGTCTCACAAGCAGTCAAGGTATTTTGCTACAGTGGTTGAGTTTCCTCTACTGTTGCCTGGTGAATCTGGTGATGTGAAATATTGTCACGAGAGCTGCTTTGGCTTTGATCTCCTTTAGATGGGATCAAATGACATTCACGTCTTTTAAATTATCGATTACACTGCCCATTCAGCTCCGCAAGACTTGCTTTCAAATATTCAGGTGCGTACCAGTTGGAGGGCTGGCAGAAAAACCAAAGGAAACATCTCTTGAATGTACTGGATTTTTTTTTAAAGCACCTCTAAAAGAAATAGCTCAAATTTATAAATCTAAAGAAAAACAAGCAAGTTTCCCTTTTGTTTACATAGTTTGTTCATTTCTCCATATATTACTGCATTAAAATAAATAAACATCTATATTTTTTTTAATTAGCAACTATAGCAAAATACCCAAAGTGTTACAGACTGCTAACAGGAAGAAAGCTCACATTATTTTTTGTGCATTTAGTGCCATATGCTGACCTCTTGAACATTTAGGTTTTTTAATATATTTTAAAATGAAGTTATATAAAAAATACAGTAACTATGTTTGCCTTTGCACTCAAATCTTTGGCCATACTGGAGTCTAAATTATCCCTCCTGTGAGGGTCAACATTCCAAAGTCTGAATCAGGGAGGAAAGGAGCAGAAGTCTTTCTTTTCTCTCCTCTTTGAAACTAGTCACTGACATTCCAAACACTTCTGAAGGCTTACTGTGCTGGGATCTGAGCTGGGACCCGAGTCTGCAAAGGGCTAATACAGCTGAATCTGCAGCCTCATCCTGAGGGCCTCCCCCAGCACCCCCAGGAGGTAGTCATCCTCATTGTGTTCCTCCAGTTTCCTAAGCTCCTTCTTCCCATAGAGAGGGATGCTGCTGATTTCCAGTGTGTACGTGCCAGGGCTGAGCTTCTTCTTGGCTGTGTGCAGGTAGCTGAGCCCGTTCCTCTGGTGGATTCGGAAGATGCCTTCGTCATTCCCTTGGGAGATGACATAACGGATGTGGTTGTTGAGGGGCTCAATGGCCGGCACCAGTTCTAGGATGTGCTCCTTGGAGCCAAGGCCAGAGAGGTTGAACTTCATGTTGACTGGGCTGTCCATGTCAACGCTATCGAGGCTGATTTGCTCCACCTGGGGAAAGAGCAGGCACACACAGTGGACTCAAAAGCCATCCAAGGGCAGGTTGAGGCTGTTCCCCATTTGGCCATCAGCTGTCTGTGAAAGAGGCTCTTGTAAATAGGAGTGGGGCAAAGCTTCATCCCATGGATGATGCCCTGTAAATCTTCCTCTCATCCCCAACAAGATCATTAAAGTTATAGGACTTAGGCCACAGAGAATAGTTATATTGATAGTTCTTTTGATGAGCTTATCAAAGTAGCATATGGTTCTTATTAGGAATTTTAAAGTGAGAAAGGGTCACTTTTCTCTGGTGTTGTGGCCATTCCTAGTTTGTTCATGTTTCAACAGATGGCCGCACACTTGTGTGCCTTTGAGCTGCACAAAGTGTATCCAGTGGGATGTTAACTAACAAAGTTGGAAGGGGGAAAGTTGTGTTGGGAGATTCTCTTCAGGGAGCTGGAAGGGAGAAGTGGGGGTGGGGTCAATGAGATCATCATGCCTTTTGTGCATGTGTGAAATTCTCAAACATTTTAAAGAAAAAAGGATAATTTAAGAAATGAGTCTAATTTTTATCTTTTCTGGAGTCAAGATGAGAAGTCTGTTCAACAGCAGAGCCTGCCCCCAGGGAATTCAAGGCTGGGCCCTGAGTTTACTGGGACCCTCAGAACACATAGAGCCATGTGCAGAGTGAGCCAAGATGGGTAAAAGCCAGTGGGTGGGGACAAGACACCATGACCCGAATTTGTCAGCTGGGGTGTGAGGTAGGAACACTCCTTAGTAAGGCATGCCCAGAAACCCTAATCCTTTCATGTGGGGTGTGTGTCCCAGTGAGGATGTGGCTACAATAACTTAGAGGAACCCGCCATTATTTAGCCAGATTATGTTTCGTGCACTACAATGGGAAGGTTGTGTATCTTGATGAATGATTTGCCCTGATTAAGCATCCATTGGAGACTTTGGTCTGCTTAAAAGTAAATGTAGCATTAACTTGTTATTTTAAAACACTATCAGAGATTTGGGGGCTAAATTAGTGTGGTCCTATAGCTAAGGAAAGGTTTTGGGGCCCAGAAAACTGAAGCAAGCTGTCAATTGACACTGCCAGTTAGTTGGTGACTGTATTTTTTTTGGGGGGGGCAATTCTCAGCAATATTAATTGAAAAGAGAGGTGACTTGTGAAATCATACTGTGTCTTGCCTCAGGGGCAATCATCAACATCTCTATATGTGGGTCAATAATCATTGAGACACAGATGATCGGTGGGTGGGGCAAGGAACAGATCCAAAGCCAGGCAGCCTTTGATCTAACCATGTAACTATGCTGCTAAAATGCCATTGGGAGAGACAAGATACCAGAGGCTGGAAAGTCAGACCTCTGGTTCTTTATAAAAGACAAGGTAACTGAAAACAATATTTTATTGCAAGGGGGCAAGACTTATAAGCACAGAACACCTGACTGGGCTGGTGGACCCACTGAAAAACTAAAACCAACAGTGTCTTATATGTCTGGAACAGAACTGGAAAAATTCAGAACCATTTCAGTTTTGCATTTCCAAATAATTATTTCTCAAGTGGGCACCTCCCACTTTGTGGCACAAATAAAAACTAACATGATTTGAAACTAAATAGTTGTCTTCCCCAGGGCTTTGTTAGATTTCATTCCAACTAATTTTAACTTGCTCATCTTTACCACAAGGCACCTGCCAATTTACCCACTAAATATCCAGACAGATTTAGCTGAGCTAAAGCTGAAAACATATAAGTGGCCCTGTGACAAGATGTGGATAACCTTTTTGTTTGTTTGTTTGTTTTGGCAAAACAGGGTTTCTACTCCGTATCTACTCACAGCCGAGGCTGGCTCATGCTCCTGCGTGCTCCTCTTTTGCCTGGCATCTTTCTTGGAGTAGCCATTGATTTTGCACTCATAACAAGCTTCTGGGGACAGAGCATTTTCCTCATCCGTCTCGGTGTCCACTGATAGGTACTGTCCTTTGTTGAATCCCATCCCTGAGACACAGTGGCTGTGCATGAGGAAGAAACACTGTTAGACATTATCATTAGCCGGGGCAGTCTAAAGATCTTTCAAAAACATGGAAGCCACAGAGCAAGCTCTAACCCACTGTTTCTCAATGGGGGTGGGGGGGGGTGAGGTCACGACCCTTGGAGGTTTTTAAATGGCCCTTTTACAGGGGTCTCCTAACACCATCGGAAAACACAGATATTTACATTCTGATTCATAACAGTAGCAACATTACAGTCATGCAGCAGCAGTGGAAATAATGTTATGGTTGGGGCGGGGGTCACCCCAACATGAGGAACTACATTAAAGGGTCGAAGAACTGCTGATGTAGGCTCTTAATCACAAAACCTAATCTTTGTGGTTCTGTTCTCCACACAGAGGGAGAGATTTCCCCTCGGTTTGAATAGGCAAAATTCTGAGGATCAGCCCAGAGCTTCCCCAGTTTCCAATCCTAACTAGACTGAACCCACTGAAACAGAGTGTAGTTAAGGAGGTAAAAGCAGCCCTGAAAGTCCAAAGACAATGAGGAACTGTTGCTTCATGGGTCTGAAGTTGGCTCTTATTGTTCAGAAAAAGATCCCTGCTTTAATAATTGGTATTTCTGAATTCCTATTTTAGTTAGCAAAACGAGACAACGTGTTGGCACTAAAGTGATCTGTGCTAGGCCCAAACTTTTCTGCAACATGTAATTGTATAGCGGTTGGGGGAAGACTGGTCCATGTTCCTTGGTGCCTGCTTCATCTATTATTCCTTTCAAAGAAAATCATTCCTATCTACTTCTAAGTTTCCATCTTCTGTGTCTAGGTGGAAAGGGTGCACAGGGCTAGCACTCAGCCACTAGAAGATAGATCTGAGAAAGTTCAGTTGCCCAAAGGGAGGCAGCCTTGTGGAGAAGGACTGTTCCCTTCCTGGGCAACATAAAATCAGAGGAACAAAGAAAGAGATGAAGTCCTTCCCTGGGCATTGCTGGCTCAGCACCTGTTGCTGCAGAACAATGCAGGTCATTTTCACATCGACCTCTGGCAGAAATACACAATCTGGCCTTGAGTTGGAAGGATCAGTTTGAGCCACTACAAGGAGCAAAGAGCTATACTATGGAAGCTCAAGTCTTAGGCTCTCTAAAAAGGAAGCAATCCTATCCTTCATGAAGCCTAAGTCCCAACACTTCTCTTGGGCTTCACATGCTGTCAGGGTCTCTTCCCTACAGGGGCTGCAGCCTGAGCTCACTGGAGAGAGGAATAGTCACCCCTTGCTGCTGAGGGGGAACTTGAGCTGCCTTACCCCTGTCCCACTCTGAAGTACCCTGGCGGGCAGCCACAGAGGTAGCCCCCTTCGGTGTTGGAGCAGCCATAGCTGCATGGGTTGTTGGAGGAGGAGCACTCGTTCACATCGTGGCAGGCACTGGAGAACTGGTCAAAGGAGAACCCGGAGGGACAGGCACACTTGTAACTTCCCAGGGTGTTGTAGCAGGAAGCAGAGCCACAGGCACCTGGGTTGGAGCATTCATTCTCATCTGTTCAAAGAAAGAAAGAAACCCTTACACAAGGAAGGGCCGGGATAAGGAAGATAAAGAGGGGGAGTGGTCTCCGAAGGCCTATCTGTTTATAGGGGATAACTTAACAAACCAAAACAACAACAACAACAAAATAGAGAATTCATTTAAAAAATACTTCAAAAATACATCTTTAAAGGCAAAAAACCAAATCAAAATAAAACAGAAACTCCGCACTGCCTGTTTCTATTCTATTCATACTATTTTTGAGTATGTGGACAGCCCTAGGGACAGATATTTGCAGTTTACCTAATGAATAATTCTTTCATTTTCTCAACAAAGGGTTATTTCAAAAGCCTGTATTTCAGGCAAATCCAGAGAGAGCAGGTTGGCAGTTGCCAGGGCTTGGGGGAGGGAAGAGGCAGGAATAATGGCTACTAAGTTTGGGGGTTTTTCTTGGGGGAGGGAGACAGCTGCCTACTCTTGGAAGAACATACCGGAATCATTGGGCTGACACTGTTAAAAAAAAAAAAAAAAGAAAGATGGATTTGATGGTATGTCAATCAGGAGGATTTTTTTTTCAAAGCTCATCTCTGTGTCAGCATTTCTGTCAACTGCCCCTTAGCTCTTCCCCACCCCTTCATGTATAGGGAGATGGAGTCTTTATGAAAAACATTGGAAACAACCCTGCTTGACACTATTGAACTAAGAGTGGTTTTAACTGCTCCAGAGCCTGCTGGGGGCAGCCTGTGCTTTCTGCGGAGGGTGGGGTGGGGTGGGGGTGGGGTCGGGGTGGGAGTGGATGGGGGGTAGGGGGTGGGGAATGGGGACTTGTATCCCACCATTAGCTGACACTGAGCTCTTAGCTGCTAAACACTCAGTCCCAGCCCACGGAAGCAGCGCCATTCCAGGTCTGTTTTCAGTTGCTGTTATCACAGATTCAAGGCCCCACGGTGCTTTTGACTTGGGAAATTATGAGCTTGCTTTTAACTGTTTGGTTGATAGATAGCCCTGGGTTTGACTCCTTTGAGCTTTATTAGAACCCAAATTTCACCCTGGGCACAAGTCACATCTGGTCCATGGAATTCTTTCCATTCTTGTGACTGCATATGGAGTGTCGAGTGTCTGTGGACATATTTCAGCCCACATGGGGAAGGAAGCAGGCCCATCTGTGAGTGTGCGTACCCAGGGAATGAAATGATTGTGGGGTGGGGGTGTGGAGGCAGGGCTATGTGGAACCTGAACATACCCAGTGTTTTACTTCTATATTTGAGAGACTTGGGATTCTTCCCCAAAGCTTCATCCACTTTTATAGTTAGTTCTCACATTAACATATGTAGTATTTGTCCTCTAACATGGAATCTAAATGGCATTATAATTTAATAGCATGTTTCCACTATGATTTTATTCAGGCATTGTGTTGGTCGAAAAATTACAGAGAAAGCCATTTAATTGAGGCAACTGAATTTGAACATTCCACTTATAAGGACATTTTAAAACAGGATAATGTTTCTGGAAGTACCCTAAGATCAAATATTTATATGCTATAAATACATAGCATGGCAAACATTGTATGAAGTTAGTCAAGTATGGCCTTGTTTAAGATATTCTGTGAATTAAAATGCCAGGCTAGGCTATGCTGGGATTATTTTTGGAAAGCTTGTACTCTAGAAGGAACTGAAAGTTATCAGCAGTAAATAGCAAAAAATTTGCATGCTGAAACATTTTCTTCATGTGCAAATGTTCATTAGAGTCACATCTTTTTTTTTTTTCCAAGACAGGGTTTCTTTGTGTAGACCAGGCTATCCTGGAGCTAGCTCTGTAGACCAGGCTGGCCTTGAACTCAGAGATCTGACTGCCTCTGCCTCCCGAGTGCTAGGATTCAAGGTGCTCACCATCAACGCCCATTGAGTCTCCCATTTTCAATTTTGAATAATCAAAATACTCAACAGTGGTGGAGAGTGCTACCTACATCTGGGTATTCTATGTCCTAAAATGTTCTCTTGATTCTCTGTGGTAACTTACTGGAAACTTACTAAGCTTACTAAAAGTGGGAATCTTATTAAAGTGGGGGTTTGGATGGTAAGCTTTTCCCAAAATGGACATTTTCAGAGAACTTTTACTTTTCTTGAATTGGTGGTAACATGAATAATATATAAACGTAGGACTCTGTCTACTTGACAAGAGGCTGGTGCAGTGACTGACAGTTCTGACTGCTCGCTAGAGGTCTGAGAAAACTACTTGAAATTCTTCTTTATACCCCCCCACCACCAAGCAGGGTATTTATTCCAGCAGATAATCTGAACTTTGTCACAATTCTTACTCTTAACACTAACTTGTTGCTTTCTTTAGCTTCGTGGCTGGAGTAGTTTCACTTTGTTTCTGCTATGGACTTGAGCTAAAATTCCATCGGTGTTAAGGTTTAAAGGCAAGAATAGTGTTTGTTTTATTAGAGGCTAGCTGAATCCTTGGAAGGATCCAGGACCTTCGAAATCAATCTCTGCTTGTCTATCAAGGGAGTAGCTGCCTAGAGATAACCGTTTTTGGAAAGAAAAGCTCCTGATCTGATCGGCTCTTGCAGTTGGGGAGACCTGCTCATGTACTTTTGGTTCCCTTTCTTGTCTGGCCTTGGATTCTCCTGCTTTAGTCTGTGGGTGCTGGGACTGCAGGCACATCTTCCCACAGCTCACCTTGAAAAGCACTATTGCTCTGCTCAAGGTATTTCTCTCATCAGAAGGCACCCAGGCCTGGGTCTGGACTCTGGCAGCCTAGGCTAAAGCACTTAACCCAAGGAATTCAGCCAAAAGGAAACTGTAATGGTACCTCACCATGTCAAACTTCACGTGGGCAATTTCAAATGGAAACTCCAAAGTTACTAAAAGCCTGGGCAGACAGTTCTTTGCATTGGATGTTTACAGGTCAAAACTTTAAGAAGTGTAAAAACTTGAATTGATGCCTTATACATGTTCTCATTTCTATTTAAATTCCCTCGAAAAGGTAGAACTTGGTGTGAGTTAACTACTAGGGTATGAGTCTTTTGCCTTAAGCTTTAGAAATATCTTAATATAATAAAGTTCCACATCATCTCTAATAGTCAAAACCCACTATTGTCTGTATTCTGCTACTTGGCCTCAGGATCTATACTGTGTGTGTGTGTGTGTGTGTGTGTGTGTGTGTGTGTGTGTGTGTGCATTCTGTGAAGAAAAAAGGAAGTGAATTATATTAATGAAATAATTTTGATTGGCAACTTAATTCATTGCTTTGGTCATCATTTAAAGATTTAGCCTTACCCTTTTTTCCTAACTGCACATTTTTAGTTTTTTATTCCTTTTTTAGGTTAGATAATGGGTTTCCTTTGTGGCACTTCCCCACATGTAATCATTATCCCCTGCTCTAGATCATAGGCTGTGCCTGCCTTTCCTCCCACAGATGTGCATTTCTGGTGTGGCAAAGCATTTGCCTCTGGCCTGGCAGGAGGTCACAGTCCCGATAGGGGCATCACAGACCTCGTTTCTCTTCGGAAACACTTGGTTTTCTTTTCAGCTCATTGAGCTGCCATTAGAAACGTCTTCTGAGAAGAACATAAAAGATCAAGCCAAGTCAATCCATTTGGTTGATCATTACACTACTTTTGAATGATGTGTGTAGTAGCTTCAGAGACAAAGAAGCATCCTGCTATTCCTGGGGGTCGGGGCTCTGCTTCCTTTCTGTTTGGGATGTGCTGGGCAGTGCAGCTACAGGGGGTGTTCAAACATAGTCAGGGAATTGGGCATATGCAAAATGAGTCTACTCAAGAAGACTGTTCACTTTGTTCAGTGGTTTCTTATGGGGGGGAAATTTCCCTTATTATTATCAATGCAAAGAAGAGAACGGAAGAAATGCCTGTGTGTTTTCTTTCGTAAACATTTTTGTCTGGAGCTGTCAACAAACAGCATCTGCTGTAACTAGTTGCCTTTTCTATGTTAAAACACAGTCACAATGCTTATTAAAGCTGTGTGACCAGAGGGCACAGATGGACTGGCCTCAATTCTTAGAATTCCTGACCAGACATGGTGGGTATGCCTGTCGTCCCAGCCGGTAGAAGTAGAGGTTGCAGGGTCTAGAGTTCAAGGCCAGCCTGAGGCTACATAGCAAGTTACAGACAAGCCTAGGCTGTATGAGGCTCTGCCTCAAAAAAGAGGGAAAATATCTTTTACGTTTCTAAGAGGGTAATGGATGAGTAGTTCCTCAACCTTTTTAAGAGTGAGCAAGGATGGGATGGAACCCTGGACCTTACATGTGCTAGGCAATGCTCTCCCACTGAGCTAACTCTAGTCCTCCTACATATCAACCTTAAATATTGTTTTTTTTTTTTTTTTTTTTTTTTTTTTTTTTTTTTTGTCTTAGGACACTGTACTACAACTGGCACTTTTATTATTTATTCAGTTTACTCAGACACTGAAGTGAGGAGTGTGTGTGCTGGGCCACTGAGGCATGCTCACCAACACATTGATTCCACTGGTAGTGCTGAACGTATCCCTGTGGACAGCCGCATCTATAACCTCCCAGGATGTTCTGGCAGCCATGTTGGCACCTGTGGTTTCCATCACATTCATCAACATCTGCAAAAACAATCCAAGTACTGTCTTTACATTCCTTTGTTAAATGTGCTCCAAACACAACCTTTTAAGGGAACAAATAAACAGGCATGGCATACAGAGAGACTGGGCTCTCCTTCCACGTGGTTATTAGTTAGTGGTGGTGCAAAGAACTGCTGAGATAAGACACCACCTTATTCCTATGCTGCCCACCAGGCCATGGCACACCAGCGTTCTGAATAGCAGCTTAATTTCAGCAAATCAACCATAGTAACCACAAATATGGTGCATTTTGAGTTGATTAGCTCCATATGGTATGATTATTTGGATACACACACACACACACACACACACACACACACACACACACACGTTACAGATTCTAGCTGATTCAAAAGTGATTCACATGTAATCCCCACCATGGGGAAAATACAAAAAACATGGAGATATCTATAAAGTATAATGGTTTTGCATGTAAATTTTTTTTTGTTGGTCAAGACATGCAAATCCTTTTTAAGTATTTGAATACTTTGTTATTTTTAGACAAGATGTGGTATAGTACATATGGAATAATTTCTTTGTTAATATATGCATACACTTTTGGAATGACAACTAAGGCTTTGAAATCTACCCCAAAAGAGTGAAATAAAATTGGCATGTCTGATGTGTGTGTAACAAATTTACATGGATAATTAATAAATAGTATCTTATGTGGATGGTCACGAGCTGAATTCACACATGGCGAACAGCTGTAGGTTCAGAAGGCTTTCAATGTCTATTGATTTCAAATACAAAAATTAAAATTACAAATTTTAAAACAAAGAATGGCTGAAATTACAAAAGTCCTACAATTGTTACAAAGAGCCTATTTAATATTTTGAATGTTTCTAGAGCTGAAAACCACATACTTGGAGGAATAACTCTAAAAAGGATGACTAACTCAACAATATAAATTGCAGCACAATATAAAAACGGAAAGGTAATGTGGCTAGTCCTATTATCTGAGGCCTTCAACACTACCATATTCATCTTCTTGTACCTGAGCCCTTGCCAAGGAAACACTGAAGACCCATATGACAGTTTTTTTGGGCTGCAGACAGATTCTTACTTACCTCCCAATAAGGTGTTCTCTTGGATTTTGTAAGAGAAAAACACTTATTTCATGGGAGGCGCTGTAGGCTCTCACTAGTAAAGAGAATGGTGCGAGAGCTTCAATCTATAAAAAGGTAAACTCCATTTACATGTTCCTCTGCTGTGCTCTGCCTTTGCTGAACCCAGAGCCTGCTGATTCCTGTGGTCTAGCTATCTACCTCGCTCCACAGAGCCCATTCTTGCTTCCAGAGCATTCGGATTACAGAAGAGGTACCTCGGCTATTTGACATTTACTTGGGTTCTGGGGCTCTGAACTCTGGTCTGCAGGCCGACAGGACAAATGCTTTATGTGTTGGGCCATTTCTGAAGCCCTAATATTAAGGGCTCTTGTGCACATGAACTCACCTTCACAGTTCAGCCCAGAGGCGTCAAGAGAAAACCCTCTCTGGCATTCGCAGCTGAAGCTTCCAGGAGTATTCTGACAGATGCCCTTTGCCCCACAAAGTGAAGGCTGAGATCCACATTCATTATTGTCTAGCAAAGCAACAGGATGGAGAGAAAGAGTCAAGCTTCCTGATATGCACTATGTGAACCAAATCTCACTATGTGAAATAAGCTGACGGATACAAGCTCAAATTTCCATTGTATAGAGAAAGGATTTCAGGCAAAGTTAAATCCGAATTTATTAGCAAGAGTAACATAAAGAGGTGCACCTTTTCAGTGACTTGAAACCAGAACATATTTTAGAGTTACTAGAGGCGCTGCTTTAGATGATATAGACTAAGAATCTATACACATGCTTTCTAAAATAAAACTGAGAAGTCCCAGTCTGCCTATTAGCCTTTGATCATATTTTATCTGAGCATCACAGTAGTAGGGAATATGAAATTTGTATTGCACTGCCTACAATACAAATGTGTGATGAGGACTTCTGCTGTCTGACATCACAGCTGTACTGAGGATTTCCTGTCAAAGCACTACACAGAGTGTGCCCACTGCGCAAATGCATGTCCAGGCCTTCTGCCTGTGGCTGAGGCTTGTAAGCAAACGTTCATGTTACCTACAACTTCCTTAGGCCAGGTTGAGCCATAGTCGGGCACCTGCCCAATGTCTGCAAAATACCTTGACTCGGATTTGCCTTACCAATGCAAGCGGTGTGATGCTGGGTGAAACCAGGAGGACATTTACAGGTGAATCCCCCCAGGGTGTTGACACAGAGGAACTGACAGTTGTGCTGTTTGGTTTGACATTCGTCGAGGTCTGAAAAGACAGAGAAGTCCAGGAGAGTCAGCAGGGCCAGCCAGTTATGCATTTGTTCTCATGAAGCCATGGGAGCTGTGCATTGTCTAGGGGAGCATTTGGTTTGAATTCCAGCTCTAGTCTGTGAAGGCTCCCATATGTTTATGAGGGAGGGTTTTAATGTGCATATTAAACAGCCTACGTATAGAAGGCTGCTGATTAGGACTGGGTGGCTAAAGGTTTTTAGGGCCAAGCATTCTTAAAGTAAAGACAAACACAGCAAGTCCACCATTTTCAAAGCTCAAAATGGAAAAGCAGTCCTTCTTGTACTTAGTGTGGTTTAGTACATGGGTGGTTACTTATTAGAGGGAATATTAAATAAAAAGAAAGCAAAGTTTGCAGATGGAGGAAGGTTTACCAGATCCAAATGGAAACACCATCACTAATATGAGTAGAAGCAAAAACTTAAGTTTCTGTTGGGCATGGCGGTGCAAGCCTGCCAAAAAGACAGTAAGAAACCCAAACCAAAGCAAAACAAACAAAGACAAAACAGCCATAACTTTAGAATTAATATCTGGACTCTTCTAATAGGAAACTCGAAATTGAATGAAATTTGGATGAAACTTAACTTAGGAAGAATATATTCAAAGTGAGTCCCCTGTACAGTGGGAGGTAAGAGTTCCATACATTTCATAAACCCTGCAAAATCAGTTCCTGAAACCCATTTCTCTAAACAGGGTCCCGAAAATCCAGAACCTGCTGTTTTTTATGCACTTATTTTTTATTATAGGTTGGAAATAAAACCTTGCTTCACAGAGAACGCAGTTAAACCATTTAACCAATCCATTAGCATCACACTTAGGAGGTTCCTATAAAATCAAACACAGATTATGGCATTGAAGCCATTTTAGTGATCAAATTTAGCATGGTAATTACTCTTAATACTACACAAAAAGGAAGCCACGCACTGGCTTCTCACCTTGTTGCAGTAAATGCAGATGAGAGATGAAGTCTGAGGTAAGCAGCAACAAAAACTCTAATTTCTCATGGTTTGTTTCAACACTCGCTTCAACTTTTTTTTTTTTTTATTAAAAAGTTACCATCTGAATGAAAGGATTATGATGTTTTCATACACGGACACCATTGTTCTGATAACCCCCATTATCTCTTCTTGTTTCTCCCTCTCGCCTCTGACCACCTCCCCAAAAGTGTTCAACTTTCATGCCATACATAATTTCTTTGAAGCTTTTTATTTTAAAAGTTTTAAAAATCAATATTTAAGACAGCACACAAAGTAATTGGTTTCATTATTGCATTTTTTACACTCCTATAAAAAAAGTCTACAATCTGTTAGAAAACATGATATTTGTATTCCTGAGGCTGTTTTAATTTGCTTAATGTGATGACATCCAGTTCTGCCCATTTTCCTTTGATGCAACTGAGTTTCCTGGATGGAAAAAAAAAAAAACTCTCGTGTGTGTGTGTGTGTGTGTGTGTGTGTGTGTGTGTGTGTGTGTGTGTGTGTGTGTGTGTTTTAGTTTCTAAGGAGAGAAATATCATGACTCTTAGATTTTTAAGTTCCCCTTCCTTCTATAATGGGAGCTCTGGTGCAGTTTTCTGTGAAGGGGTGTTTTAACACAGGGGAAGCCCATGCCACAACTCTGATCACAAATATGCAGACGTTACTGAAGAGAGAAGAGAGAGAGAGATAAGGGTGGCTGTCCCCGAGACTCCGCTCACCTTTGCATGTCTTTCCATCCTCCTGCAGGACGTACCCCCGGGGACAGGAGCACTGGTAACTGCCCTCTGTGTTCTTGCAGATGAAGTTGCACGGTTTTGGAGACTGTGAACATTCATCGAGGTCTAAGCAGAGGTAACACGAACATGAGAACATGAGCACCCTGGTTACAAGAGACGGCCAGTCCCTCGCCTCCCTCCACATTCTCACTCATCCTTCTTGCTTCTCTGCAATTTACAGTGGGATCCAACTGAGAGTAAAGTAGCAGACTAGCTTATTGTGAAGATCAACGTGCAGATCTTGGCCAGCTCTTGTAATGTCTAGGCAACTATTGGGGCTCAATTTTTTTTTTCAGATTAGTTAGACTGGATTAGACATTAGGAGCCACACAGCCTCTGCAGGCTTCATCAGTGCGCTCTGCCACCTTGGGCCTTCCGACACTCCCACTTCTTCATTGTCTCTCCAGTGTGGCCTTAGTTTGAGCTACTGGCTCCCTATTGGACCCTCTCATGGATGCCCTCTGAGCACTCTCGTGACCTGTCAGGCACTCATCACTTTTCCCTTTTTATTTTTATCCATTTTTGGTCCCAGGGTGGTGTTACGTTGTGGCCTTTCTATGCTCTGTTGTCCATTTACAGAATCTTGCTGTTAAGCCATAATGAGCGGTCCTCACTGGGATAAGACACCACTTTACTGCCAGGCCTGTGATTGACAGCAGGCAATCTCTAGTTCCTCTACAGAGCTCACTGGATGGATGCAGCATAGCTCTTGATTGCCAACCTACTCCTGGCTACTCCCCATCTGCTATTTCTACTGCATGAATCAAATGCGTATGAAGGGTCAGTTGGTTTTTCTTAATGTTTTATGCCAGGTACTTTTTACTAAGATAGGTAATTTAAGAGGATATTTCAGAAGCTGAGTAAATACAAAGAAACTAAGAAATGTTTGAAAGAGAAAAAAAAAGGTTATTCTCCAGCCTTCCATTTGCCACAACATGGTATGGATCATGGATGAGATGATAAAAAATTAAAGAAGATTGTGTTGTAAAACAGTCAAAAGATACTGTAGTGATGAGACTGCTTTGGAAAGGAGAGATTTTAGATGATTCCTAGTTGCTTCATTTCATGAAAAATTGTAGAAATACATTCTGTTTCACACACAAACACTCTGGATTCACAAAAAGTCTGGTTTTCACCAATTAAATGCACATTCATAAATTTTAAATTAAAATAGAAAATGTTGAAAGTACATTTTCCAATTTTTATGTTTCCCTCAATGCACAGAATTTGAGATGAACTGGACACTGTACCCCACAGAATTGATTGAAAGCTGTCATTCAGAACAGCATCAGGGATGGGTCTGGCATCCTTCAGTGAAAGCTGCATAGACAAGCACTCCACCAACTGCACGTGGCCTGTAGGAAGCAGGAGTTGCCAAACCGTGTGTGTACAACCTTATCTTACCTACACAAGCTGTCCCGCTGATGTCGGTAGTGTAGCCAACCTTGCAGAAGCAGCGGAAGGAGCCCATGGTGTTGACACACTGGCCATTAGTGCAGAGGCTGGGCATGACCTTACACTCGTCAATATCTGTAGAGTAAGAAATAAAGAAAAAGGAATAGAAGTTAATGCCTGCAGAGTGGAGACGACTAGAAATGATGACAAATGAGGGGACTGACATGAGGTGGCAGTGAACACCCACAGAAGTTCTGGAGCCCCCTTTCATTGCTCAGGGAATGGCAGTGTGGGAGAGGAACAAAAGCAACTGAAGAGGCAGGAAGAGATGAACAACAGGGGGGACTATGCTGCGAGGCCCATGCTGGACTATTCGTTTTGCATTCTAAGTAGGAGTTAATATATATGTATTATATATACATACATACATATATATATATGTGTGTGTGTGTGTGTGTGTGTGTGTGTGTGTGTGTGTGTGTGTGTGTATTTCAGAAAGCTACCAATTTGAAGCCTGACTCTCCTGAAATATGGGATAATTTATATAGATTTGGGCCTCCAGTTCCCACCTGCCTTAGACAAAAGGAAGGCTTCTGTTGGCAGCCAGACCGACAGAAATGGGAAAGAGTAATCCTATCACAATTCTATCTAAAAAACTAGTGCTTTTATGTGTGTTCTATACAGGAATCACAAGGATACTCTTGTGTAATGCTTTATAAAGCACATGTGTACAGGTACGTGTGCACTTGTGTACAGGTGTGTGTGGAGGCCAGAGGAACTTCCCAAGTAGGTCTGACTGGCCGGCAAATGAACCTTTGGTGCCTCCCTGCCTTCATCTCCCTACCACTCTTGGCCTTTTAAAATATAGGTCTTGGGAATCTAATTCATATCTTCATGCTTGCAAGGCAAGCACATCACCCACCCAAGCTTTCTGCCCTATCCCCTCAGGCCCTGTGTCACAACATTTAAGAGATATATTTCTACATCAAACCCATGGAAGACTTTATTATTCTCACTTAACAGATAAGGAAACAGAATCACAAAACTATGGTAACAGTGAATAATGTCCCCCAGAAAATGGCACATACCCAAAGGTCATGGGGGCTGGTAACCTCCAAACTACCTTTGCCTTGCTGAAAGAAACGTTTCTCACTGAGTGTAGGTAGAGATTCATTCTATTTTCTGGATACTTCCACACTAGCAATTTTCATCACTAGGACTACTTTTTCACATTTCTTTTAAACCAATTTGGATGTATAAAATTCACTGGTCTGATATGATGCCTGAAGTTCCTCAGCACATTACCTCTTCCATCAGTGGTGTATCCTGGGCCATGAGGACATGTCTTTCTGTACTGGGCAGTTCCAGGAAGTGGGCACAGCTCACACTGGTGGCCCCAGCCTCGCCCACCATCACAGCAGCATTCTGACTTTGTGACGAGATTGCGGCTACTGGAGGCCATCTGACACATTGTCTGCAATACCTCTGCAAAGCACAGACCCTGCCGGTTGTCTGGAACGGACACAGGAAAGACAGGAGACAAGGTCAAGGAGCCGTCAACTTGGTTTTCAGGGGACAATCATGCTCTCCTTTTCAGAAACAACCTTCAACCTTGAAATTATTCTTCTTAATGTGAGCAGTTCACACTTAATGATTATAAAGTTTTGTTGACATTAACTTTACACCCCTATGGTGTTTATACTACAAACAGATGATTAAACTTGACTAAAGTTATACAATATTTACTCTTCTCAATCCAGTGAAAGTGATGACTAAATGATAAGGAGCCCTATTCCCACAGAAACCCAAAGGAAGAAACACCACATATATTTACTTCCTTTTAGATAAAGTAATGGCAGGTAAGAATTGAAAAATAAATTCATAACTATGTTATGACCTTGGTGCTTATTTCATTATTTCCTGGTGTTTTCTACATTGAAAGGGCCAACAGAATAGACAGTATATTACTATAAGTATAGGAGTATCTTCTTCAGTATGGCTTAATAAGCCAAGTGTGCTAGTGAAATTGTAATATGGACAGAAAACAGTATTCTTTGTAGGGTATCTTTGCTATTTTTCAAAGACTTATTACCATTGAAGGTCTAGATTGGAAACAACATGAAATCTTGAGTATAAAAATCTTCCTACAATTGGAAGTAGCATGTTGATACACCTCTGATGTTTGGCTCCATCAGGCTACCGGATCCGACCACATCCTACTTTTGCACCTGCTGTCATTAACTGCGATGGCTAGAGTAGTGCATACATGTCAGCATTGGTTGAGTGTGATACAGTGCCCACAAAGAGTCTATTTTCCACTAGAAAAATATATTGTAATCTTTTTTTCTGAACCATAATACAAACGTCTACTGCACTTTTGAAATGTGGCATTTGCTTTGCATTAATATTAGCGGTGCTTACTTCACACTGCAAATATTTTCTTTTGGAATTAAGTCATTTCCTCATGCAAGTCCTTATTTGGGTCACATTTTCCACAGAGCTTAATGAATCTAAATTTTGGAAAGAACATTTCAGGTTGTTATTTACATTACGTGTGCATGCATGGCCTAGGCATATAAATATATCATTTTAATAGACATATACCTGTGTCAGGAGGCATCAGAGTACTATGCTTACGAGGTTCAACAGACAAGGATACATGAGTGGAGCTGTTCTCTGATGACATCATAAACATGCTTTGCTTACCAAGAATAATATTCATATATTCACTTACCAAGGCATTCAGTGCCTGAGGAACTTGACTGAAATCCTTCGTTGCACTCACATCTATAGCTTCCAATGATGTTAACACAGCGTCCATTTTCACAGATGCCTGGCTTGGTCCTGCATTCATTTTCATCTTCATAGAAAAAAAATCATATGAGTAATGAGCAGCTTGTAAAACTCAAGGTTTCCTAACTATCTCCCAGTGGTTACATCATCTTTAAAATTTTTTGACAAAATACCAGTAAGATGGAATCAATATAGTCACATGACTGTGGCTCCCAGTGTACCTCATCCATCCAGGGGGTTCCTTTTTAAAAGCTTCCTTTTTTGACCCTACCCCAGTAGAAGAGGAATGGTGTTCTCACAGAATGGCAATGGAAGGGAGAGCTCTTCCCTAAGACACCCCACCAGGAGAGGAAGAATTCTGTGGAAGAGGGACTAAAGTTTGGTGGTAGAGAGATGGTCTGTTGAGATGGTGGTAACCAGGGATTAAAGCTTTTTGAATGAAATCACAGGGTCAACTGTGACCTCTGAGGGCAGTTTAAGGGATGGAGAACTTAGGGAACAGTGCTCTTTGGCTTGGTGACAAGTTTACACCAACAATCAAAACAAAAGAAAGCAAAAACCCAAACTTATATAAATTCCCAAATATCCTTAACTGGATTTGGATGACATTTTGTAAATTGTATTTGGTCATTTCCCAAAGGTGTTTTCAACACAAGGGAGCTTGTGACAACTTCATCTTTTTGATAAATTGCTCCCTTTCTTTCATACATTTTAATTTTTCAGTCTTTAGTTTTCTGACATCTTTCTCCTGTTTCCTTTTTATTAACATTTGCCTTGCATATCTTCCCCATCTCTTCGTTTGCAAACCATCATCTCACCCTTTGATTTAGGTATGTTTCTTACAAAAAGCATTTAGCTGAATTTAAAAAGAACTGTAAAAATGCCTCCATCTTTCATCTAGCGATTGAAACCATTTAGACTTGTGATTTCCTTCATACCTGCCGTTTCATATGTTTCAAATTACTTCACATTTACTATGCTGGTGCCCCATTCTCTTAACATCTATCAAATCCATCTAATTTTTTACGCTTTCCTTATGTCTCCAACTCAAGTTTGGAAATTACCATGTTTTTTCCACTCTTGTAGCAGCAGCCTTTAAATGATTTCAGATTATTCCTTAAATGAATTTTCTACCAGAGTCAAGCAGAACTTTTTATCTTTACCCTGTGCATGCTAGGTAAGCATTCTATCACTGGGCTATTGTCTCTTAAATTGCCCAGACTGGCTTAACCTGATTCTGTCGTGTAGGATGGATTTGAACTTGTCATCCTCTTGCCTCAGCCTCCTCAGTTTCTGCCCCAGTAGTGGGATCTGTTCAAAAGTTTCTAACCAGTACCTTGCATTTTTGTGTGACCGCTGTGTTACTACACATATGCAATGGCTGTCTCCTGGATTAGATTATGTAGTTTGATAACTAGTTCAGAGAGGGCAAGGGAATATAAAATAAATTCCAAAACAGACTTTTGACAATGGCTTATTTTGATTGTTTTTATACTCCATTGAGTTAAAAATTTTAGTTCAAGATTATTTCCCTTTGAGCATTGTGAAAACAGTGGGCTATTTTCCATTGCTCAGCATTTTTGTTCAATTATAGGGAATCTAGTTCCCTCATCCCAAGTGTTGAGTATTTTCATTTTGTTTTTAAGTGTCCTAAAACTCACAATGATGTGACTTTATGTAGCTATTCAGTTTTAGGGAAAACACTTTACTATGGAAATTTAAAAGTACTCACTAAAACGATGAGGTAAATTATGAATGTTGAGTTTTCTATCTCTTGTTTCTAGATTCTGAGGGCTCAGGTCTGCCATCCTAGATATGATCCTTCCTCTCAGGCTATAATTCTCTCTCTCTCTCTCTCTCTCTCTCTCTATATATATATATATATATATATATATATATATATATAGTATGTATTTACACACACACACACACACACACACACACACACACACAAAGGGTTTTATGAGTCAGGGTTTCTCTGTGTAGCCCTGGCTGTCCTAGAACTTGCTCTGTAGACCAGACTGGCCTCGAACTCAGATATCTGGCTGCTTCTACCGATCCCCCTGCTCCCCAGTATTGGGATTAAAGGCATGTGCTACCACCACCCAGCTTAACATATTTATGTTGAGTTATAATTTAACAATAGGGATTGATTTCTCCAATAGTGTGTTTGCTGGATATAATGCCTAACCTAAGCCCTGTTACTTGAATGACAAGTTGATGTGCCTCGAGTTCTACCACTGTTAGTTCAATTTACTGCCACTGGCAATGAGAATTAAAGGGGGTGGGGAAGCTGAGTTCCCCACTACTGCTAAAATCTGTAGCTTTCATTGGATGTGTCTTAGCGTGGCACTTCCTTACCCAGAACATCTTGATTCCCAGAAATTTCCTTGGTCAATTTCTGCACAGAATGATCACCAACTATTGCCATTTCCATGCCCACTGCTCTCCCCGTGCCCACCCCCTCTCTTCCTGCTCTGTGTCTCATCCACAGAAGTACTACCAAGAGGAGAATGATGCCCCAGAGAGTTCTCAGTTTATTCATGAGTCTGGGCACCATGGAATTTGGACTTCTGTGGACCACCCCACTACAGTCCCTAGTATGTCTATGCAGCCACAGTACTGAGAAGAGGATGCAACTATTCCTCTGGGCACTGCCCTCACTTTCAGCCTTTTCCCCTCTTCCACAAGATGAGGACTTTTTGTTGTCTCCCTTGGACTTCCAAGATCTCACAGTTTCTCCTTAGGAAATCACACCCTGCCTGGTACACACTCCCTAGTAACTTCTACCTTAAAAACCAAAACCAGAACAGAACACTTCTCAGCCACACATGATGACTCCAGTGACTGCCACATCTCCTCATCCTCTATTAAGGACAAAACTTGAAAGAAGGATTTATAATTGCCCACCCCACTTCCTCACCTCTGATTCTTTGCTTCACTCACCTGCTCTGTCTCTCTTGAGTGACGCTTCCTAAAAGGCCACTAAATACAACTGTCACTGCTCTTCCACTCCTCAACACCTTGCAAAACAACTCCCCTCTTAACCTACTCAATCAATGGCGGGTTCCCCACATTCCCCAGACAGCACACCATCCCACAGGTCTCCTTTCTTGCTGGCTACTGTTTCCATTTCCCATGCGTTTTTAGCTGACCTAAAAAGTGGAGTTCCCAGAAGCTCAGTTGCTGCCTCTCCTCGTCTCTAAGATCCCCTTCCTGGTGTCCATGTCCTTTCCATGATCATTTAAACAATGTTTATGCCAGTAATTTATACCTCTGCCTCATGAATGTTTGTATGTGTAATAATACCACATACATAGAATACCACTTCCATAGAAGTTTACGGTAACATTATCCAATCAACTTACTGGAGTAAAAAGTTGTCTCATCTTTTATACTTCTCTCCCATCACCTACCCTGTCATGCATCGATCAACAATCCTGGATGCTGATTAGTTTATTTTTTTTTATTCTAAATCTGTATACACAACCGTGGCCCCATCCTGGATGATTTTTAAATAGCTGCCTAAATGACATCACTACTTCTGCTTCTTCCCCCTTAAAATGCACCACTTACAAGGCAGCCAGAGTTCTCTAAGACTGTCAATTAGAGGATAACAATGCTAGCAGTTAATTGAAATTTTACTATCTGCTCAGCTCTGTCCTAAATTAGCCGTGACAACAGCCCCATGAGGTAAGTGTCCTCATGATTACAATTTGTTTTAGCACAAGGAATCTGAGACACACTTAATCCAAGTTCCCTAGACCAGCCAAAGACTTGTAACTAGGTTCTTCACGTTCACGGCCTTACAAATAAAGTACTTTGCCTTCAGGCTTTCGCCACAAAACCAGACTCTCCATTGCGACTGCAATGCTTTGGCCTCCCTTTGCGCTATACTCTGGCACAGACTCCAGCAACAATGGCTTTCGTTGCTGCCACAGGATCTACACTGATACTGACATTTCTTGAATTTCCATTCCATGTCACAGCTACCAGGTCACTCCATTAAACTCTCAAGTGCTCTCTACAGTGTCTCCTACCCAATCACAAAACCTTATTTTCCTTAAAGGGCTTATTACCATTGTATGACATTACCATGTTCTTTTGTTTCTTATTTGTTCAAACCTCTTTTTTCCAAGCCAGGAAGGAAGTGAGGGATTTGTCCTCAGACAAAACCAGTTTACTCTGCCCTGCCAGCATCACAAACATGATGAATGTTTCATAAATATAATTAAACTAATGGACGACTCTTGTGTAAAGGGTTTCCATGAGGCAGTGTACTCTTTTTGATGGGGATTTCAATCTTTTTCTTAAGAATTTCTCCAAAATACTCAAATATACTCTGGTATTTTTTTTTTGCTTAGTTTTCTCTTCCTTCCTTACTTTCTTCCTCCATCCCTCCTCCCTCCCTCTCTCTCTCTCTCTCTTTCTTTTTTTTTGAGACAGTGTTTCCCTGTGTCCTGGAACTTGCTCTGTAGACCAGGCTGGCCTTGAACTCATAGGGGCCTCTGACTCCTGAGTGCTGGGATTAAAGGCGTATACCATCATGCTTAGCTAGTTTTCCTTTTTAAAAAGGATTTTTATTTATAAACATATTGCAGATACCTGCGTTTCACTTGATCATTTTATTGATCCATAATATACACATTTCTAATTGAGTTTTCTGTCATTTCTATTTCATGAATGCATACACACACACACACACACACACACACACACACATCTTTACATGTGTGTATATGTGCATGTGTGTGTGTGTGTGTGTGTGTGTGTGTGTGTGTGTGTGTGTGTGTGTGTGTGTGTGTGCCTGTACGTGCAGGTGCACACGGAGAACGGAGGTCACCACCGTTACCTTCCTCTTTTGTGCTCCACTTTAGCTTTTGAGACAGGGTCTGTCACTAACCCTGGTTCTCACTGTCTTGGCTAGTCTGGCTAGTCAGCAAGTCCCAAGAACTCCACTTCCACCTTTCCAGTGCTGGGATTACAGGTGTCCACTGCAGAGCCCAGATTTTATGTGGGTTGGACTGAGGTCTTCATGTTTGCAGAGTAAGCACTTCATCTTTACTTTTCTCTTTCTTGTTGTCTTGACTTTATTTCTTATCTTCCTCCTATCTTCTACTCTGTACACATGATGTGTACATTTGTGTAAATTGGTCCGTTTTGAATAGTTTTCTGCAGTTTAATTTTATTTGTTGAAAAAGTAGCTTCGCAGTTCACTAGGGGAAAGCAGGCATGATCTATGGTTTCAGTTCACATATTTCTTTATGAACATCTTCAGTGAGTCTGTCACCACTCTTTCTGTCCTTAAGGGGATTGTTGCAGTTCTAGTCACAAAGTGCAGAAAGTCTTGGACTCTTTAGTGACTTCTTTGTCCCTCTACCTTTGGCGGTGCCTCTGGAAATCTCCACATCTCGACCAGTCTCTCCACATCTAGACCAGCCTGTCGATAATTAAACAGCATGGTGCCAGCCTGTCTTTTACAGACTGCAGAGTGGATAGGGCCTCCACAAAAAATACTCCCACGTTTTTCTAATCTTCTAATCAAACCTGCCCCTGATCTTCTAATCAGACTTTTGAAAACTGAGATAGTTGGCTAAAGTCTGAAAGAGAACATGTCACCAAACTCCTGGGTTGTGTTTGAAACTTTCACTGTTTAAAGACACCCTTCCAAGTCTGTTGTGACAGGGCCTTTGTTAAAATTGAGACAGCGCAGTACTCATCTCTCCTACGACAACGTTTCTAAAATCTTCAAGGTTGAGGAGGACATATCTTTATTCCATCATCTTTAAAATAAACTATCTTCTCCTAAATTCCAATCTCAGATGCTTATGCATCCATTTTTAATCAAATTTAATGATCTTAGTATATTTTTTCTATTTATCAGATTTTGGTATTTGTGATTTCTTGAAGAAATAATTGATTATAGTATATTGCAGGATCAAGTTTCCACCTCTGGCTAATTTTACAGTTTTCTTTTGGGGGTTTTCCTATAACATCCTTACCTTGCCATGTTTTATATTTTTATTACAATATAAATATTTTTTCTGAGACATTTTCTTGGACTCTGGGTCATTTGTGTACATTTTTCATCTTAAAAGTGACTTTATTTTCCATCTTGAGTTTTGCAAACACATTTTAAAATGATATTTTGCTGTTTGTATGGGATTTCTAATTGTGAAATCATGCTACCAGCATCAAATGAACTTTTCCACAGCATTTTCCTGGCAGTCCAAAAAGGTTTTGCATACAGTTCCACTACCAGCATGCTATAATGAAATGCTTAAGGACCTACTTCTTGCTAGATAGCCCAGGCTGGTTTTGAACACGTGGTCCCAAGTGCTGATGCCACAAGCTTGAGTTGCTATGCCAGGCCTTGGGGGTTTACATCTTTTATTGTGTGTTTTAATAATAAAAAGTACAGATACAAAATGCTGCCTATCAGCAAGATCATAAAATATTAGGCTAGAGGATATGCCTTCCTTCCCACCCCTCCACCATCATACGCCATAAAGAAAATGAGGGAGTAAGAATTAAGCCCTCTTTGGAGTTATCCAGCTCATTCGCAATAGTTCTAATGAGAAGCTTTATCCTGATGTTTACCCCTGTCCCCCAGGAAGCAGACAGATGAATGTGCTGGCATTATAACAACAGTCTGCTAGTTACAAACAATGGAAAATTTCCATGTGAATAAATAAAGCAAAACGTATTTCTGAGTACTTTAGCCAGATAAAATTAGACTAACTACTTAGGCTCCGGTTTAAAACAAGGAAAAAGTGTCTCAAGCGAGGTAATCAGGGCGGTTATTTCCTCCTTCCCACACGTTAGAATTTTGCCCTGTGCTGGATTTGTGGGAACATTATGTTTGACTTAGGAGCCTGGGTTAATCCCCTGAATTGACAGGTCCTGGATGACTAGTGATTCTAAAACAACACGGGGTAACTACACTCCTAATGTAGGACTTCAGAACAAAACAAACAAACAAAAAACCCCAACTTCCATTAAATGAAGTTTGTGAGGTTACAAGACACGGCGCTGTAGTATGGATACTGGACGTGCCCCGAAGGCTGAGATGCTAAAGGTCAGCCACCATGTGGTACTGGTGGGAGGTGGGGGGACCTTGAGGAGGTGAGGCATCACAGAGAGGTGCCAGGGTCACTGCAGACTTGTCCCCGGCTTCATTTCTTTGGCCTTTTGTGGCTTGGATAGTACTTTCCCTCTTGTGACATGCTGCCTGGACATAAATTCAGAGCATGGGACCACGGTTCATGGACTACAACACCTATAGCTACGAACCAGAACAACTTTTTCTCTCTAGACATCTCAAATACTTTGTTACAATGACGGAAAGAGGGCTAAATGAATAGGACTCCACGCAGAATTTAGTATGATGCTACCTTTTAAAGATTTATGTTGTACATTCGATTTAGGAATTCACTCTTGACAAAGGTAAAAATTTTCAGATAAAGATCAAGTCACTCTAGATACATAACCTTTAACTTAAATATAGTTTTTGTGGTTAATTCCTTCTGTGAATTGCATTTTCTCTTTTTAAAAGCAACCCTACAAATTCACTTGCTTGTATTACCTCCAGAAAGCATACTACTTTTGATTTCCTATAAAATTACATGTTATTTTATATTGCTTCACTCTGTGTGTTTATGGTTATGTCTGTATTACTGTGTACATACTCATTTTAACAACTATGTATTTTCTAGCATCAATAGACCACACTATATTTATCTATGTATCCATATGCATATTTTGGTGGTTTCATTCATTCATTTTTTTGTTAGTACAAGTAACACAATGCTATATGTCCTATATTTCTTTCCCTGTGGTAGCTTCATTTTTTTTTTAAGTGAACTTTACTGAGGTATAATTTGCATACCATAAAATTTGTAAGTGTACAATTCAATGGTTTTTGGTCAATTATGGGCTTGGGGCTCCCATAACTGCCACCACAATGTAGTCTTCTAACATTTCCATGCCCTAAAGGCATGCCTGGTGTCCATTTGTAGCCGCTCTCTGTTCTAACTTTGAGTAGCAAGCAACTGTGAGTAGATCCATTTTTAAGAAATCTTATTCTCTATTTTGGTATTCTTTTCACAGAAACAGGAAATTATTAATAATTCCTGATTCTCTAAAAAGTACCTCCATTGCCCTAGGTAGTGGATGCTGGTTTGGGAGAAACAGGTTCTCAGTTAAGCAGTCCCTGTTCTTAAGGAGGAGAAAGTTCTTCCAGTAGGGCTGCAGTGGCTCAGGTGGCAGACAGCACTTTAGGAATAAAGGGCACAGATAATGACTGTGGCACTCTCAACATGCTTGCAGGAGGCAAGACTGGCACTCGTTGTGAAGTCATAGCTCTACCCCACCCCCTTAAACATAAATGTCCCGAGACAAACACGTTGAATGATGGAGGAATAGGTAATAATGCTGTCAGACTGCTGCTTAGCGGCTCCCCTCGCTCGTGGGTGAATGCAAAGGTGAGACCATTAACCTCAAAGCTTTCATTTTTACATAAGTAGAGGTTATTTCCTGGACTTTCTTTCCTACACTTCAACATTTGATGTTTCAGATGCACAGGGGCTCACAAATAACAAATGGCCATAGTTCCCAGCTTTGTGAACCACCACTGCACGATCCAGAGCTCCGTGTGCCAATCTGGACCCTGAGATGATGAACACTGGCCTCGGCACAACCTGGAAAAGAGCTGGCTTATATTTAGCTCGTCTGGGAAGCAGTGTGAGATCTGGCTTGGAGCAAGAGCGCTGCTCCAGCAGAGACTGTCCTTGGGACTTACCTACACAGCCCTCTCCATCAGGCCTGCGGGCCATGCCAGGGGGGCAGATGCACATGAAGGTGCCGATCAGATTCTTACACATCATGCCTCGAGATTCACAGTCGTGCAGTCCTTCGGCACATTCATCCAGATCTAGAAGACAGTTGTTAAAATATCTATCAAAAGGAGAACGAAAAAGCAAAAATAGCACATTGTGTTTAGTCAGCTATATGTTAGTAGTTTTCAGTCATCGTTTCTGGTCTCCTGACCCTCATCATGCTGTCATTTGGTGTGACAGAGGAAGAAGTAGCCTGGTCTGCTGAACAGCTGACTCTCTAGCCCAGATGTGTAACACTCTCAGGACTGGTCCTTACAATGAGCTCAGGCAAGGGTGGGCGATCTTTGCTTCAGCAAGATTCTGAGAGCTTGACGAAAACGGGATGCTCAAGCTACCCCATCCATTGAGTCTTAAGCGTCTGGTTATCTAGGTGGGGAAATCCACAGCAAAGCTGACCCATTTCTTTCTGTAAGGCTTGGGAAGAAAACTACTCAGAAGAAGACAGCGATCACAGCATGACACATGCCCGTGGGGCAGGTCAAGCTGCACATCCTCCCTTACCTTTACACATCTTCTGGTCTTCCCTGAGGGCATAGCCAACCGGGCATGTGCATTCATAAGATCCAAAAGTGTTCATGCAGCGGAAGGCACACAGTAGTGGGTTCTGGGCACACTCGTTGATATCTATCAAAGAAACGGGCATGCACTCGCTCAGTGTGAGAGTCTTCATTATATGTTCTCCCCTTAATCATTTCCTTAAAGAAAACACTCGTGTGGGCTGGGCAGTGGTGGTGCACGCCTTTAATCCCAGCACTCAAGAGGCAGAGGCAGGAGGATCTCGAGTTCGAGGGCAGCCTGGTCTACAAAGTTACATAGAGAAACCCTGTCTCGAAAAGAAAAATGAAAGAAAACAACAACAACAACAAAAGTGAGAGAAACCCCAAACCACTAGTGTGTTTGCTTGCAGATCACAAAGGAAGCAACAAGGTAATCAAACTTTCACTTCTGGTCTATAAAATATAGTACCTGGCAAACTCATCTTCCAGCAAGTTAGCAGCTGCTATATGCTGGAAGAACCCCAAAGGCTACCTGGAGTTTTAGTGAAAACTCAGAGCCAGAACCCACAGAAACTAACATTAATTACCATGTTGACTGACCTCCCTCCCTCTTCCCTTCTCCCAATCTACCTTGCAGGTGACCATTATCCTGGCAGTGGAAGCTTGAGAGCTAACACTAAACTCCTTCCTCTCAGGGGACAGAACCTTGAGGCCACCATGGTGCTAAAGAGGGAATGAAATTCTGGAAAGCAGAGCCAGAAAAGAGAAGTGGTATACTTTCTTCTTCTTCATGTACGGAGTCTAGGCTGTTGACTGTGCCAACCATGTGTGAGACAGAATTTAAATAGGCTGCTGACTGTGCCACAAATGCCTGGGACAGAACACAAAGAGGCTAACTTCTTAGTTCCAAGAATCAAACTGAAATCTGAGCCTTCACAGGCCCGACTGGGCTGCCATTGTGCCTACACAAGTTACCTCTGCTAAGACAAAAGCATCCACATTTGTAGCCTAGCCCAGAATGTATCATTCCCAATATCCAGAGTACAAACGGGAAATTAACTGATACATTGAAAAGCCACAAAAAATGTAGAAAGTGTAACCAAATCTTAAAGAAAGGAAAAAATCAACAGATGGCAGCCCCAAGCCACTCAGGTGCTGCTGTCAAGACAAGTGCATAGAACAGCGACTGAGACTGCCTGATGAGGTAAAGGAAAATGGACTCTGGCAGAGTATGAAGAGCAGAACAACACAGTGACTAAGGAGGGAAATCATTTCCCCAAACACATTCTATACATCAAAGGAAGACATCGTAATCTCAGGACAGCATGACTTGCCTTCACAGTTCATCATGGGCCCTGGCTCGAAGCCCTCATTGCAGTTGCACTCGAAACTTCCAATCACATTGGTGCATGTACCATTCCCACAGGGATTGCCGATAGAACACTCATCAGTGTCTGAAAAACAAGCGAAGGTGTGCAGAATCTCACACACACTTCAAGGATCTGAACAAAGCATAGTGACCACCATAGCACCTCCCGCCTGGCCTTGGCCAGCCTTTATTGTGCAGCGGACCTGAAGGGTTACTGTGCAAGGCTCTGACTCTCAGAGTGTAGTGCTCCCTGCAATGGTCACAAATCCACAGGACATCTTTGTTGAGAAGAAGTGTGCAAAGACATAAAAGAAAATGGACAATTCTCCTAGTCAGGCTTTTGTCAACTAAAAGAAAAGTGTGTGTGTGTGTGTGTGTGTGTGTGTGTGTGTGTGTGTGTGTGTGTGTGTTTTGATTGTTTTTAGTGTTAGAGACCAAACCCAGGCCTTGTGCATGCAAGACAATTATAATCTGCCATAGGACTACATTCCAAGGCCTTAGAGTAAACACAGAGATACTGGGGAGCCTCATCTTCATATGAACCAAGCTGCATGGGAAAAATGCAGAAGTGAAGGTCCTGTTATTAGCTCATCTCAGTTTTCTAAGTTTTACCACTACCAAGGCTGCCCGAGGGCCCTTGGGGCTAATCGGAGAATAAAACTGGGCATTCGACCTACATCAGCCAGAGTTGATACTCACCCACACAGCGGACTCCAGTGTAATCCAGGTTGTAGCCCATTGGACACTCACAACGGAAAGAGCCATCAGTGTTGATACACTGACCATTTGAGCAAATGCCTGGGCTCTCAAGACACTCATTGACATCTAAAACATAAAACTGCCTATGAACTTCCTCATAAGAAAAGATATTTCAAGACAGTCACGAAACACACATCTAACACGAATGGGACATAAGTATTTTTCATTGTGTTAGAAAATCAGATACTTCATATATGATACATACATATGGTAAATCGTTCACAAACTATTACATACGTACTTTAAATAAAATACACTATAGGACACATGAAAACTAGGGCGATTTATAAAATAACTGAAAAATCCATCTATTTGTAAGGAATGTGACAGTAGGTTAAAACGTGTTAAAGCTCACCTTCTCGTGTATCATGAAGACTAGGGACTGTCCCGTGGCCATATGGACACAGATCCTGGAATGCAACTACAGAGAAACAGGTTCTCCGTTATTGAAGTGCTTCGTTTTAAGAACCAGTTAACACTGTACAAATCCATCTTTAACAAGAGTGTTTTCTTTCTTTCATGTCATCATGTCCCGTCCCTGTGTTGCCTGCACCCCACCCCCACTCCTGTCTGCTGTTTTGAAACGAAGTCTAAAACTTACTACATAGACCAGGCTGGCCTTGCACGTACAGAAATGGGCTTGCTTTCTGCCTCCTGAATGCTAGGAGTAAACGTTTGCAGAACTGCACCTGGCCATGATTCATTTTAAAACCAACTTAGAATACTCAGAGAAGGTTCCCTGAGCTTCTGCTAGGGTATGACCAACCTGGGGGCTTTGAGTCTATCTGTCTAACACTAGGAAGTCCAAAAGTGTCCCTGTCCTTCACACAGAGAAGCCACTCCTAACACAAGACCCACCGCAGGCTGAGCTTCCTGGGAATTACTCTACAACTCATTGGTGCCGATGGGAAGCTGGGGCCCACTGTGCTGATGTCATGTCTCAGTCTCAGAACTTTATGTAATACCCTGATAACCACAGTTCATGATATTATAGCAACACAGGCTTTTACTTATCTGTGTGGGGATCAAACTCTAGCTTTGTGGGAGTTATCCCTATGCACTATTGCCAAGTCACACTTCCACATCCCCAACTTGGGACTTTTGAAGTCATGTGGAGTTTAATTTCCACTCTCTTCTGGCACCTTCTGACCCCACCTCTGCAGATCAGTCTTCAGAAAGCCAGTAATGCTAATGCTTTGGAAGGAAAAGTGAGTGGGCTATCTCCGAGTACACACTGTATGTAAGTGCTGGTGGAGGTCTTGCCAGGTAGCTGCTTCTGGAAGCATTGATAGTTCTATATGAAGGCATCATTTTGCCCTCCACATTGTCACAATGGAGATCTCTCTGTTGTTCCGCTCACCTTCGTCATCTTTGGGGCACAGCTCACACGGGTCCCCCCAGCCTTCGCCTGGCATCTTACTGCAACAGCATTTCGCTTTGGTGGTGTTGAAGGCTTTGGGTACAGAACACTTTCCGTTTTCAAAGTTGGTGAAGCAGAAACTCTGGCGAGTATCTAATTGGGAAAGCAAATGGCACAGCTCCTCACTGCTCTTTGAACGGATGGAACAATGTGTATACAATTGGTTCTGATGGAACATTTCTCAAGGGCAGGACACAAGGTACATGTTAGATCAGTACTTAAGAGACATGCCTGGGCATTCTTCACGGTTCACTTTCATTTGCTAGTTTAAATTGATCTGCGTATAAAATGTTATTATATCTAAAATATTTTTACGATGTGTTTAGGGATTTGTAAAATCAGCCTTAGTTGGGAAAATATTCCCACAGTCTTCCTTTTTTTTTTTCACTGTCACATTAAAGTTGTCCAAAAACAACGAATTTAACTTTCAGTAAGTTAAACTATGCCTGAGGCAACACATGTACTGATAAATACAACCCATGCCAGCAACAAAATGAAAATGGTAAACCAAGACAATTTTCCTTTTAGCATAAAATCTATATATATGCACTGACAATGTTAACAGGGTGTCATAAAAGCTGTCCATTTGAGACACTCTTGAGAAGTCTATGTTGTAATGGCAGACAGTTTATTACTGACAGACAAATATTTTATCATAATAATGCACCAGCATGGTGGTTTACCATCCACATTTAAACTGTCTAGAGGACTGTCATGACAGAAAAGTCACACCGCAGCTTACCGAAGCATCTCCGTCCATTATCAGACAAGACAAAGCCTGGGGGACAGATACACTGGAAGCCCCCTGGTGTATTGGTGCAGGAACCAAAAAGGCAAATGTTGGGGTCTTCGTCACACTCATTTATATCTGCAGAACAGTAGAGTTTGTTAAGTAAACCAACATTCTGTCCTATAGTTTAAAATGTCTACTTGTCCATATTGCAACAGCCATTAATTAATGGATATCTAATAACGGAATTAGAGATGACACTGTGTACATAGCCAATTTATTCATTTAAAATAAGTTATTGCCCTAAAAGTGAAAGATTATAACCAATTTCAGCCAGCTATATTCCCCGAGCTTCCCATGTCCACCTCCTAGTCCATCACTAGGAATGGGACTTCCCTTGCCTACCTGACATGACCAACTTAACATGCCTCAAAGATGCAGGGCACTCAAACGTCCCCTCCCAAATGCCTCATTTGGAAATCCAATAGGGCTTTTTAACGCCTAGACACAATTAGTGTGTAGCCTGACTATTCTGCTCCTCAGTACCTTCTACCCACCTTTAGTCACCACCCAATTACTTTACACCTCTTTCAGCTTTCAGAGGAAGATAGCAGTTACACAATGAACAAGGTTTAGTGAAAGAAAGGCATGCAATGTCAACGAAAGGAAATGAAGTGTAAACTGAATCACAGATGCAGGGGTATCTAGGACGCTTTGCTGAATAACAACATCTGCATTTCTATTTCCATATTGCTAACAAGTGGCTGATGTGATCACTCCATACAACGATGGGCTGTGGACACAAGGAAGAACTGAAACTGAATATGAAAAGCAAAAAAACAACAGCTCAGTGGGTAGAAACACTCATTGTGCAAGCATGAGGACCTATTTTTGAATTCCCAGAACATATGTTAAAAGCTGAGGCTGGTCATGTGTGGCCTATAGCCCCAGCACTGGGAAGAAGAGGCTGCCTGCCAGCCTCACTCCAGGTTCAGCAAAGAGACTGTCTCAAGGAGAATAACATTTGTATGTACATACATGTACTCATACAACATCCACACCACATAATACACAAACATGCTATACACATACATAAATAACATATACATACTTTCTACCATGTACACAATACTATACACACACACATATATACTCAAATCAAACACATACAACATATATATACCACACATATATATCCCCTTCACCCCATACTCTCTCTCTCTCTCTCTCTCTCTCTCTCACACACACACACACACACACACACACATCATCCTCCAACATACCTACCCCCATATATCACACACACATGTGCATACTACACATATGACACACCACACACAGATCCTTATAAACCACACATCCACACCCCACATGTACATTACACACACATATTTCCTACATGCATCACCTCCCACATATGCGGCCCCCCACACCAGATAAACACATATATTCTATGTAGCCATCACTGATGCTTTTATAGAAAGGGATGGATGGAGTATGGAATTTCTTTGCTTCTTTGTTGTGAATTCATCCATCTGTACACACATATACAAGTAAAAAAGAAATCCTCTCCCATATTCCCAAAACAAAATTTAAAAAATGGTAGAGAATCTTAAACTCTCAAGAAACTTTCTACCCAGATGATTCAACCATATTTATTATTGTTTTGGCTAGTAAAATAAGATCCAATCTTATAATAAACAATACATACCAACCGGAATGACTGGGGATACATACTATCTAATCATGTAGTCTGAAATAGAATTCAGTTCTATGAAGTCAACAGCCCTTTTTGCTCTGTAACTGCCTTGAATATGAATAGCAGAGCTATTTATCTTTTAGGATCTTGCCAAGGGTGAGAGAATGAAAACCTCAAAGACAAACATATCCTTAGCAGTCTTTTCGTGCTAGCAAAGCCTCACTTAGATGCTACTGCTTCCGAATGTCAATCATGCTGTAAAAGCGATTCACAAAAAAAATGAGCTGTACAAAGGTGGCCTCCATCATGTCTACCAGGCATTCTGGGGCTGTAAGTGTTTTCCTGTGCTGGAAGCTTCAGTAGGAGACATCTGCTATGAGAAAGCAATTCATATTTTCTATTTTTATCTAGGTAAAGCCTTCGCAAGAGGGGAAATGTCTAGAGAACCACCAAGGTTTCTAGTTCATATTCTCAGAAGCCATCTTTATTGAACTATTTTAAAACAGTGTGTAAAAGATTACATTGTAGACTTTTTTTGGAGACAGGGTTTCTCTGTGTAGCTTTAGAGTCTGTCCTAGAACTTGCTCTGTAGACCAAGTTGGCCTCTAACTCACAGAGATCTGCCTGCCTCTATTTCTTGAGTGCTGGGATTAAAGGTGTGCGCCACCACTGCCTGGCCATTACAGACATTTTAAAAATGCAATGGGTAGTCTCTATTGACATTTAGGACACAGATACTGAGTTTAATGAAAAAAATGCCTTGACTAGCATTATGATCTCTGTTGATGAAAACAAGCCCCACACCCCTAAGCTTTCACTGCCAACACTCTACAAACCAACCATTTCTGACTGTTCAATAAGACAGATGTAGGCAGCAATATGTTTAACTCCTGAGGTCAGCATGTACATGGTGGCTGGGTTTGATGTTCCCACACGGCCTTTACCAAGCCTTATTCTCCTACACACCCCGTGACCTCAGAATGAACTCAAGCCTCACCAATGCAGTTCTCGCTTTTCACTTCATATCCAGGGGGACAGATGCACCTGAATGATCCCTCCAAATTCTGACAGGTCCCCGGAGAACAAGAACCAGGAAGTGCGACACACTCATTAGTATCTTTAGAGAGAAAGAAGACAAACAAAAAATGTGACCCAGACAGGAGACTAATCGTTGCAGATTTATCGGTTTGCTGAATGATAGTAACACAGATTCCCCTTGGGCCCTTTGGTCTGCTGGGTCATGGTGGACAAAGATGCCCTGAACTCCTCTGATACTGTGGATGCTTCTCATAAGGAAGACTGCCAATTCTTGTGATTTGTTTCTTCGTGTACTTTCATTGAGACGGAGCCTCAAGCACTGTCCCCAATAAAAACTCTCCCTGTGACACATTCCCGCCTGGTGGTTAATACCTTAGCCTGAAATGTCCGGTGACACAGGTCGTCATAGTCCTGTGATTTGGTGATGAAATACGGATAAGCTAAGTGAGCCCACGGGGCTTCTAGTTCCTCACAGAACAAAATGCCATCTAGATGAGTGACTGTTGAGTTTCTTACCGATACAGTTTTTGCCGTCTGGTGTAAGTTCATAACCCTCATTGCAAAGACACTTGAAGGAGCCAATTTCGTTGAAACACCGGCCATTTCTGCACACTTGGCCAAAAAATGAGCTGCATTCATCTATGTCTGTAAGCAGAGAGAAGTCAGTATCTCAGGGAGCGCCTACACCGTACCATTTCACTAGCTGAAACTTGAGAACACATTTGTTGGCATCCCTTAACAAAAGCTCTACATTGTAGTTGAATAACAGAAAAGAAAATGGCACATCCTCTGACGGCTGAATCACTAAAAGGTCTCACAGGGTCCCCTCCTATTTTTTTCAAGGACATGAGCTATAACTTAGGAAATTTATAAACAGGTAGTTTGACAGTTTAAGGTGAAGCTTTCATTTCTTTCACCAATTGAAAAGTATTTCTTTTGACAGAGGAGAGGGGACTATGGGATGTAACTGTGACTGAATGATTTGTGGAGCCTTACCTAGACACACGATCCTATTCTAAGGACAAAGAATGAGCATACTAACACAGAAACCAGCTATGTTAGAAAGTGGAGGCCTGCTGACAAAACACACAATTTGCAAAGAAGACAGCAAGTGCTGCATTTTTTTCAGGTTAGCCTCGGGCTGATTACAAGTGAGTCATTGCCTTTGGTTTCTGAAGACTGCATTTTGATTACTGCATCAGTTGTGCCTCTAGGGTCTCCCTATCTAAAACAGGGACTGGGGACCTACAGAAGAACCTGAGAGTGTTGAGTAAAATACCCATCTAGTTGCAAATCCTTTTCATGATTGCAGAAGTCCGAAGGACAACGAGAATCAAGAGGGAAGGTGGTAATCAGGAGGTGGGGCTGAGCTGTGATGATCCTATAGTGGTGGACGGCATCTCCAACTCTTCCCTCACACCCCCTAGTCATGCAGCTACAGTTGTGGTTGTATTACATTGCAAAGCACCCCACAGTGTCAGGCTCCTTGCAAATAGGTAATATACAAGTGTTGCCCTTTTTTCTTACATTTACTCCATCTCCTCTCTGGCATCAACTCCCATGTCCCATTAGTATGTCAGTGGGAGGCAAAAGCTGAAATCCTCTATTTAGCACGGGTGTGGTCTGAGGGCCTATGTCAAAGCCTGTTCACTGCTTTTTTTTTTTTTTTTTGGGCGGGGTGTAGGGAAAAGCATATGGACTTTTGAAGCTGATGGACAGGGAAATTTTAAGACATGGATCGACATGGGTATGTAGAATCTGCAGGGGCTTGAGTGTAAATTAAGCACAAATTCATATAAAATATGTGAGGTAACGTGAAAATAATTGAGGGTCTCTCCATCTCACCTAGAGGGGACAAAGAGCCTAAACTATGAATCAGTCCTGATCCATTTCCATGTGTCCCACTGACCTTTCTCCCTGATAACTGGATTGGTCAGCAAGGTCTTGAGATTACTGAGGGAAACAAATGGCTGTAGGTAACTAGAGAGTTCTCAGTGGCTTTGCCTGACTTCTGGCATGTGTTCAAGCTTAACAACAGAAGTGCTCTGTGCTCTTTTCCGTGCATGCGTTCCACTGGGATTAAAGAACCCAGGCTGAACCAACAGGAAGACTTACCGAGGCAATCGTTGTTATGAGTGAGCTCAAACCCAGGGTAGCACAGACAATTGTAGGATCCAACAGTGTTCTTACAAGTTCCGTTGCCACATGGATGCCGCTCACACTCATCCACATCTACAGAGAAGAGCTCAACTTTTAACCAGAACCAGTTCCTCCCTTTAACATGTTTGTACCCCCCACTACTTCATTATTTGGATTCTCTCCAGGATAGTGCTAGGGACCCATGTTTGTTTGAGGAAAGAAAGAATGTGAAAAGGGGGAAATAAATCAAAATTGCAAACTCACAAAAGAGTGATTGGTATATGTCATTGGCAGAGATGTTGCAATGAACAGGCTTGCTTATCAAATCTTAAAGCATTGCTAACACCTGTTCAAGAGTTTATAACTCAATTTCATAATGAAAACTTTAGTCCCTTTAATGAAGTAATGAAATCGAAATAGGGGTTTGTTTAGAATTTTAGTCATGAGCTTTCCAAAAAATCCTGGTGGGAATGTTAGCAAGGTCATCTGTGACTGGAGACAGCAGACCCTTGTGCTGGAAGGCCAGCCTGCAGAGCCACCATACAAGGAACACACAGTTCCTTAGGAGAAGCTATGTCACAGAGGTCTGAGGCTCCAACAGACTTTATTGTGGAAGAACTGTTAACATAGGGACATACTTTTCCCATATGAATTTCTGAGTCATAAATATCACAGATTTTTTTTTTTGTGGTGGACTCTCTGACTCTCTGAGAAGTATAGAAGGAGACTCCTGTGTCTCCTGTAAGCAAACCTTCCTAGGAAGTCCACACACATGGGGGCCATAACCTATGTTATACTTTTCATAAGTACCAGTTAGAGATTTTTTCCCTGTCATTCTGGGGTAGCCCATGGTGGGAAAGTGTTCTCAGGGTGCAGTGAGTAAACTGAGGCTTTTCCCATATGCTCCCTGTTGCACAGATAAACCATGAAGGAAACAATTCCACACCATTGAAACCTGATTTTAAACTCGCCTAGCTGGTATCTAGAATCCCTATAGATTGGGTGCACAAAAATCCCCCGGCTTTTCCAAACAGAGATCATGCTACTTACAAATAACCACATTTTAAATTTAATTTTACTTCTTCAAATACAGAGCACAACCCTCTGCTGACATCAGAGTTAAGGGATTTGGTTCAATCCCAGCTCAGCGCATCCTGCCCACCTGCCTTTGGAAACATATTAACCAACACTCTCATCAATTAACTAGCCATTATGTTGGGTAGTGGGAATTTTTAAAGAATATAGTTATACTCATGCTTGCAATTATTATTATTATTATTATTATTATTATTATTATTATTATTATTTTTACAAGATAGGGTTTCTCTGTGTAGCTTTGGAGCCTATCGTGGCATGGCTCTGGAGGACAGGCTGGCCTTGAAATCAAAGAGATCTGCCTGCCTCTGCCTCCTGAGTGCTGGGATTCAAGGCATGCGCCACCAACGCCTGGCTTCCTGCAATTATTTTAAGAGTTAAAGCTTAAATGAAGCCAAGCTACAGTTTGTATAAAAGGGTGCATATTTGCATATATATGTTAACATTGTCACCCTTACTACTGCTTTGCATTCAGAAATGCATTGTGTGGACAAATTCCACCTAGGCCTGAGTTCATCTGAATGAACATCATGCCACATGAACTTCTGGATCGAAATGTTGAGAATCACTGGGCAGAGGACCAACTATGGTATGTCCCTACTTGTAAATTTTACCCCAAAACCTTAAACCACTTAGCATGGCAGAGACATGGTAGTTGCCCTCAGAATCACTGTTCTTAAGTCCCAGCCTCATGTCACTCCCTGGATTGGAACACCCTTCTTACCCATGCACATGGTCTGGTCTTGGGAAGCCTTGAAGCCATTGTTGCAGATGCACTGGTAACTTCCTTGCAGATCAACACACAGGCCATGACTGCAAACATTAGGAATTTCCAAACATTCATTTCGATCTAAATCAGAAGGAAAAGAAAAAACCAAAACAGACATGTGTTATACATATCTGATTTTTATTAAGATTCCCTCGTTTTTCACAGATGCATTTCTCTAACCTGCTATTAATTATTATAGACAGGCTGAGAATGAACCAAGACAACAGCTAAATCAAAATAAGCAAGCCTTTCAAGTACCGAAGTCTCTCTTTTCAGTCCTACAATGTTTGTGGGTTGACTGCGATCTCAAGGGTTCTATTTTATACCAGAGAAACCCACCAACAGAACCTGGTTTCTCAACAAAAGGATCTGAACGTTATGGTGGAAGTGTTTTCAGTATGATGAACACATTGAGTTACACAATCTTTCTAAAATCATCCTTAAAGGATTTTGTGGTGAGGAAGCCAGGAGTCCTCCGGGAAACGTGAACCCACAGGTTGTTATGTGGTGACTGCTAGCCTCTTACTTACCTACACAGGCCCCATTGGGAGAGAGCTTGAAGCCAGCTGCACACTCGCAGCGGTAGCTGCCAGGGCTGTTGATGCAGTCTGCATTGCGCTGGCAAAGATTGTCACCATTGCTGCACTCGTCGATGTCTGAAAAAGCAAACGGTCCAGGTAAACAGTCTTTCACTATTGTGTTAGGGTCACATTCAGTTCACCAAGTTCCACACTCAACTCTTAAACGCTACAGAAGAGGTGGTACAAAATCAGGAGCCCACCCCAAAGCCACTTTTATATAGCAAAGTCTTTGGAGGATGGACAATATTTCTCAGATTACCTTCACAGACCAAGAGCAGGTCATTGTAGCTGAAGCCTGTTGGGCATTCACAGCGGAAACTGCCGATCTGGTTAATGCACACACCGTTTGCACAGATGCCTGGAATCTCTTTACATTCATCAATGTCTGAAATTGAATGGATTTAGTAAAGCATATGTGTTTCTGCTAAACCTATTTACCATCTTACCTTAAAGGAATGCTATGCGTAGCCTGAAACGAAAATATACTCTGTTCATGTCAAATGCAAACGATCTTGTGGCTTACGAAGAGCTACACAGTCCATCTAAGGAGCGTTGGGAAAATGAAGGTGGTTGGTGAAACGCAGAAAGTGATTTTAAGTGCCAAGAATGCAAGTGAACCTCTTAGGAAATCAAAGCCTCAACCACCAGTAGTGTCAGGTCATCTGAACAGCAGACATTCATCTGATAAAGCGTGTTTCCTCAAGTTAACATATATGTTTTGACTCCCCCTCTTAGATTGCTTCTAGAGACATACATCAAGTATATTGCTTCAGCTAGGAGGGAAAAATAGAACTCTCAACAGAAAGACCATTCAGAAGGAAGTGATTTATCTGAAAAGGAATTCTGCAAATTCATAGTGAGACCCAATTAAAAGGATGGTATAAAAATACAGGGAAAAATACAGAAAAAAACTTGAGGTGTATTTTGAACAGAGTAACTAGCAGTTGAAATAGGATGAAGGGGTCTGAGAGATGGTTCAGTGGGTAAGAATAAGGACCTGAGTTCAGATCCCTAGTGTCCACATAAATGTTGGACATGGTGGCATGCATCTTAACCCCAGGGATGAGAGGGGTGGGATCAGAGGGTGGGGGGATCCCTGGGGCTCTTGGCCAGCTTGTCTAGTTGACTAAGTGGCATTTAGGGTAAATGAGAGACCCTGATTCAGGAGATAATGTGAAAAGCATAAAAGGACCACATCAGATACCAATCTCTGGCCTTTAAAAATACTGGCACATGCTTTGCCGGCCTGACCCCTACCTTGGTGATCGTACCCTCTGTTCCTGTCCTATTCCTACCCAACTTCCCATTCACCCCAGATCTCTCTGGGCCTGCACCTGCTTAGAGCTCCCCGAGTCTGGAAACACCTCACTCTTCCTTCCTCTTTCTGCCACCGGGCCCAACCATTACCTAGTGAGGAGACTACCAGGAGAGGCAAGACCATCCAGAGCTGCAGACATTGAAGTCTTGGCCCCACACAAACCACCAGGTGACAAGAGGAGATAGAGAGACCCCACCTGCACCCACTGAAGAAGGCAAGGGAAGAAGACTGAATAAGAACACACTCAACAACAGAAAGACCAATGTGACACCACCAGAATCTAGGGACTCCACACCAGCAAGATCTGAAAAGCCCAATACAGAGGATGAAGAAGATGATAGAGACCTTTAAAGAGGAAACAAGAAAATCCCCTAAAGAAAGAGAAGAAAAAAACAAGCAAAAATTACATGAAGTGGAGGAAAAGACAAACCAAAAAATTCAAGAAATAAACAAATCTCTTAAAGAATCTAAAGAAAGCCAAGGAAAAACAACCAAACAAGTGAAGGAAGCACTGGAAACAGTTCAAGGCACAAAAGCTGAAATAGAAACAATAAAGAAAACACAGAATGAGGCTATGCTGGAAATAGAAAGGTTGGATAAATGATCAGGAACTAAAGATGTGAGTATAAACAATAGAATTCAAGAGATGGAAGAGAGAATCTCAGTTGCTGAAGACTCTCTAGAGGATATACAGTCATCAACCAAAGAAAATCTCAAGTCCAACAAATCCCTAACACAAAATATGCAGGAAATATGGGACACTGTGAAAAGGCCAAACCTAAGAATAATAGGTATAGAAGAAGGTGAAGAAATACAGCTCAAAGTTACAGAAAACATATTCAACAAAATTATAGAAGAAAACTTCCCCAATCTACAGAAGGATATTCCTATGAAAGTACAAGAAGCTTACAGAACACCAAACAGACTGGACCACAAAAAGAAGTCCCCTTGACACATATTAATCAAAACACCATACCTACAGAATAAAGAGCCAATATTAAGAGCAGCAAAGGAAAAAGGCCAAGTAACATATAAAGGCAGACCTATCAGAATTACTCCCGACTTCCCAATGGAAAATTTGAAAGCCAGAAGGTCCTGGATAAATACCCTACAAACACTAAGGGAGCATGGATGCCAACCCAGACTACTGTACCCAGCAAAACTTTCAATCACTATAGATGGAGAAAACAAGATATTCCATGACAAAACCAGACTGAAACAATACATATCCACAAATCCATCATTAAGGAAAGTTCTGGAAGGAAAACTCCAATCCAACGAAGATAACTACACTCACAAAAACATAGGCAATAGATAATCCAATTTTACAAACACGAAAAGAAATGGGAAGGCGAAATACATACACAGTGACACCACCAACAATAAATCAATGCAAACAAGAACCAACAATCAATGGACATTAATATCCCTCAATGTCAATGGTCTTAATCTGCCTATAAAAAGATACAGGCTAACAGGATGGATACAAAGACAGAATCCATCCTTCTGCTGTATACAAGAAATAAACCTCATCTTCAAAGACAGGCATTACCTCAGAGTAAAGGGTTGGGAAAAGATTTTCCAATCAAATGGGCCCAAGAAACAAGCTGGTGTAACAATCATAATATCTAACAAATTAGACTTCAAACTAAAATCAATCAAAAGAGATAAAGAAGGGCATTTCATACTAATCACAGGAAAAGTCCATCATGATGAAGTCTCAATCCTGAACATCTATGTCCCAAATACGAAGGCACCCACATTTGTAAAAGAAACATTACTAAAGCTCAAACTACACATAAAACCACAACCCTTATAGTATGAGACTTCAACACCCCACTTTCACCACTAGACAGGACCACCAGGAAGAAACTTAACAAAGAAACAAATGATCTAACAGAAGTTGTGACCCAACTGGGTTTAACAGATATCTATAGAACATTCCATCCAAACACAAAAGAATATACCTTCTTCTCAATGCCACATGGAACCTTCTCTAAAATTGAACACATAGTTGGCAACAAAGCAAACCTCCACAGATACAAAAGAATTGAAATAACCCCATGTATTTTATCATATCACCATGCTTTAAAGTTAGAATTCAACAGCAATACAAATTGCAGAAAACCTACAAATTCGTGGAAAATGAATAACACCCAATTGCACCATTCCTGGGTTGAGGAAGAAATAAAAAAGAAATTAAAGACTTCTTAGAATTTAATGAGAATGTAGACACAACATACCCAAACTTATGAGTCACTTTGAAAGCAGTGCTAAGAGGAAAGTTCATAGCACTAAGTGCCCACATGAAGAAACTGGAGAATAGTCACACTAGAGAATTGACAGAACAACTGACAGCTTTAGAGCAAAAGTAGCAAACTCACCACAGAGGAGTAGATGCCAGGAAATAATCAAACTGAGGGCTGAAATCAAAAAAGTAGAAACTAGGAAAACATTACAAAGAATCAATGAAACAAAGAGTTGGTTCTTTGAGAAGATCAACGAGATAGACAAACCTCTATTCAAAGTAACCAAAAGGCAGAGAGAGAGCACACTAATTAACAAATTCAGAAAAGAAAAGGGGGGTATAACCACAGACACTGAGGAAATCCAGAGAATCATCAGGTCATACTTTGAAAACCTGTACTGCACAAAATTCAAAAATCTAAAGGAAATGGACAATTTTCTGGATAGATATCACTTACCAAAATTAAGCCAAGAATAGACAAGCAGTTTAAATCGACCTATAACCCCTAATGAAATAGAAGCAGTCACCAAAAGCATCCCAACCAAAAAAAGCACAGGGCCAGATGGCTTCACTGCAGAATTCTACCAGAAATTCAAACAAGAGATAATAACAGTACTCTTCAAGTTGTTCCACACAATAGAAGCAGAAGGGACATTGCCAAACTTTTTAGGAGGCTACAATCACTTTGATACCCAAGCCACACAAAAATACAACTAAGAAAGAGAATTACAGACCAATATCCCTCATGAACATCGATGCAAAAATACTCAACAAAATATTGGCAAGTTGAATCCAAGAACCCATCAGAAAAATCATCCACCATGATCAAGTAGGCTTCATGCCAGGGATGCAAGGGTGGTTCAACATATGAAAATCCATCAATGTAATCTACCATATAAACAAACTGCAAAAGGAAAACCATATGATCATCTCACTAGATGCTGAAAAATCCTTTGACAAAATCCAACACCCCTTCATGATAAAGATCTTGGAGAGAACAGCAATAACAGGAACATATATAACATGATAAAAGCAATATATAGCAAACCAACAGCCAACATCAAACTAAATGGAGAGAAACTCAAAGCGATTCCTCTAAAATCAGGAACAAGATAAGGCTGTCCACTCTCTCCATATCTCTTCAATATTGTACCTGAAGTTCTAGCTAGAGCAATAAGACAAGAAAAGGAGATCAAAGGGATTTGGAAAGGAGGAAGTCAAACTTTCACTGTTGGCAGATGATATGATCGTCTATATAAGTGATCCAAAAAACTCTACAAGGCAACTCCTACAGCTGATAAACACCTTCAGCAAAGTAGCAGGATACAAAATTAACTAAAAAAATCAGTAGCTCTACTATATACAGATGATAAATGCAATGAGATGGTAATCAGAGAAACACCACCCTTTACAATATCCACAAGCAACATAAAATATCTTGGGGTAACTCTAACCAAAAAAGAAAGACCTGTACAGTAAGAAGTTTGAGTCTTTAAGAAAGAAGATACCAGAAAATGGAAAGATCTTCTACGCTCTTGGATAGGTAGAACAACATAGTAAAAATGGCAATCTTGCCAAAAGTAATCTATTGAGTCAACGCAATCCCCATCAAAATCAACACAGTTCTTCACAGATCTTGAAAGAACAATACTCAACTTTATATGGAAAAACAAAAAAAACCCAGGATAGCCAAAAAAAAAAAAAAACTCTGTACAACAAAGGATCTTCTGAAGGCATCACCATCCCTGACTTCAAACTCTATTATAGAGCCATAGTTCTGAAAACAGCTTGGTACTGGCACAAAAATAGACAGATAGACCAATGGAATTGAATTGAAAACCCTGATATTAACCCACATGCCTATGGACACCTTATTTTTGACAAAGATGCTAAATCTATACAATGGAAAAAAGATAGCATCTTCAACAAATGGTGCTGGCACAACTGGATTCAGACATGCAGAAGGTTGCAGATAGATCCATGTCTGTCACCATGCACAAAACTTAAGTGCAAATAGATCAAAGATCTCAACATATATCCAGCCACACTGAATCTTCTAGAAAAAAAAGTGGGAGATAGCCTTGAAAGAACAGGCACAGGAGACTGCTTCCTGAACATTACACCAGTAGCACAGACATTGAGATCTGCAATTAATAAATGGGACAAATTGACAGCCCACAGAATGGCAAAAGATCTTCACCAACTCCACATCTGACAGAGGGCTGATTTCCAAAATATACAAGGAACTCAAGAAGCTAGCCATGTAAACACCAAACAATGAAATTAAAAAGTGGGTGCAGAACTAAATAGAGAATTCTCAACAGAGGAATCTGAAATGGCTGAAAGACACTTAAGATAGTGCTCAAAATCCTTGGCCATCAGAGAAATACAACTCAAAACAACTCTGAGGTACCATCTTATGCCAGCCAGAATGTCTAAAATCAAAAACACCAATGACAATCTATGCTGGAGAGGATGTGGAAAAAAGGAACATGCCTCCATTGCTGGTGGGAGTGCAAACTTGTAAGACCACTTTGGAAATCAGTATGGTGGTTGCTCAGAAAAATGGGAATCAGTCTACCTCAAGATCCAGCAATTCCTCTTGGCATAGACCCAAATAATGCATGTTCATACAACAAGGACTTATGTTCAACCATGTTCATAGCACCATTGTTTGTAATAGCCAGAACCTGGAAGCAACCTAGATGTCCCTCAACTGAAGAATGGATAGAGAAAATGTGGTACATTTATATAGTGGAGTACTAATCAGCAGAAAAAAGCAATGGAATCTTGAAATTCGTAGGCAAATGGATGGAACTAGAAGAAACCATCCTGAGTGAGGTAACCCAGTCACAAAAAGACAAACATAGTATGTACTCACTCATATATGAATTTTAGACATAGAGCAAAGGATTATCAACCTACAGTCCTCTTCACCAAAGAAACTAGGAAACAAGAAGAACTCTAAGGGAAAAATGTATGGACCCCTGAGGATGGGAAGGGGCAGGATCTCCTGAGCTAATTGGGAGCATGAGGGTAGGGGAGAGGGAGCTGCCAGAATGAGGAGGAGAAGAGGAGGGGAGAGGAGGAAATGGAGGACCAGAAATGTTGATTTGGGGGAACAATTGAGGAGAGCAGGATGAGAGATACCATATCAGAGGGAGCCATTATAAGGTCCAAGAAGAGATCTGGCACTAGGGAGATTTCCAGAGATCTACAAGGATGACACAAACTGACAATCTAGGCAATGGTGGAGAGGATAACCTAAATGCCCTTCCTCTATATGAGACTGATGACTACTTTTTATGCCATCCTAGAGCCCTCATCCAGTGGCTGATGGAAGTAGAGGCAGACACCCACAGATATACACTAAACTGAACTCTGGAACCTAGTTGCAGAGAGGGAGGAATGAAGATCAAAGGGGTCAGGACCAGGCTGGTGAAACGCACAGAAACAGCTGACCTGAACAAGGGGGAGCACATGGACCCCAGACAGCTGTCTGGGAGGCCAGCACGGGACTGATCCAGACCCCTGAACATGGAGTCAATGAGGAGGCCTCTGCACTCTAGGGGGCCCCTGGTAGTGGATTAGTATTTTTCCCTGGGACTTTGAGAGCCCATCCCACGTCTTGGCCTGGAAACATGGGGGAGGGCCTAGGCCCGGCCCAGGATGATGTGGTGGACTTTAGGGAGCCCCCATGGAGGGCCCTACCCACCTTGGGGAGTGGAGGGTGGATGGGGTGGGGGGAATTTGGGAGGTTGGGGGGGCAGGGGAGGGAGAAGGAGGACGGATTGACATGTGAAGCAGGCTTGTTCCTAATTTGAACTAATAAAAAAATTACAAAAAAAGAAATACTGGCACACACATACATATGCACCTTCACAAACACACATGAAACACATCCATCCCACAAACATAGCATAACGCAGATTAGTTAGCCATGTAAGACAATATGCATGGCAATGGAATTCAGAATTTTTGCATGGTATACATGGAACTTTTAGATTGTCAAGTAGTTATCACACTTTAATTGCCAGGCTATGCTAATGAAATATACTATTATTAACACTTGGTCAAAATCTAGAAGATGGTTTATTGATTAATTAACTAATCACATTACCTAGGGATCCAGATGAGACACTTGAGTACCAAGTGTGACATATACATGCACACGTTTACATATATACGTATGTGTGCATTCACAAATATAATGGGGACAAACTTACCAACGGCTTTTCCTGTGTGGATGTCAAAGGTGAATCCAGGAATATTTCCACATATAGTTTTGAAGTCAGCTTTAAAACAGAAGCATAGGCAGGCACTCTTAACATTCTCAGGCACATTCAAATTATCTTTATACCATAATTGGCACCAACAAGAGCATTTTTATATTATTCACACTGGTCTTTTACATTTTAGTTATATGCATTTGACAACAATGTCTGCTTCTACAAAGGGACGGTGTAGGCATTCTCTATCATCGCCATCTCTATCATCAGCTTTTTATTGATCTGAAGGTAAGAAAAAATATTAAAGAAGACAAAGGTTCAGTGGCTGCTTAGATGGCTCAGCTGCAGAAGTTCCATCGAGCAAGCCTGGCCAGCTGAGCTGGATCCCTGGAGTCCACATGAAAGTGGAAGGAGAGAACCAACTTCACAGAGATGTCCTCTGATTTCTGCACACACAGACGTGTGGCACGGAAATACACACACTAATTATAAATAACATTTTAAAATCATAACAAAAAATCCAATTCATAAAGACTGAGACACTGAATTTAAGGAGGACCTGATTGCACAAGGTACAGAAGTGCAGTGGAGACACAGGCCAAAGATGACCCATTTGTTTTGTTTGTGTTTGTTCACATTCTACCTGTTGGAATGTGTAATTTGAGAAATAAAAGGAACAATTTATCAAGAGATAAAACAGAGACTATAAGGGTTATTCTTACCTATAACTATCAAATCAACAGAGACTTAAAAGAACATTGATTTGTTAGGGCCAAGTGTTTTAGATGGCTGTCATGACACAAGTGTGTATGGTAAAATGTTAAAATATTATATGGCTCATGACTCTCAGTGACGTCAGTGTGGGGATTTTATAATCTTCTCATATCAGTAAACACAGAGTTCAATTCAATGGCTTCTAATAGTCAGGCCACTTTCAGATATGCATGCATGCATGCCTCCATCCATCCATCCATCCATCCATCCATCCATCCATCCATCATCCATCTATCTACCTGCTTACCTACCGTCTATTTATCTACCTACCATCTATTTACCTACCTATCATTCAGCTATCATCTATCTATCTATCTATCTATCTATCTATCTATCTATCTATTTATCTATCCATCATCTCAGTTCATCAGAAACATAGCACCCACATGAAATAGCCCATTTTCCAGGAAAGGCATCATTAGAAAGGGCAAGTCCTTTGCTTGGGTTACACAAGTGATAGGGCTTTCATAAACATATACATCTGTCCACTAGACCTAAGCCCTCCATTTCCTCTCAGAGAAAATGACATTTATTTCCCTAAACAAGTAATGTTGAAATTTGACTTCTGGAGGTTGATAATAGAGACTGGTGAGATTGTCTTCACTTCATCTGATGGGACACAAACTAGGTGAAGGAAGGCTGCTGCGATATGAATCTGAGATGCCCCTGCTCGGCTCACCCTTTAAACACTTGGCCTCTGGCTTTTTAGCTGCTGTTTTTGAGGCTCTGCAGCATTTAGAGGTTGGACATGCCTGGTGGAAGCAGTTGGGAAGAGTTGGACTTTAAAGGTCCCACCTGCTTCTGCCTCCAGCCTACGCTTTCTATGCCCTGTGAACAAGCTAGGACCTTAAGCTCCTGCCACCCTGGACAAAGCTCCTCCACTCAGCCTTCACTGCCATGCTGGGTTGTGACTTTTGGAAAACATGATATAAAGTAAATCTGTTGTTCCTAAGATGGGTCTCTCAGGTGTTCTGTCACAGCGATGAGGAAAGTGGCATGCTGCGGGTTTAAGTAACTGAAAACAGGCCCCTGTACCACTTATCCACCCCTCTTCCCTGGAAATCATTTTAACATCCTTATAAGTGAAACGTTTGGATGCATTTTGTGTCAATATTTGGTAACAAATGCACAATCGGGTTTCTAATGGTCCTCTCAGTTCAACTTTCAGGATCTGTCACTCCGAAAAATTACTATCCTCTAGGCCTCATAAAGTCTAGACGAAGGGTAATTTAAAGACAGGTGGTTGCCATTCTTGTATTTGATGTTTCATTTTTTTTCTTTCAATAGAATTAGTGCTTGCCGAAAAACCCTCCCATGCTGGGCTGGAGACATGCTCCTCTGGGTCCACTTCCCAGCATCCACAGAGCATATCACAACCATCTATAACTTCCAACTCTTGGAGATTCAGTGCCCTCTCCTGGGCTCTGCAGGCACCAGGCACAGAAACACATAAAGGAAAACACTGGTACCCGTACAATAAAAAAATAAAAGTTTTAAAATGCATTGTCATGTAAAAGTCCCTTCTGTGTTGTGGGTGAAACTACACAAGGAACACAATAATGAGCTATTTTACATAGTTTTTCATGTAATTCTTTTTTAAAACCTATTTTCAAGCAACATCTTTTCATCAAATACTTTCTTTTACATATTTTTCAAGATTTCATTTAAACAATTGTTAATGGAGTTGCAAGCTTTTAAGTTACTTTACCAAAATGTTACACCTTCCATGTTGAACACAGTGACAAACCACCGCAGTTGCTCAATAAATTCGTTTGGTGAATAAATAAATAAATGGCTGGTCTCATTTGATGACTATAGACCAACACCATGAACTCCAGCGATGGCCCTTACTGCCTTTCAAGATTTGGAGCTTGTGCAGCACGTGTCCCAGGAGTCACTGTTTGGCTCCCCAGGTGAAACGAACCCATAGCATGTTTTGTGGATCTCTGTGGAACTGGGTCCCTCTGGCTACAGTCACACACACTGTGACTTGTGTGTCAGACGAAGCCTTGAGCAGGGTGTCAGCTGCCTACCTGTTCCTGGCGTTGGGCACGGCTCACACGGCTTGTTCCAGGCTTTGCCCACGTTGTACGTGCAGCAGCACATCCTCTTGGTCACATTAAAAGGTAACTCGTTTTCACAAGTGGTCCCGTTATAGCTTCGGTAGCAGAAGCTTTTCCTCATGTCTGCGTGGAGAGAGATGTGTCAGCTCCGCATTGAGAGCAGGGAGGCCACAGCGCCTTGCTCAGCTGACTCTCCTGAGGGCTACAACTCTGGGAAAGGTCTGTCACGTTTGGCTGTCTTATCTGCTCCACTGTGCCCACATGGACTGCCCCTGCGTTTAGGCAAGGCATTTTATGGGCCAATTAGCCTGCATTTCTTCTTCTACTAAAATATTCATTGAACTAAAAATATTAATTATCTGGGCGTTGGTGGCACACACCTTTAATACCAGCACTCAGGAGGCAGAGGCAGGTGGATCTCTGTGAGTTCGAGACCAGCCTTGTCTACAAAGAGCTAGTTCCAGGACAGCCTCCAAAGCTACAGAGAAACCCTGTCTCAAAAATACCAAAAAAAAATAAATAAAATTAATTAATTTAAAATTGAAAAAAGAATCAAGTGTTGAAGTTTAAATATCCTCTTGTGTATAAAAAGTGCATTTTATATACACAGAGAATCAAAATAATCTAAGACCTGTAACTCCAACTCCCATTTTTTTTAAACCTCAGATTTATAGAATATGTAACATGTCGTGGAAGATTAAAAGTTTGAGGTAGAGCAGCAGTTTATGGGACTCTGAAACACTTCCTCATTCATAAAAATTTCTCATTCATAAAGATTTGGCTTTCAGACACTCTGAACAGTAATTTGAGAACTGATGGGCCATGAGTGCAAATCAAACAACCTTGATTCCAGCAGGGCATCTCAGTGTGCGGCTACTGACCCATACAGTTGTGTCCTCCATTGACCTGCATGTACTCAGGTGGGCAGATGCAAGTGTAATTTCCCAGGGTATTGTAGCAGGTTCCAGGTCCACATACGCCAGGATGGGTAAAACATTCATCAATGTCTGTAAGAGTCAAGGACATCCGTAAGTTAGGTTGGTTTTGTGACTTTATATGGTGTAGCTTACTGAGGAGAACACAGGTGTTTCCCCAATGCTGTGTTTATAAGATTCAGAAATAAAAAAATACCACCAAAGAATGTGTTTACATTTACATGCCACACAAGAACATACTTCTTCTTCTTCAAAAAAAAAAAAGATAAAAAGCTCCCAACCCTAAAAATATGACCTATAAAAAAATTGCCTCATGCCTGTACATATTTGGGGAAAATTCATGTTCTCCAAGAGGAATTTCTTTGAAGTCTGCTATTTCCTATGCTGTTTGAATTAAATTTTAACAGCAATTTTAAACTGAGTGTAGGCTAAGTGATCCTCCTTTCAAATTAGAAGTCCCCTCATAGGTTCTCAGTGCAGGGTAAATCACATTTCTTTCAGATGCATTTGGGTAATAAGTTCAAAGCTAAAGGCTGTAGTAGAATAATGTTTCATTCTTAGTGTTCAGTTTTAGAAATACCCCCTTGCCCCACCTCAAACACTGAAGTTATATTGTTACCCAGACTATTGGGCGGGGCTAGGGTGTCTCCCTACACCCAGAAACTGAAGCAAAAAAAAAAAAACCAAAAAAACAAAACAAAACAAAACAAAAACAAAACAGACAAGCAAGAATGGGCCTTGCCTCTAAATGCAAGAAGGTCTCCTAAAAATAAAATTATAACTGCATGTGATAAGGTGTGGGGAAGAATCCACACAACATTTCAATGTCTTTCTATTATATCCACTATTTACAAACTATCAACCAATATTGACTGACAGTCACATTTAAGTTTACCTGTTTCTACTTAAAATTATTGTCAATGTTTACATGTAACTAACTTCATATTCATGATTCCATTTTCAGGATTGTTTTTCATAAATCATTGCAAATTGAATTTATCACTATGCAAAGGGGCAACATTGCTATGGAGAGACATAAGTTATCAGCAGTCTCAACAGGCCCTTACTGTAGGATGCAGGGAGACAATGTGTTAGGGAATAACACCCGACCCCCTCACCTTCACAGATGCGGGTTTCCTCACTGAGGTAGTAGCCCTGTGGGCACTCACACTGGAAACTCCCAAACGTGTTGATACAGTTTCCACCCTGGCAGAGCCCTGGTAACTCCTGGCATTCATCAATGTCTACAAGAGGAGACAGTTCATTAACAACAAACATCACGAACAAAGGGTCAGTATTTTCAGCTTTCAAACACGACAGCATGTATGGGCCACAGACATCTGCGCACCTCAAGGAAGGCCCTTCAGTGCTGGTTTATTCTGACTGTGATTCTCTTGCCTTTGCTGCAGAACTGCTGTTTTCTGAGGAGAGTAGTGGAAGCAATCTGTGGGGAATTTGCTGGGGACAATGTAACACGGGTTTATCTGAATAACAACTGAATACCAGATGCAGGCCATGGATGGCTACTTCTCCTCGGTAAAATTGTTGCTCAGCATGTGTGTGAGACAGATTCCCTACCTGTGATTCTCCTCAGGAAGCCTGGTGGGCACTGTGTTCACACCATCTTTTGTAACTGATTCCCTCTAAACTAAGCCGTTTTCTTTATTAAAGTCTACATGACAACTAGTGAGGAACTGACCTTCTAAGATGATGGTGATGGGGTTTGGTCTAAAGCCTTCTCCTCCAGGACACAGGGTATAATATTCAGCTGGGAAAAAAGAAAAGGAAAACAAGAAGTTTGATTCTTGGATCCCAGTGGTTGAAACAACTGGCAAAGATTCAGCAACTGCCCAACTCAAATCCTCGGGGGGCGGGGGTTGTATTTTTCTTTGTGTCCTTTTAAATGCATTTACAGTAATGTATATCACATTTTACTTCCAAATATCATTACTTCATCAATGACATGCAGTGGGATAATAAACCATTTTTTTCTGGTTTTTATTTTAAAGAAAATACTTCCTTTTAAATAATTCACACCATAAATGTTTTGACAAGTAAATAAAAATGTCTGGAGTCCATGGTGCAAAGGTTTGGGTTCTGTGCATATCGGAACATGTGTTTCCATTTAAGGTGCTCCGTGACTGACTCCAAGGATGTACTCCACCTATGGACCTGAACTAACAACCTCCAAGAGCTGGGAATGGCCTTCATCTGTGATACCATGGACAATCAATGTTATGACGATTCAGATTGGATTGCGGGCAAAAATTATTTTTAGAGAAACACAATGAAAAAAATAGGAAGAAAGGAACTGAAATTCCTTTTCTACAAAACACTCTTGGCAGAGTTTAGCACAACTATTGACAATAGTCCAAAGTAACCCCTTTTCCTAGTCCCCAGTCCAAGAATACAACAGCAACTTATTTCTATCCTGGATTGTTCTGTTCCTCTTATTACAGCTCCATACTTACTGCTATTTACAGGGGGGCACGTCTCACAGGGGTTTCCCCAGGCCTTTCCCAGGGAGCAGCAGCAGGAGGAGCGACTGACGCCCACCCCGATCTCTGTATTGCAGGATAGACTCCCGTCTCCTCGAGGACCGAACTTCAGGTAACAGTTGCCCACGCGGTTGTCTGTGGAACAACAGAAGAGCTTATTGTGGTCCTAGCTATGGAGAGAACCCCCAAGGAGGGCATTTAAAGGACTAAGTTCAAGATTTTACACACTGATATGGAGGGTGCATCCTAACTCCGGGCACAATACAATCCCTCCCGTTTAAACTTTTCAAAACTGAGTCAAGCATCACAAATGATGACACAGGGCAGTCACTAGAAACCATAGACCATTTTCCATATGTTCATGAAATAAACATCACAGTGAGGCATTCCTTATTTGGGGGTCCTCTGGACATTTCAACTGAGGTGAATATAAGAAAACTGGGTATGATTAATCTGTGTCTTGAGTTTTTGAAGAAGTGGAAACATACCTAGGACAAGTTAACTAAGTTTGTAACATGTTATCAATCAATCTCATTCTGGTCTGCTCTTTCATCTGCATCCCCCCTAATGGCTTTCCTTCAATCTTCACAGCAACATTTGCAGATTTTCAAAAGGTTGTCAAACTAGATCTCTCTTGTGAAAGGTTCCATTGCCTGTAAAGGCTGCCTCACCTTGAACCATGGCTTTAAACAGTATTTTCTTTTTCCCTGGAGTGATCTCAAGCTCAGCATTCTCTCTTACCCTTCTTCTGAGTTCTAAACCTTTCTGTTTTTTTCTTTCTGGAGTATTAGTTATTTCCAAGGTAACACTTCCAGAAATTAAACTGGATATTCTTTGTTCCACATACAAATCGTCCTACATCTTGAGTCTTCAGGGTTTTTCGGTGGGTAGAAGTTTCTACTTTTCTCAGTTGTCCAGGATTGCTGCCATTGCTGATCCCCGACTCTCATTCCCTTTTCACACCAGTAATAACAAGGCTTGACAACTTTATCTTCAAAATGTATTTGGCAACTGACATCACTGATGCCTTCCCCGGTTAGTCTGAATTCCAGATATCACTACCATTTTTACCCTAGACTACTACAACGGTCTCCTAACTCATCTCTTAGCTTCAATCCTTGGCCCAAGGCCAGTCTGTTTTGGCCTTTGTAGCCAAAGTAATCCTTCAGAAGAAATGCTTTAGGCCAGGCCACCCCTAAGAGGTCCCATCCCAACCAGAGCATTTGGAAGTCTTTATGAGTCCACAAAGTACCTTTTGCTTTTGGCTGCTTCTCATTGTTATACTTTGATATTTTCATTTGTTTCTGATGCCAAATCTTGGGTGTAGAGAGCTAAGTCATGGTCCCTCCCTGGCTCACTTTGAATTCATTCAACATTCCTATCTTTTCCTCAACCCCTCTTTTTATCTTTATCCTCCATTCCTGTCTTCCTTTTCCTACTTGACCATTTAAATGCTCTTCTAGTAGTTTTTGCATGTGTTCTCATAAAACAGTTTTAATGTGCTAATTTAAAATTTAAGTAAATGACATTTCTGTCATGTAAAACACTGAGTTTTAGTGTCTAATCACACTTGCTTTGTGGACAAACTGTGTGTGATGTCCAAATGATTGTATTTCTAGTCTGTTTTAAGATGCAGCATAGGCTAGAATCTAATGTACAATCCTCCTACCTCAGCTTCCTGAGAGTTTGGATTGCATTAAAAAAAAAAAAAAAAAAAAAACCTCTGTACTGTGTGCTAAATCTGTGTTTCTAAATCTGTGTCTCTAAATCCGTGTTACCACAAGTAATGTAATGAACATCCTACATCTATGAAAGAGTAGGTATGTTAATATCTTTGGTATATAAAACCAGGATAGTAATTTATGGTTCACAGAGCTTATGAAGTAAAAAGCATTGCCTTATATTATCTACATCCAATGGATCCCTTTTAACATTTTAAAATGATTTTAATGGAGTTTACAGAAAATAAAATCTATCTATACTGAAAAAAACTATTGCTTATTTTAGTAAGGATTTAGTCACTGCTAACGTCTACCACCTCCTCTGTTGGTTTTGTGCTCAAAGTTGTCCTTCAAATTCAAACTTGGAATCATCTAGAGTGTTTCTTAAGTGAACAGACTGTTTTTCTTCAAATGAATTGTATCAAACACATATTATAGTTAATTCGTCAAGAGTATTCAAATATTCAGCTCTGTATGATTCTATTTGTTTCATTTATCTTTCACTTACCAACACAACCCACGCCAGTGGGGTTCAGCTGAAAGTCAGGTGGACAGTTACATTCATAGCGACCAGGTGTGTTCACACATAGGCCGTTGACACAGTTTATGGGATCTGCACACTCATCAATATCTATGAACATGTAAGAAGCCCATGTTAACATCTTTACTTCTACATACAAAGTGCTATTCCAAGGAACTGAGTGGATCTTTCCCCCAAGTTATTAGAGATTGCTGTGGAAGACTCAGTAAAATGAAAACAAAAGGTTCAGCATAAACCTAGAGTAGGTTCTGTAGTGGTAAGAATTTTATATTTTTATACATGTGTGTGTGTGTGTGTGTGTGTGTGTGTGTGTGCATATGTACATGGTCATGTGGTTGTGCATGCATGTGTGTGTATGTATGAGTGTGTGCATGTGTGAGCATATGTTCATGCATATGAGTGTGTGTGCATGTGTGAGCGTGTGTGTGTGTGTGTGTGTGTGTGTGTGTGTGTGTGTGTGTGTTTGTGTGTGTGCATGCATGTATGTATTTTTTGAGGGCGTAGGGGGTGACAATAGATTATACTTTATAGCCCTGACTGGCCTGAAATTCAGTATGTAGACCGGAAAGGAACTCATAGAAAATGACATTTTCAACAATACCATTTAATATCCTAATATATAATCAATAATCAAATGTTGCAATTCTGGGGAAGAAAAAAATGATCTGCAGAAGAACAATGAAGAATCCAATGAGAAGCTCCACAGGTTCAGAATTGCTATTCAGTGTGTGTAGAAGTTCACTGAGATATGTAGACTGCCAGTATGGTTAAATTTGGTGAGCAGATATTTTTTTTTTACTTGCAATGTTTGTTTATAATGAATTTTATTAAAAATTAAGAAAAATAAAAATATGTACAAATTCAAATATGTTAACACTCGTATATGAATACTTACTAGTTTTGTATTAAATAATGAAGTTGTTTATCTGAGCACAAATAAATTCCATAGTAGAAAGTAAATGCATCAGAAGTGTGCTTTTTTTTTTGAAACATGCACAGCCTAATGTTCAGGTAATCCAAGAAGATTTTGAGTTTATGTATTTAGCATAGACTACTAATGTCAAGCACTAAGAACACAGTTGGCCGTGGCTCACAGTACCTGTGCAGTTTCCTCCCGTCCTGTCCAGTTCATAGCCATCATCGCAGATGCAGTGAAACATCCCAGGCAAATTGTTACAGGTTCCAAAGACACAAATGTTTTGGAAGGAGCATTCATCAATATCTGAGGACATGGAAAATAGGGTCACCTCTCGTTTACAAAGATATTTAAAGTTTTTTTAATATGTAACAATGAATTTTTCCTAAATTCTAAGATATTTACAATCAGTAACATTTATTTCATTGTCTTTGTCTAGATGAACAGCTTGAATGGTAAGTAAGGCACACTTATCTATAGGATAAGATATAAAACAAGTCCTATTTTGGTTCAATGGATATCTTATGCTTTTCCCCGTTTCTGCAGTGCTAGGAATCGAACACAGAGTCTCCTGTATGCTAGGCTAGTGCTTTGCCACTGAGCTAACCCGAGAACCAAGGGTCTAATACTTTAACTGTTTTGGATTATAACAGGAAGTGCCAGCTTAGGCAGTATAGTAGAATACAAAAATCAAATGCAAACCCATGAAATTAAAAAAAAAAAGTAAGATTTTACCTAATTCGTGTAAACAGTACAGTTTGTAAATGGCAAACTGAAATACGACATAACACTAAATATTAAATATAGTGGTTAAAAAGTCTTTCATACTTAATTTTAGTTTATTTTACAATCTGACCTATTACCACAGAATCATTTATAAACATGTATAGAATACTGTTCCTTATACCATGAAATAACACAGCCTCACTATGTCTATGTATTCTGTTAAAATATAGCTATCAGCAGAGCTGGAGAGGTGGCTCAGCGTACGGCTCTGCCAGAGGACCTGAGTTTGGTTCCTAGCCGTCATATTCAGTGACTCACAACCATTTGTAAATCCAGCTCTGGGGACCTGATACCCTCTTCTGGGTTCCACAGGCATTCACACTCATATCACTCTACTCCACAACACACTATCTGTGTAATCAAAGATAAACTCTTAAAAAAGATATTTCTACTAAAACCAGAGACTTGGGTTATAAAACTTTCATGGGGCTGCAGCTAAGGGGCAGCAGCTATGTAGTTATCACACTTGACATGTGAAAACAAGGCACAAAGACAGAGTAGAGGCACAGTTGGAGAAATAATTTGCACCCACATAAAAAGAGGGTGGATATTTTAATATATAAATTGTCCGTTACTGTCAGCATACACCCCACCTGTAATGTTTAGGTTAGACTAGGAAAGTCATTCTCTTTTAAGGAAACAATTCTCTGAAAATGATTTTTTTCAAATGTAACATTTATTGTGTGTGTGTGTGTGTGTGTGTGTGTGTGTGTGTGTGTGTGTGTGTGTGTGTAAATGTATACGTGCACATTATTGCTTGCTCGTGGAGGTGAGAGGGCAATCTGTAGAAATCAGTCCTTTTCTTCCACCATGTGGATCCCAAGGCTGGACCGCATGACATCAGGCTTGGTGGCAGCACGTTTTCTTTCTGAGCCACTTTTCAGGTTCCATAGAGAAGTAATTTCAAACCACTATCTTGAAACAGTTGTACCTTAAATTTAAAAGGGTCTCCTGGCCATTTAAAATAGTTACACTAATTTTTTTTTAACTATCTCAGGTTTAAGGTGCTGTCCAAATTGTGTTCAATGTTCAGCTAATATTCTTGCCCTTTATTGGGACAAGAGAGCTATCCTCTTAAGAGAGACAGAGCAAAGATTTCTTCATGTAGGTTGCAATTAAACTGCCGTCAGTCTACGAGTGGAGAGAGAATGGCAACATCTTTCTGGACACATATTTCACTCTTTAATGAACTTTACCAAAATTACTCCATTTATCCTAATGCAGTAGCTTTGTAAGACAGGGTAAAACACTGTGAAAACACTGCCTTTATGTTATCGGTACTCAACAATTTAAACAATATAGAACACATTGCTAACAGACTGAAAAAGAATGTCATCTTCCCCTAGGACCTCCATCTACCACCATGCACAGATGCAACCCATACTGCTGAGTGGTTACTCAGACCTTACTGTCTCTCAGGCATAATTTCTCTCTTAGAATCTACTTTCTGATGGTGGGGTGGGGTGAGGTTTGCCTTTGAGTCCCCATAGACAATTTGCTTGTGTGTCATTGCTGGTACTTGTCATTTCTTTCACACTATGGTGGGGAAAGGGCCTGAAATTTGTTTCATTTTATTGTCTTTGCCCCACAGTTAGCTTGAGTGAGGAGAGGAGAAGGAAGAGAAGCAGCCAGAGTTGAAGTTGAGAGGGTTGCCTTTTGTTGAAAAATTTTTCTAGGGTTCCTATGAACGGCAAATTTTGCTGAAGTTTCATGATCTCACAACAAAACTAAATTCTTTTCATCCTTCAATCGTGTTTTATTTCCTATAGCATCTTGATGGTCCAAACTACATGTAATGTGAATTGAATCTCTAACTTGAGAGAAATTCCATTTTTTCCCTTGGACAGTTAGCATACTGGACACAAAGCCCGGTTTTTAGGAGATAGTGTATTTTTTTCCCCTTTCCTCTCAAGCAGAGGTGAACAAGTCCTTGATGGACTTAGGAGGCTTCTAGTCTCAGACATACACACCACAGACTCCAACACGAAAGGAAATGCCAGAAACAAGCTGCTTTGACTTTACTGAGCACAATAAATATAGATGGCTGAGGTAGGCAACAGATCACCAATTAGAAACAAAAGACGTGTGTCACATGTCATTTATTTAGTGACACAAAAGTAAAAAAAGGAAATGGCTTTAAAAAGGAAAGAAAGAAAGGAAGGAAGGAAGGAAGGAAGGAAGGAAGGAAGGAAGGAAGGAAGGAAAAAGAAAGGAATAAGCCAAACTTCCAACTATTGGATCCTAGCCAGAAATATTTCATAAGAGATGAAAGCCAGCCTTCCTCATTATTCATTCCACAAAATAATCCATGCTTAAACGAGTGGCTTTTATAAGTGCTGTATACACTGTGTATTCTGCTTCCAGGGGGAGCCTGTTCCAGCCCTTTTTGTGGCTTCATTTGCTGTAGCTGATCCAACTTGAAAATGAGTTGGAAGCCTGGCGACCCACCTTGGCAGGACCTGCTGTCTGAGGCTGGGGTGAAACCCATCTCGCACTCGCAGCGGTAAGCTCCCGGGACATTCAGGCACTGGCCGTTTTCACAAAGGTTTATGTTTTCCGCACACTCATCAACATCTGCAGAATAAAAAAGACATCTCCGTTAAGTTCCAGGTCTCACGACACACTCATTTCCTTGCTCGAGAATGAAATCAGTAGCTGGTGTTGGTGTTCGTTAGTATGAAGCAACAGTCAACCCATTCGCTAGAGTTAGGGTCCAGGGCCTGAGGTCAAAGCTCTCTAACATACACCCTAACACCCAGCTATAATATTGACTGATGGGGTTTCTCTCAGTTCTCCTTAATACCCACTGATTAGTCAGTATTAAAAGCAGTGTTAATAGATAGGACCGAGAGCTCTGGAATCACATTTATTCATTTGAAAGCAGAGTAATACACTTCCCAGTTTCCTTAGCTGAATCACCTATTGCTAAAGTCTCATCAAAATGGCACAGACAGACACTTTTCAAAGACCTTCAAGATGATCTACTTAATTCTATGAAGCAGGAAAGGGGAGGAGGGCAGATGCCAGCATGTCCTGAGCCATGTGGCGTGGCAGTTACCAGGCTGCAGTTTTCATTGACTTCACTAGAAAGACCAGGGCTGAGAGCAGTCAAGAGAGCTGCCAGGATCCCACTGAGCCCCATTCTGACTGCAGATGTGTTTGCCCCCAGCACCATTCTTTCTCTGACATTACAGCACACACAAAGTCCAGAAAATGCTCTAAAGAGAGGGTGTGCCAAACAGACAGGCTTCCTTAAAGAGGTGCCGGAAACAGATATGTCTGCACTTTGTGTGCCTGTACTTCATGTGAATAATTACAGGATTAGTCTTAACAATTGGGAGTTTAAAGTGTGAGTGAACATCTGCTGAGAGACACCTTGCTTGTAAAGTGAAAAGTAATTTTCTTGCCCAAAAGGATGATGTAGTCTCCAATATGGGTGTAAATGAAACCGCGGTTCATCCCATGTGTGGCAGGAGTGATATGGCAACCCGTGTGTACTGACTCTTAGGTGGTGGTTCTTAAGTCCCTTGCTTCTGTTATTCTGATTAATCCTTTCAAAACTGGAAGAAAAGCTAGTAAAACTCTGAGGAGGATAGTAAGCAGCCTTGATGGTATGACTTAGAAAGAGACATTGAGCATCCCATCTTCCAGAACTCAGAAGTTCCCCCAGATCATCCACATAGTGATAAGAAAATGCTGCTATGGTTGCTATGCTTATTTCAAAATGAGAAGACCCAATGCCACCCAGGCTGCTCATGTACATAGGTTTACAGCAGAGCAAGCAGCATAGATATTGCAAACTCAGTGCCCTTATCCAAAGCCTGCGATTTCTGATCAGTACCTTATAAAGTAGTAAGAAGTAACAATAGTCATTAACAGTACGGGAAATGATATATGACATTACTTTAAAGCATCCAATACTCTGGAAGCTTTTCTAGGCTTCTGTGTTTAGTGATGAAAAAGGCATGTGCTATCTCATTCATAGGTCAAACAGAAGCACTGACACAGTTACTTCAGTCATCTTCATAGTTTTCTGGAAATGAGGAAAGCACATTAGGTATCCTGAGACGGACATAACTGAGCACTCCTCAGGTCTGTCACTCACCTGAGCAAGTAAAGCCGTCTCCGGTGAAACCCTCCGAGCAGGCGCAGCGGTATGAACCTGGGGTGTTGACACACTGAGCATTTATGCTGCACTGGTGGGTTCCATTGGAGCATTCGTCCAGATCTGTGTGACAAGTGAGCACAACAAAGAAGACAGGTGATGAAGATGGGACATTCTAACGCACAGGGAGGTTTTGACTTGTCAAAATTATGAGGACATTATTCTGTGTCCCTAAGGTTTTAAGTACATAATCCAAAATGTTCATGTCATTAACTGTGGCCCCAGCTACCAATTCAAGAATGGTGTGATATCTTCATGAATCATGTAAAGGAAAACTGGAATCAGATTTCACTGTGATCTCTACCCATGGTGGCTTTTCAGCACAGAGTTCTAAATTTATTTTCTAAGGAGGGAGAGGTGTGGTTCTTGATCTCATGGAATTAACAGCCTGTGGAGAAGTATGGATGTTAAACACAGAGAAGAAGAGAATTACGTATTTCTCTATGGACCAGGAAGAAGGTTACAGATAAAACCCTATTAGGAAGACCTCATCGAATAGGTAACTTTTAATCAACTTCCTCTTCCCAGTACGAAGAAGCATAACTTCACAGAGTGGAAGGAGAGATGGGTGTTTCTCACAGAGAGCTACACAGACAGGGTCACTAAAGAGGAGAAGAGCATGTTGTGACATTAATGGCAGGTGACACCACGGCAAAGCACAACACAGGGGTCAGGGAAGCGGAAAACGAAATTAGAAAATGCTACAGGGATTCTGAGGCTAACTCTGGGGTTTCTCCTAAGTTTAAAGAGGTGAATGTCAACTGTGAAAAGGGGCTGAAGATTTCCTGTTCCTATTATTGAAGAATACACTGCAGGAGGATCAGGGAGTGGATATGGGGGAAGGAGGGGGAGAGGGAAATGGGGAGAGAGGGGGAAAGGAAGAAGGAGAAGAGAGGAGGGTAACATTGAGAGGGAAGGGGAGAGGAGGAAGAGAGGGGACAGAAGGGAGGGAAAGGGAATGAATGGCTGAGCAGGGGATGAAGATGGAGTACTGGGGACTGAACCCTGTAGTCTCATCATGGGGCAGGCAGCCTTGTGATAGCTGGCCAGACTGAGAGATGGACATGAGGCACATAAAATGGAAATCAAAAGAACAGTAGGTAGGCACATGGGGCAAGAAAAACGGGAATGAGGACAGGCCTGCCTATAAGGGCATGAGATTAACGCTAGTGGGCGTGGCTGGCCTGGAAAGAGGCTTACAGTCGACCTGGAGAAGCTGCCACAGGGTGTTACACAGCAATGTCATTTGGAAACTATGATGATACATATTCTGTAATTGGCTTTAAATATGTGACAAGTAGGAAACATTTGACTGGACAGGAAAGCTTTACTCAAATTATTTTACATTATTGGTAAGAGCTATTAAAGTTTTTTTTTTATTTAATCTTTACTATAAGCTTTTACTGAGAAGTCATCATGGGGCCCTCAGATGGCTTTTTTCTTCTTCTATTTTAATTGACCTGTGTAATTCCTACCAGCTGGATATATTCTTTATTGTTACAGCATGGACATATTAAACAGTTTTATGAATGACACCCAGAGTATAATCCAGTCCCCTGCCTCATTCAGGGCTCTACAATATATTAGGCTTTGGCTCAATGGTTATGGAACTCAGGGAAAAAGATTTCCCTAGTCTACTTTTTTCAAGGTAGACATCTTGGAATTGAAGGAAATGCTTAGCTTTGCCTGCAAGGACAATTCTAGTCCTAAGAACTGTCCATTGACTCCCATCTTAAGGCCATTTGAAAAACCCCTTTGTTTCCTCCATTTATTTCACTGTCTTTCAAATCACACTGATTACACTATGAAAAGACTGGGAAAACACATTAGCCGTTTTTCATGTTACAGCTGTTTAGATCACTGGCTGCACATCAAATAATCTTTTTTTTTTTTTTTTAACTGAGCAACATGCATGAAAAGGCAGATGCCAAAGCATCCTGTTGTAATTTGACCATTTATATTAAAGCTAAGGAAACACTCAGGCAGGAATTATCCCTGCAACCAAAGACAGCTTTGATTTATGAGAGAATAAATAAAAAGTGAAGAGGACGTTCCTGCCAGACAATGTTGGTTAACACGTGTGCAAGGGAGAGCCACAAAGAGTGGCTGGCCCTCTGAGAAGGGTCTTTCTGTTTGCAAACTCACCGATACATTTGATGCCATTTCCTACCCAGCCTTCTCTGCAGCTGCATCTGAAGCTTCCAGGGACATTCAGACATGAGGCATGCATGTCACAGTTGTGGGCGCCAATTTCACACTCATCCACATCTGAGAAACCAGTTAAAGAGGAAAAGATAAAGCATGAGCTAGTGAAGTCTACTTCCAGGTGGGTTTCTGAAAAGACAACAGTTTAGGATAGACATGGGGATTGCAGAGAGAAAATGCCGGCACTGCCTTTGTCTTTAATTTGTTTTTTGCTCCAGTAAGATGTGAAACTTCATGATCATGACCAAACAATCCCTGCTCCACAAGAACTTGCTGGCCACTTCCTGCTGGAATGAGAAAGAGCAGCTGTTGTCCCCTGCGGATATGAGTGGCAGCCCCCACATGTTGCAAAGGCTCAGACAAAACTCCGTGGGAAGGATATGGAGAAATGCATTTCAAGAGAGATTTTTGGGAAAGACTGTGCTGTTCCTTCCTATTAATACTTATCACATATTTTTCCATGAAGATAAGGATGAGCCTAACATAAAAAAATGCATCCTTCATTGTGAACGTCAATCCCCCAATGTAGTTCAGGAGTAAAAATATTTAGAGTTTTTGTAAACTGTCACTTATGTGTGCACTGTTTTCTTTCTTATCTGAGAACATGTGAAGAATGTTCTCCTCAGATATTACCTTAAAGGGGACCAATGCATACCAGCATGTGTTTGTGTTCACAAATACTATACATAAACACATACATATGGTCTATTCAGGTATATACAGTCATGTGCACCCTAATGGCATTTTGTTCAATGGCAAACCATGTATGTGACAATGGTCCATAAGCTTATAATGCCTAGACACGCAGCTGTGCTGAAATAAGTATGCCTTATGATGTTAACATGCTGATGAATTTGTCGATGGACACATTCTTGTGATCTATCTCCACGGTAAGGCAATACACAGCTTGTGAATGCGTGTATACATAATATACACATTTGTACTATGTACAACTATGATGATTTGGTGTCCCAGAACTTTCTAGAATATGCATCATATCCATTCTGGCAGTTCACTAACTACCAGCTGCCATGGCTGAACTGATACTGTGCACACACTACTGGCTCCTAATCCCTTTATGCCCTCATCCCTCATCATCTACCTTTTCCTGGATGGTTGGCTAAAGCGTGCCCTGCAGCCTGAGCTCCTCACTGCTGCCTTGAGCAAAATGCCATGCAGGGAGCTTAAAGTGAACATGCAGGAAACAACTAGCCAGACCTTTATGACATGACGTTTCCTAGTCCTATCTGAATGCAAAGGGATAAAACTAAATAGTAAAAAGAGGAGACAGTATATAGAGTGCATGGGGTGAGGAAGAGCCATGAAGGGGGGAAAAAGGGGAGAGAGGTAATGGGAGAGAGAGAGAGAGTGAGAGAGAGAGAGAGAGAGAGAGAGAGAGTAAAGGGAAGAAACCACGGGAGAAAGGCAGTAAAAACCTAAATAGAACCTAAGAATGTATTATCAGTTTAACATTGCCAATCAAATGAAAACTTCGATCCTTTTAGCCAGTGGTTGCCAAACTTTGGGCTGCAACCCCTTTGGGGGTAGAACAGCCCTTTCACAGGGTTCCCCTAAGGCCACTGGAAAATACTGCTATTTACATTACAATTCATAATAGTAGCAAAATTACAGTTATGAAGTAGCAACAAAAATGTTATGGTCAGGACTGTATTAAAGGGTTGCAGCATTAGGAAGGTTGGAGAACCACTGCTTTGATGTTCCTTCTTTACATGGGCCCTCCATTTGGGCTGCAATCATGCTGAGTAACGGAATGATCCACCAGAAGCAGGGCAGACTTGACCCACTCCTTCCTACTGGGTAGCTCAGGTAGTATGCACCTCAGAGATGACGTATGGCTCAGCTGAGAGTCAGTTGCTCATCACATGGCCATCACAGCCTGGTTGACTGGGATGCATGGGTCTGAGGATGTTGAATGGTGAAATGACATGAACTTTAGAAACCAGTGAGACAGAAGTCTAGCCAACATGAGGTTGAATCCTACCTGTGCATCCCGTTGTCCCCTTCTTCACCGAATAGCCCAGCTGACAGTGGCAAATGAAAGAGCCCTTCGTGTTCTCACACTCTCCAAACATGCAGATGTTGGGATTCAGGTCACACTCATTCACATCTGGAAAATGCATTTTCTGGTTACTGCTGTTCATCGCAGTAATTCAAAAGCCACCTTTTAAACTGAATCACACAGTACTGGCAGAAACAGATACAATTCAAAATAACAGTCCCCTTGAAAGACTTGTTTAGCAGGCAAGTACCTACTTGCCTTTAAGGGTTTCTGAAATAATTCTCCTTTTTCAGATTTTACAGTTCTGGAAAAATGGTGCAGATTTTCAAAGTAACAGTGAAAGAAGGCTTCTTTCCATGTGTATGTGCATTTGCACATGTATGGAGCTCTCATTTGCTGGGGAAAAAGTGCTGTGGCATGCTGTCTTCTGGGCACAACACGGCTATCACATGCATGAATTCACAGCAGCTGTGGTCACTTGTAAATGATCAACCAAACTAAAACTGGAACACAGCTGTGGTAGGTGATTTCAAGGACCCAGCCCCTATTGAAGCTACCCGTCGTCAGCAGATTGATAATTGCTGAGGGAGGACCATAGTTTTTGAGGAGGATGTGGTACTGGTAGGGTTCCTAAGCTTCAGTGGATGGCCCCACACCCATGTACATAAAGGCAGCATTAACTGGACTCAGTGGGTTATAAAAACACAAGCACGAAGTTGGGAGGGAGACATGTTTGAGGAGATATGGGAAGGCAGGGAGATGGAGGAAGATACGATATTTCACTCTGTAGGACAGTCTCAATAATAAAGTAAAGAATTATCATTTGTGTACCATAAGAATTTCAAGTCTCTAAAGAAAGAAATTAAAGAAGATACCAGAAAATGGAAAGATCTCCCATGCTCTTGGATAGGCAGGATCAACATAGTAAAAATGGGAATCTTGCCAAAAGCAATCTACAGATTCAATGCAATCCCCATCAAAATCCCAACCCAATTCTTCACAGACCTTGAAAGAACAATTCTCAACTTTATATGGAGAAACAAAAGACCCAGGATAGCCAAAACATCCTATACAATAAAGGAACTTCAGGATGCATCACCATCCCTGACTTCAAGCTCTATTATAGAGCTATAGTCCTGAAAACAGCTTGGTATTGGCACAAACATAGACAGGTAGACCAATGGAATAGAATTGAAAACCCTGATATTACCCCACACACCTATGAACATCTGATTTTTGACAAACAATCCAAATTTATACGATGGAACAAAGAGAACATCTTCAACAAATGGTGCCGGCATAACTGGTTGCAGACATGTAGAAGACTGCAGTTAGACCCAAGCCTATCGCCTTGCACAAAACTTAAGTCAAAATGGATCAAAGATCTCAACATAAACGCAGCTACACTGAACCTATTAGAAGACAAAGTGGGAAATACCCTTGAATTAATCGGTACAGGAGATCGCCTCCTGAACATAACACCAGTAGCACAGACACTGAGGTCAACAATTGATAAATGGGACCTCCTGAAACTGAGAAGCTTCTGTAAGGCAAAGGACACAGTCAGCAAGACAAAACGGCAGCCCACAGACTGGGAAAAGATATTCACCAACCCCACATCTGACAGAGGGCTGATCTCCAAAATATACAAAGAACTCAAGAAACTAATCCCCCAAACACCAAACAATCCAATTAAAAAGTGGAGTACAGAACTAAATAGACAATTCTCAATAGAGGACTCTAAAATGGCTGAAAGACACATGAGAAAGTGTTCAACATCCTTAGTCATCAGGGAAATGCAAATCAAAACAACTCTGAGATACCATCTTACTCCTGTCAGAATGGCTAAAATCAAAAATACCAATGACAGTTTATGCTGGAGAGGATGTGGAGAAAGAGGAACACTCCTCCACTGCTGGTGGGAGTGCCAACTTGTATAGCCACTTTGGAAATCAGTATGGCGACTCCTCAAGAAAATGGGAATGAGTCTACCACAAGATCCAGCAATTCCACTCCTAGGCATATACCCAAAAGAAGCACATTCATATAACAAAGACATATGTTCAACCATGTTCATAGCAGCATTATTTGTAATAGCCAGAAACTGGAAGCAGCCTAGATGTCCCTCAACTGAAGAATGGATAGAGAAATTGTGGTACATTTACACAATGGAGTACTACTCAGCAGAAAAAAACAATGGAATCTTGAAATTTGCAGCAAAATGGATGGAACTCGAAGAAACCATTCTGAGCGAGGTAACCCAATCACAAAAAGACAAATATGATATGTACTCACTCATATGTGGACCTGCTTTATGATTCATAGTAGTGACCATGCTTTATCAGAGCTGTTTTTAAAGATGTTGCTCACAATGGTTTCCTCCCAGATGATGACTGAGAAGCTAATTTAAAAAAAAATAGTGCCAAGTACCACAAGAGTAACAGAACTGTGCTATTTTCCTGGATTTTGTTTCTTACTTTGTTGTTGTTGTTTTGTTTTTTGTTTTTGTTTTTGCTTTTAAATGGAGTGTGCTGGATGTCTCTATAATTTTGTTCTAATGACTGCAGAACCTGAAAATCTGTTGCTGCTATTGATGCATAACATATTGCCATTATTGCTCTCTCTCTCTCTCTCTCTCTCTCTCTCTCTCTCTCTCTCTATATATATATATATATATATATATATATATATATATTAATTGAAACTCAAATATGTGATGAATCCAAGGTGTTTCAGTGAGTGCTCACCTGTGCATGCAAATTTGATTTCATCTTTAGTAAAGTTATATGCTTGCCAAAAAAAAAAAATAAGTGACACACTGGAAGACAAATGTCACACAATTTCAATTGTATGTGTAACCTAGAAATGATGAACTTATGGGAACAGAGAGCAGAATTGTGGCTATAGGCTTCTATGTGGGTCTTTTAAAAATGGGGAAACGATTGGTTTAAGGATATAAAACTGCAGTTGGACAAGAGGCATGGACTCTCTGAAGTCTTGAGGTCTACTGAGAGCATGATAAATATGGTTGATAACAATATGCTATATTTTAAAAGTTGTGAGATAGTATACTTTAAGTGTTCTCAAAACAAAAATGATGAATATGTGTGATATAACATGTTAATTGGCTTAATTTAGCCATGCCATTGTGAACATACTGTATTGTGTGTCATAATTGTGCATGCCTTTATTTATGAGCTAAATAAATGAATGAAAAAAAGAAAAAGAGAATTATCATTTGTTACCAATACCCACCGATGCACGTTTTCATGTCCATTGAAGCCATGAAGCCATCGTAACAGAGGCAGCGATACTCCCCAGGAATGTTGGTACACTGGCCACCATCACAGACATCGGGATTGTTTTCACACTCGTCAATATCTGGTGACACAAAGTCAATGCCCAGTGAAAGCAAGCATGTCTTTCCTTGGTGCCAAATAAATTTCTTCCATTCAACTCTACTCGACAAAGTCTGGAGCCACATTTGCAATAGAATAATCATAGCATGCATATATTTCTTTTTTAATCTGTTCTGTACCTGCACACGATCTCCCATCTGGCATTAGGGCATACCCCTCACTGCAGCTGCATTCATAGCTTCCTTCTGAATTGGTGCACTGGGTGTCACAGCCGCCATTCATGATCATACATTCATCGATATCTGTGCAGACATTGTGAGCACATTAGACGCCAAGTCTACATCCATGCAAAAGAATGGTTACTGCATCTTACTTTTAAACAGATAATACTTGACTAGCTTTGGATATGTCTTCATACTATTTGCACTGATGTAAGATTATAGCATTAACTTTCCTTCATCGTTTTCACTTCCTTTTATATAGCATTATATTTAGTCCACCCTCTGAGGAGGAAAGAACCCAGATATGATAAGAACAGTGAGTTTTCTGCAAAATCAACAAACCGTCTGGCCCCTGTTTGCATTTATTTATAGTACAAAGTACTCCCATAGACTTTAGGGTAAACATATTTGGTACCAAAATTTGATGATCTGAGAGATGGGAAATGCAGACCTGTGTGGCCCATTCTCACCTGTACAGCCCTGGCGGTCTGGCGTGGCCTGGTATCCAGGATTGCAAGAGCACTGGTAGGTTCCAATCATGTTCACACATTTGCCATTTCTACAGAGATTGTCGCTCAAGGAGCACTCATTAATATCTATAAAAGACAAACAGAATTATGCTTTATGACAGAGAAAAATTAGAAGAGCCTTTAAGGGCGGGCTTCACCAAAGAGAGTAGGAAACAGGACAATCGGGATGTTTGGTAAAGATGTTGGTCTCTAGTCACTAATTTCTGACACCAGAACTTTCTGTCATGTTGGAAGCATTGCTTTCTTTGTCCATAGCTTCCAAAATAGAACTGCATGTTCTACTAGCCCTTGAAATGTGTTTTAACAGAACTGAGTAATTTTTAATGTTATTGTAATTTTAATTACAATTACATAGCCACATGCAGCTAGTCATTGCCATTACAGAGTGCGCGGACATAGCGTATGCCATAAATGAATCTTATTATTGCTTATTTTATGGGTTTAGACTGGCATGTCCACATGGTCTTCAAAAGCCATTCAGGTGTCACCTATAGAATCTGAACTATCCTGAAGATGTTGGTTCCAGAGAATAGTTTTGACAGCTAAGACACTCACATTTTTGTGTTTGTCAGGCTGTTTATGTGCCTGGTTATGCGAATCTTTAGCTCACAACTATTAGTTTAAAACAACCTGGCCCTTACAAGATGCAAAATGCTCATTAGAAGGTGTTAGACACAGTGACCATTGGCTATAAGGAGAAATTATTTCAGAATCACACAATTACCTAGGAGATTTTGCTACATAAATTTATGGTTATAGTCAATGAGTGCACATATTATAAAACATTCATATTTTTATGAATTTATATAAATTGCCCTTTTGAGGGGCAGTTTTTTAGCTGTAAGGTTGATGATCTCTAAGCTATAACAACTAGACACAAGAACAGGTTCCTGCATCACTGCATTGCATATGTCCAGCCACTCATGAATTCTTTAATCCCCAGGGTAAAGTCACCGTTTTCACTACTATCAAAATAAAAATACTTAAAAGTTTAAATTCATCCTACTGGAAAATGTCTGTTTAATGTTTTATTCAATGTTCATTTCATGTACCAACACAGAAATCTATCTGGCTCATAAATACATGTATGCACTTTGGTGAGCTGTGCTCAAATGGTTCTGAGGAAGAGTTCTCCCCAGGAAGGTGCTTCCTAGCTAAGTCAGTGCTAGACAGCATGTGTACTAGAACATGGTAAACCCTCTGTGGATTTACAAGGCCCTCACTGGAATGGACAAATGCCCGTAGCACTCTACTGTCACCTCTGCCATCTTGCTGAACTTGGTGTTAGCAGAAGACCTTTGTTGACAGAAGACCTTGAGACATGAGGTATCAAGGGAGTGCTCATGATCTTCTGTGGGTTGTGTGGACTCTGGGTGAGGTGTGGACTACTCAGACTGATCAGGGGGATAGGTGTGTGGACAGAACATGGAATGAGTATGTGCGGAGAACAATAGCCAGGAGGTGTTCTGGGCATCCTACTCGACATGCTACATGGACAATGGAACCTATGACCTTGCATAGAGGTCTTTACATGGAGAGCAGCCCAGGGCCCCTCCAGGGCCCAACAGTCTAGAAACTAGATGTGGGGAATTTGGATTCCCAGGTTGTAATGAGCCACAGGATCATACATTCATTAGTTCTTTACCCATTATGCTAACTGGATTTCTATACAAATGGGAGAAACTCACCCACACAGTCCTCACGGGATGGTGACAGCTCGTGTCCCAGTGGGCAGTCACACTGAAAGCTGCCCTCAGTGTTCACACAGGTGCCACCCCTACAAAGGAGAGGGTTACGTTCACATTCGTCAATGTCTGAAAGGTAAAAACGTGAGATCCATTAAAGAACTCGGAGGAAAATATATTTACACATACAGTATGGGAGAAGGGATATTAGGAGGCAGGTGTGTGGCTCAAACACAAGGACATATCCAGTCAGAAGTGGGATAAGTTTTACTTTTCTCTTCAATGTGAAAATTAAGAAACTTCTACTCTCAATACAGTAAACAATTAAAAATTTTTCATGTCCAAAATAATACGGTTCATAGGAGGTTACCTATACACATTTACTTCATATCACCATAGACTAAGGGTTTGTGTTATTGTTGCCAGTCATTTAATATTTATAGCTCAAGTCCAACTGAAAAACAAATCTTAAGGCTCCTAAACAATTTGTTAGGAGCCTCTCATCTGTGGTCCATGGTTGCTTGCAGCCCAAGTCAGTCATGAGTGCAGACCAGCACACTCCAGACAATGCCCTTCTGTAATGTGAAAAGGTTGTACCCCTGACAGTGGCAACATATTCTGTGGCAAGTTCCATAATTCACTCATATGAAACAGTGGCCCAAACATTTTTCGGTATCACAACTACAAGGCACAGTTCTCATGGGACTGGCAGGGCAGAACACAAATCGGGGGTCACCACAATATTATCCATTTTAAATAAAACCTTCCTGGGTCGTTTGTGTGTTGCTTCCAGTCTGAGGAAGGGATTTTGTCTGCCCTTGACAGCTCTCATCCTCAGCACACATCCGGTCAAGGGTGCTGCCACAGCTCTGAAGTCAGCCTAGGCCCAGCTGACCAGTTCGCAGTAGGCTGGTTTCCCAGCCAGCCAGGAGGACCTAGCCAAGCTTACCCATGCAATTCTTCATCATCATGAAGCCGCTCTCATAGCCTTCAAAGCACTCGCATTCGAAGCTGCCTGGGGTGTTGACACAGATGCCACTGCCGCAGAGGTCAGGAGAGATTCTGCACTCGTCAATGTCTACTCCCCGTGTTCAAGAAAAAGAAAAACACAGAATGAGATAAGAGAGCACTGGAGGGATAGGGCCTTCTAAATGAGGGAAATGTACTTTGGAGACTCGGGGAAGTTGGGGCTGAGAGTAGGAAGAAATGTTCTGAGGAGATCGGGTGGAGGGGGACGTCTCTTTCATGAGGCACATTCCTTTCTCCAACTGCCAAAACTGTCATGGTCAACCGGCAGGTGGGGCCTGTGTGTCTGTGAATTCTGAAATGTGGCCTCTTTGTGGCTTAGATGTAGTGAGTAGACCAAGTAACTCCTCTGCATGGCCCAAGTTGGGAGGCAGTGTGCTCACCTGGGAGGAAGGCCCAGCAATGCCAGAGACTGTTCATTCTGCTACCCCCGCCAAGAGAGCATGTGGACCTGAAGCACTGATGCTAAGAAGACTGGCTGCCTGGAGGTCACAGACAGGCAGTCTCCAGGGCAGCCACAGCACACCCCTGAAGCCAGAGCATGTGGACACAGCAGGGCCTTGGAGTGAGCCCACTATGTGATCTGTGCTACATTCAGGATAGAAGTGTTCAAAACTTTTAAAAAGTAAAAATAAATTATGCGTTGTGTTTTGCCATGTTTTCTATATTACAGGAATAGTATCTGTAGTCTCCAAAGGGTTTTGAGTAATCCATCACACTTGTATCATATTTTCAATACAGAACTTGGATCTACACAAAATAAGTTTAAGAAAATATGAGCCATTTAAAAAAGGTCATAATGAAAGAAATGTTTCTGCCACTATCTTATTTTAAAATATTTGTTAATGTACATAGGAGGCAGGGTCTTCCTATGTCTCTGACTGTCCTGAAATATTCTGCATAGACAAGGAAGGAGCTCGCAGAGATGCCCCAGCTTCTGCCTGCTGAATGCTGGGACTGAAGGCACGTGCCAGCACACCAGGCTTACTGTGTCTTTTGATGAGTTGAAGTTTGAAGTCTTTCTGGATAATCAATGGACAACTTCTGCATTTCTGGTCAAGCATTTGTAATAAATTGCATGTCATCAAACAGAAACATTGCTAACTTCATCTCTTTTTGATCTAAAGTGGTTAAGAATGCTGTTTGCAGGTAAGGAAAATAAGTCAAAATGGGTCTATTGCAAATTAAAATAATTACTAGAATATTCTTCAAGTTGATGTAACAGGCACAGACTCTTAATGGCTATATTCTTTAGTCCTCATATATTTGATGTGATCATATGTTCACATCAAAACAGAGTTTTGTGCTATTTTTTTAGCTCCCAAAATTATCTGGAGAACTGGCTTTTAAGTTCAATAAAAGAAAGAGAGACAGACAGAGAAGGAGAAAGAGAGAGATTATATTCTCACTGAGAAGGTGGGCTTTTGAAGGCTCTATATTCATCACAAAGGCAGGAAAGCTAGGATTTATTGATGGAGAAAAACAATCCTACCTGTACAGTTTCTCTCCTCCATGTCCAGGGCGAAGCCATTGTTGCAACGGCACTTGAAGCTTCCAATCGTGTTTCTGCACTTTCCATAGGTGCACATCCCAGGAAAGGCTTTGCATTCATTGATATCTGAAAGCAGAATGAAGCCCAACTGTGGAGCTGGTTGGCAGGAATGAGTCCCTCCACTGTCTTAACTTAAAAATTTATCTCCATAGACCACAATTGTGCAGCCGTGGACAGGGACAGCTTCTGGGGTCTGCGATGACTACAGAGATGGCACAGGAAACGTGTCATCATGGAAGGGGTTCTCCACCCTCATCTGAGTCTCACTTTTATATACCTGGCTATTCCTTTATGAAGAACAGCAGGAACAGAGATCTTTCTGCTACTGAGGAAGTGGGCAGGGCTATCTCTCCTCAAGCTATGCCAAAAGAAAGTAGAGGGACAGTAGAAAGACAGAAAGTGAATGATAAACATTCTGTTTCCCAGATTTCTATCAATACTATCTTTTACATGTAGTTTATGGTTCCTTGGGTTGGTCACAAATCACAGCTTGCAAACAATTCTCAGAGAGTGCTCTGGGAGTGTGTCGGGCCAGGGACTCGCTTGCAGTTACCTTTGTAAAATGGACGTCCAGTGAGGATGTCCCCTCTGTTAGCAAAGCCTGGACCTCGGGGACACAGTGTCTCATATTCCTTGGTGCCAGGTTTGGGGCATTCTTCACATTCTGTACCCCAAGCTGCCCCAACTGCACAGCAGCAGGCATCCATGCGGAACTTCCCAGGAACGGGGTGGATGCATTCATCCTCATCCCATTTCAGGAAGCATTGCTCCACGCGGATATCTGCATGGAGAGGACAGGTGCAGGCTGAGTCCAAGTTGGAACACTCACTGAACATCCCTATATCATGTCTGGTCAGTGACTTACACACAGTGAACCTCAGGCTACTTGTGCTCAGCTAAGACTGTCCCATCTCCTAAAGATTCTGTCTTCCTCAAGGGCAATGCTGGATGAAACCATCTCAAGAAAGCAGTGCATGACAGTGGCCCTAGAGGTAGACTAAAAATAAGAAATCTGTCTGTCACCATCTTGAATGGACTCCATGGTAACAGTCATTTAGGGAGGAGAGTAAAGGTGGGGCTCTTAGCAGGTTATTAAACTCTCACAAGGAACCCAAAAAAGCTATCCTGACTATATGGCACTTCCATGTCCTAGCAGTGATCATGGTCTTACATTTTCCTCACAAGAAAAATAATTTTAATGATGGACTCTTCTTTTTCATCATCTTAAATCATTTTACAGCAGTCCTATTAGGATCCTGTTAGCCCTGTTAGGGTTCAGTCAGTCCTGTCAGGGTCCAGTCATACATAGCAATGGTCAACAGTATCATTGCTGCACCCCATTTACAACTTAGTAAAACCCCATTAAATTTGCTTTCCTAAAACATGTTTTTACTTCAAATGGGTTTTAGTCTGTTATTGTAAATTTTGGATCTGGGTTTTCTCCTGAACCATGCAGTCTCATCAACTTCTTCACTATAAAGGGGCCAAATCATTTGTTTAAATGAATGAGCATATTCCTCTTAACTTCAAACTCTACCAAACTGTATGTTAGAGCTTAGCCTGAGTTACCCAGAGCAACAAGGAACTGCAACAAAACAGGTATAGCCAGTATGGTCTAATGACAATATGCTCATGTGTTGGTCAACAAAGTGATGGCAGACCTACAACCACACACTGCTTAATGACAGAAATGTGTAACAGGTTCAGAAAAGAATCTGTTAGACAAACAAAGTGATTCTTTTGGTGAAAGCATCCTGAGACATGACATCATGAGTGAGCTTGAGAACTGCTTCGCAAAGGGAAGATCATCTCTGATGGAAAGTCACTATAGCAAAGAGACAGGCTTATTATTTCATTTGTTGTCAACACTGAGTCTTTGGAGTTCTCAACCGGAGGTCACACCAATATCTGCATCTGTCTTTAACTTTGAGTTGCATATATTTCCACAAATCAAAACTGAGAAAATGAATTTTCTTAAGGGCAAGCATGGTAAAGTTTCATTTTGAGTCTTCCATGCTGTGTTTCTACATGAACATGAAGCAAAAGCCATATGCTATGCCACTTTCTAGAGTTTAATTAGCACAACTTCCCAAGCACTGGTCTCTCTGAGATGGCTTCACCCAGCACTGCCACCAGGGAAGGAAGGATCTTCATAAGAGGCAAAGATTTAGTTAAGTACAGGTGGCCTGAGGACCACAGAAGAACTCTGCTCAGAAGTCATTCTGTGAGAAACCAGAACAAATGGGTACATGAACTAAGAATGAACAAATTCTTTATATCTGGGAGAGTAATTCTGTGTCTTTATATTCATATCAGTATTTACACTAGGTACTGAAATGGCCAGAGCATGGGTAATAAAAGACATGTAAATGCTTTGACTGGCTTGCAAACAAACAAAGATGGAAACCTGGAACCTGGGAGTTTGCTGCAGCTCCCCAGTGTACTTCACTCATTTAAGTCACCTTACCTCCTGCAAACACTTGAGAGGCTATCCCTATTTTAAATGAAGCTCTATTGTGGTGACTTATCACTAATTTGCTCTCAGCATCTTCACATTGTCACATGCCAATCCTCTCCATCCTCAGAATAAATCAACTTATAACAATTCAAGTGCTGACAAAGGCTTTCATTAAGTACAAGACTCAAGAATCCAGGATTTTGTTTAAAATCACTACAAAGACTTATTGTGCAAGAATGAGGACCTACATTCAGTTCAGATCTTCAGTAATCTCTTTAAAAGCCAGGTGTGGTGGTTTACACCAGTAATCTAGCAGGCTCTGGGGGTTCATTGCCCACCCAGACTAGCCAAAACAGCAAGCTCTAGATTTGGTGAGAGACCATATGTCAGAAAAATGAGAGAGGGGGTGGAGAGAGAGAGAGAGAGAGAGAGAGAGAGAGAGAGAGAGAGAGAGAGAGAGAGAGAGAGAGAGAGAGAATCAAGACTCGACTCAAGACTCAAAAAGAGAGCATCAGTAGATGCCAGAAATTGACTTCTGGTATACTCTGAAGTCACCCATATACACATGTGCTCAGACATGCACACATGCCCAAAGAAGTAAATCAATAAAATACAAACATGTAAAGAATCCTATTTTCCGTGTTGAATATATACTTTCAAAATGATTCCATATGAATCACATCACTGCTTTCCATCCAAATTTAAACATGCTGCCAAAATTAACTTAAAGTCTTTGTTATAGTAAATTCAACTATAGTATTGCAGATTTAACTACCACTTAACCACTAGTGAAAAATACTATTGATACATTTAAATACCTAAAGATTGTTTAATATGGCATTACCATTGTTCATGCTCTGTCTACCTTCTTAAGTTCTAAACACAACAATTTACACAGAAATAGTTTGCAGACTAAAATGGAAGGCCCCAGTAGTAGACCTCAGCATGGCAAACACAGCTTTGGCAGGTCTTACTCTGCCCTGTTCCCTCATTTAGCATTCCCTTGCTAAACTGTGAGATTACAATCTGAAAGCTAGCCACCAAGGTCTATTCCCTTATTTGGTCACTTCTTACTCCTGAGGCTGACACCAAGGTCCAGCTATCAAAGTATTGAAGTCCAGCAATCAAAAGCCCTCTGTTGGCTACCCTAAGTAACATGCTCAATCAACACATACCAACCCATCCTAACACAGGTTTCCCCTTTATAAACTGCCATTTGCCTATGGGTCATGTCTGTCTCCTCTCTATCCAGAGGCCTTCAGGTCAAATATCCCTTCTCACTCTCCCTTGCTCCCCTTTCTCTCTCTGTCTCCTGTGTCTCTTATACACTGTCTTTGTTCCTCTGGGGCAAACAAATCTCCCTTGAGCTGAGAACTTGATCTTGGGGTGTCCTGAGCCAACTCCAGTCCTTTCAAAAGCTTTACTACCCCACAGCTTATTGTGAAAAGTTATCTATCAAAGAAAAATTATTGCTCACATATAACATAAAGTAAGTGAAAACTTTTTTCCATTATGAAATTCAAATTCTGACAGCTATGGCACTGCTAAAGACTAAGGCCAGGCCACCATCAAGATAGTGTTGGCAAGGGATCTATGCATTTTAGATCTGTAGAAAACAAAGCACTAAGAAAATTTACACTTTAATGGTGGTAGAGGAGGGAGCAGGAAGATACTTTGCCCCTCCCTTCCCTCTTTACCAAGAAAGTGCAGTTGCAGTGAGCTAGTACATGCTAACATGCTAACTTTTTCAATTCTGGGTTCGAGATATGCCTAGCTTTCTTCTATTCATGTAATGGAAATAACTCAACTTGTCTAAAGTATCAGAAACTAAAGCTTAAGTGACAGTTTTTCTTTTTAGTTGTAAAAATATGTTTTAAACAGAAACTATTTTAATAGAGCACATATTTCAATATCTTGGAGTGATTTTCCTCTCAAACAGCATTTCATTCAAAGCAAAAGTCTCCAGTATGGACTCTGGTTTTGGACTGGCCCAGAAAACAACAAGCTGCTGGTTAACTTCATGCATGTGGACAGGAAAGCCTGCATCTTACCCAAACACACACGGCCAGTTCCATCCAGCGTGAGGCCTTCAGGGCATTCGCAGTGGAAAGAGCCTTTGCTGTTGACACAGCGTCCATTTGGACAGACGCCAGGAAACACCTCGCATTCATTAACATCTGTGGGGAAACGTGGTAAGCAGAAGGATAATGACTTTACAAATTGAAAAAGCAGGTGTAGCCTCATTTCCTGTGTAGTGTATTCAATCTGCAACATGGTGGTGTGGGTTATTACTTTAGTTTAAGCAAAAATATTCCACAATGTAGCCACCAGCTTTCCCGGGCACCAGCTGTGCAGACGACCATAGCCTTGCTGTCCATAAAAGTACAGTCCAGACATGCTCCCTTGCCAGCTGTTCTGTGCCTTGAGGACTGGGGACTTCCTTATGAACTATATAAAGAGGAGAAATGGGGACCTGAGGTATTTCCTAAGAGCACTGTGCTGATTACACTGCGTTATTTTAATTGACATTTCAAGGGTCTTGAAAATAGTGACTAGCTCCTTGAGCCCGGAAATAGTTAATTTTGGGCACTTCTCTAAGGATTTGACATATTCAAGAATGGCACCCACCTTCACAAGTCACACCTTTGATTCTGGCAAATCCTCTTGGGCAAGCTGCGTCTGTAGGAACAACAGGACAGAATCTGACTTTGTTATAAAAAAGACTGCATTTGTCTGGCTTAGTATGAAGGAACTGAAAACGGAAGCTTGGTCTCAGAGGCCAAGGGACCAGTTGTCTTCAGTTCAGAAAGCTCTCCAAATGCTGTGGCAACGCCATCAGTGCTGACCCAGATTGAAATTATGTCTCTGACAATTCCTCTCTGCTCAAACTGACAAATGAAATAAAAGCAAACGAATCAAAGCCTCAAGGACAAGGCCATCCTGCCCTTCTGGGACACATCCAAACAAAGATACTGGGTTTGAGCCAATATTCTTCCTATGTCTAAGACACTAAGAAGGTCTGCTCACACTTAAATGTGTGAGCATTAAGGAGAATGAATTTCACCTGGGAAGACATTTTTGGAGAGAAGACAACATAGCAGTCTTCCCTACTAAAGACACACTGTGAGAAGTAATGTCCTTTGATGATATTCCAATCAATAGCTCTGATGGCCAGGTCAAGCTCCTACCTAGCTCACAGCGCTCACAGGGGCTCCCCCAGGCAGCTCCAAGAGTGGCACAGCATTCAGACTTGAGGGTGGCTCCATTAATGTTCACTTCACAGCGGTTGTCCTGGATATTGAGCCAGCATGTCCCTTTCAGGCTGTCTGAAAAGGAATAGGAGAGGCTGAGAAGCTCTTATCTTGGAAGAAAATGAACTCTGTGCACACCAAAGGGATGTGGTACGGTGTAAAATGATGTAAGAGTATTAACTCTTAAATCATTTTTATGCCATACTCTTGGAACATATTGATTGCGGCATAAGTCAACCTGAACAGCACTATCTCACACAATGTGGCCATTAATGAGAGTGTATCCACTAATAAGCTATAGAGAAATAATCACTATTGCCCAGCTGTTTATCCTAGTACTAGGAATATGGTGCATTGCCATGATAACACCATAACACCACAGGTGGAAAGGAACAACCTTTGTTATGTGCTTTGATAGTTAAGAACAATTGTTTATCATTTTCATTTTCCCTCATTCTTCACTGAACAAGCCAGTCAAAATCTACATTACATTCTAGAAGAGCCAGTATTTCCCTAACTGTAGACATTTATTTTACTAATAACTAAAAAAAAAAAAAAAACTAAAAAATATCCAAACCCCAAAGATGACAATTATATGACGATAACACATACCAGTCATCCCTTGGTCATACAAGGATTTTTTTTTTTTTGTATTTTGTCCTGCATACTTATCTGTAGTTTTAGCTCTATCTCCAATACTTACTAATATATACTTTTTAAAAAATACCAATGAGTTGAGGGCAGAGAGCCACATAAACAAGATACAAAAATGTCACAATCTGACCATTTGAAATAGCCACCCTAATTTTTACAACGTTTCCACATGTCATTTAACTTTTTCTTTTTAAATGGTAAATCCTATCGAGCTACCACTGACATCTAGCTTTTGATCCCACATGTGGCAAAGGGAATGGTCAGTGGTCAGTGAAGCTCTGGACAGAGTGATAGATTTTAATTGAACAAAGAATAGATGATAGTAGATTCCGAAGTAGCAGCGGTAATGAGTTTATTCCAAGCCGACAGGGTAAATGCTGACTGCCTCTACAGCTACATGTTTAATTTTCTTTGTTTTCAGTTAAGTGTGTATGATACTGGCAATAAAACTGACTAATTGCCGATGCACAGCTCTGGGTGTGCAGCTAAGAAACCTGCATTCCTGAAAGTCTCCTCAGATGATTCTGATAATAATCCCTTAAGAATGTATTGCTGCACACAACTGGGGAATATCGAAGTATATTCCCACAGTACTTGTTATCTCATTTAGTTCTATCTGCAAAGCTTTCCTTCTAAATTCAACAATAAAACATAAACCAAAGGGACTTCATAAATCCAGAGGGGAAACTATGAGAGAAGTAATTATGATGGCTGTGGCGCATCCCAAGAAGTTGGCATGGCCCACATCCTCTGGGGACAGAGATGAAGCTAAAGCAACAAGTCTTTCCTTGCTCTAATACAAAAAGTTGTGGGCAAGAGTGTGGGAGGAGTTGGATGAGGGTGGAGGGAGAACTGAGAGTGTGGGCAGAGCTGGGTGAGGATGTGGGGTGAGAGCGTGAGAAGCTGAGGCTTTTGGAGGAGCTGGGTGAGGATGTGGGGTGAGAGCGGGAGAAGCTGAGGGAATTGGAGGAGCTGGGTGAGGATAGAGGAGGAGCTGGGCAGTTTCTTTGCTCTTTCCTTTGTCTTTGCTTTTTCCTTTGGGGCAGTGTTTGGCTTGGGACATTTTCTATACACTCTAGGAAGGCTGATCCAGTAGCCAGCGTCTATCCCTTCTCAAGTGGAACACACTCTTTACAGGTTTATACCTGTAAGGGCCATGACACAGAGGAAACAGATCCTGCTGTAAGATCATGAATTTAAATCTTTAATTATCCATATAATGACTGACTTATCATCCTGGCTTTGGCTACTCAGACTTAGATAACCTGGGATAACAATTGCTACTACTCACTAGGCTAGTGACCCAAGTCAATCCAGAGTCTCTCTATCTACTCAATCAAGTAATTTGGTGCTGCCATCAAGATCAAGTCAGTGCAGTCAGATTCTAGGCCTTCACCAGGCAGCACTTCACTTCTTAGGGTGGTACTGCACCAAGACACAAATTAGAAGCTCACTGACACTCCCCTCATGATGTTTATATACACACACAGGCATAGGTGTAGAGATTTGATTATGGGTTAATTAAAATCTCTGAATAAAATAAGTCAGGGTAAACATCTTGAGGAGAGAGAGAGATAGAGATGGATAGAGATAGGGAGAGAAAGAGAGAGAGAGAGAGAGAGAGAGAGAGAGAGAGAGAGAGAGAGAGAGAGAGGCTGAGACTTTATCCAGGATGCTCAGAGAAGCTTGACTCTGACAGCTTAATAGAAACAGGAAGAGGACAAGGCACAGACCTGGATGAAGACCATCCTAACCACACAGACCAAGTACAGTGGTTATAAGTTGGACATGCATGAGCAAAGGCCAGTGTGGCTCAGTGTGGAAGGGTAGCAGGCAGAGTTGTGGGGGATGGTCACAGCAGGAATGGTGTCACGAGGGTGACAAAGGCTTTCACAAGGACAGCCACCTTGATCTGAGTAAATGGAGGAACTACAGTTTTTATCAGTACAGTTCCCACAAAGGAATGGCACATGCTGATTTGTCTTCCAAAAGATTACCTGAGGGCTATGGAGAAACAGAATGTAGATGGGATGTTTGGGGGTAAAGGGAAAATGAAATCAACAGTATTAAGAAGAGAACTAAACAATGAAATTTAAGCCTTTGCCCAGATATATATATATATATATATATATATATATATATATATATATATTAGGAAAGCAGAAAGGGTGATCAATTAGGAAAAGGGAATGAATCAGTTTGTGTAGATATATAGTGACTAGGATATTGGAGGACAGTGGGTGATGAATAAGTACACAGTAAAGTAGTATGTGTGTATAAGATGCTGTGATGAAATCTATTACTATGTTAAGCTAACATAAAAGAAATATAAAATTAAAAGAGAAATAATGGGTGGCGGTGAAAAGTGGCTAAAATATGAGTAACCAGCAAGAAAAATCAATAGATCGTGGTTATCAATTCAACGTGAAGCTGGGGAGTAAGGCATCAATGCTGAACAGAATTTGGGGTGATAGCTGAAAAAAATGGAGCTGCCATAAAAATGTGTCCGGGAAAGAGGATCGAGTTTGAATATCAGACCCTGGTTTTAGACATGCTCTGTTGCGATGTCCTGAGACATCCAAATGGAAACAGTTGCAGCCAGGTAGAAACACAAGCCTGGAATTAATGGAAAGGTGAGGGTGGATCCATGGAATTGAGGAACAGGGGTGAGTGCACACAGGGAGGCAAAGAGATCAAGAACCAACTGGTGATAGACTTCCCTCTGGAGGCCAGGAGGCTAAAAATGGCATAGCAAAACAAATTAAAAACAACAACAAAAAAAAGAGCCTGAAAACAGTTGGTCTTGGGATGTACACACTGCAAATTCTAAGAAAGTGATTGACAGAGTTCCTTGCTAGTAGTCTACCATGAGCAATAGACAGTGGGCTCCAACAGCAGGGAACCTACTGCTCTTTTATGTCCATGGGAGCTATGGACATGAGGCAAGAGTTCATGCAGACCCAGGAAAAAGACACAGGTCTGGATTATAGGGCACTATGGAACTAGAGCATAGAAATTCAGGAAAGGTGAATCAAATGCATCCTTCTGCCGTTTGCTAACCAGGATACAAGAGTCTTCTAAACATTTACAAACCACTAAAGATCATTGTTAGTATATCTGAAGGGATTAACTCAAACTCCACAACTATTCTTAGTACCCAATGAAGTCACAGATGGTCTAACTTTAAATTAGTAACCACAAAGTAGAATTTCCATTCTCTAGTGATTTAGACCCTGGCACTAGAGGTGGCAGGGTAATCACTGATTAGATAGCCCCATTGAAAATGTGTTCAAGGTAGGTTGGAGAAAAGGTGCTTGCCAAGAAGCCTGGTGACCTGTGTTCTACTCCTGGGATTCCCACGGTGGAAAGAGAAAACCAATGGAAACTCTCAAATTTTATCACAATGAATGAAAAACTTAAGAAACTGGCTGGGGAAATGTGGTGGTATTTAGTTGTTGGCAAGTAGAAGAATGACTTTATGATTTGGGCATAAAATGTCTTTGTTTCGTTAATAACTATAAGGACAAAAGGCCAAGATGATAAAAGTCTATATGATGAGTCAGAAAGGAGGATGTCTTTGATGCTCAAGTGGCATACAGATTGCTTTCTCAGACTAATGCTGAATTCATTTCCTTTATATAATAAAAATAACCCCATCTTAGTTGGAAATTGTGCTTTAGCAGAAATATTTCTGCCTTGCAGATCTAGCCCCACACCCCAAGCACTGATTTAAAAAATGGAGTCCCGAGCAGTGCTCAAATTTCAGTGGCCACGTTTCACTAGGAAATGAACACATGAGTAACTCCAACGTGGGTTCCACTGATAATCTTGACCATGGTCATTTCTAATTAAAAACAAATAGAATAGGTAAGCTAGCACCCAACTCTTTATGGAGACAATGATGAAAATACTGGTATCTTTACTTAACTATTAAATCAATAATTTACTTTGGCTAGATACAAACAAGAACTTGCCCATTTATATGGCACTATGTAAATTTTCCTTTTAAGGTGGTCATTAGGTAGCCATGGGGATGGAGGTATGCCGCTAGATGTAGGCAGAAATGACTGAGCAGACCTTTCCCTTATACATGACATTTTTTCCTAGATCAGACTACCTTGCTCTGTATATATTCTGTGTCATTACCAAGAGTTGGTCTTGAGCAGGCATGGTGGCCCCAGCCTGCAATACCAGGATCTGTGAAGCTGAGACAGAGGAATTGTGAATTCCCAATCTGCCTGCTCTGCATCAGGTTCTAGGCCAGCCTGGGCTATACATCAAAGTCCTATCTTGGAATAAAATCAGAATAAAAGAACTGGCCTTAGACGTTTTGAGTCATATTATTATCCCTAGAGATTTTCCAAAGCCAAAGAAAGACTTATCTTCTTTTCTTTGGAGCCTATCAACTTGTGATGGATGAGAGAAAGGAAAATACTAAACTCCCTCCATGCATTCATGTTTAAAATTTTTCAAATTCTTGTCCTGTGAACTGAATCCAAATCCCATTGTGTCTCTGATTACAACAGAAGGGAAAGATCTGTGATAAGGATTTGACGGTACCAGTGCTTGAAGCATTTGAAGGGTAAGAAATGTATCTATACAGAAATGCTTACAAACACAGCATCGTGTATCCACTGGCATGAAAGGGGGCAACAGAACTGTTTAAAAGCCTGCCTAACGTCTGCTCTTCTGTTCTCCTGTTGTCAGTTCTGTTTCTACCACAGCGAGGCTGAGGTGTGGGATGACCTTCACAGGGAATCCCTGTAGGAATCTCACCGATGCAGACGAATCCTGTGGAACTGAGCTTGCTGCCGGGCGAGCACTCACAATGGAAAGAGCCAAGGTTGTTCCTGCAGGCCCCATTGACACATGGGTTGCTCTCACATTCATTTACATCTACAATCCAGAAGGAAAAGATTCCGTTAGAGCTGCCATGTGTTTCTGGAAAATATTATTCCAGCAAGCCTCTCTATGCCAGAATGTCTGGTAAACTTGGCTTTTATAATTTTAATATGGTTCTACAAGGCCTAAAGTGAGTGGGGAATGAAGACACGTGTTCTATAGCCTGGTTACACATCTACATGACTGGAGACTCCATAGGATCATTAGGAACAGTCTATTTGGAAAAGGGCTCAGTATGTGCCCCTTCTATGACTGTAACTACATATAGCTGGTTGATTTTGTTTGCTCTTTTAATGGGTTGTAACTCAGGTGAAATCCACTGGCACAACAAAGGTTGATTATAGTTCGGTGAGGTTTGAAGACAAAGGCATACCAATATTGGCTTTAATTCTGAACTCCTAGGGGCAAATGAGAATCAAGGACTGGGATATTCATCCTGGCTACAGAATTCTCTCCAGTCACCATCCACCATTCCCTTTCTGGGGGCCTTTACAAGTTACATGATTACTTAATGAATTACTTTACACAATTAACTTTGGTAAGACATAAATTAGGAAAACTAGAGCTGGGGCAGTACGGGGAAATTTTTTGGTGGTAGAGCACATTTCCCAGGCCCTAAAATTAATCTCTCGAACCATTAAAAATACAAAGAAAATAAATTAGATTGCACTCAGCAGGACTCCATGAATACTGCCTTCTGTCTTAAATCAAATAATATACCAGCAATCTAAGCAATTTCTGTTGATGACAAAAGCAAACAGAATCATAGTATATCTACATTTTCAAGAGGTGTCTAAGAAATTCTCTAAGTTATAAAGTTAAATAGCTTAACACATGGATTAATAAAATGTAAACACAGGTTTCAGTTAAAATATGGACAATAACATCAAGGACACTGTCAAATAACCCAATTACTCTGCTACAAAGGCCACCATTCTATCCCATCTCTCCTTGCTTAATTATTTCAAACACAGCAATGTATCTCAACACTTTTGTTAAACAATAGGGTTTCTGAGATCCCAAGAAGACCTTCCCAACTACACATATCTTTGGATTTAATATAGATACTTCTTTTCTTTAAAGTGTTGGAGAAGACTTGTAAGTAAAGTTAGAAGGCTCTAATGATTGTTCCTGCCTAACTCAAGTAAAATGTAGATAAAGCAGTCCTAAAAGGGGCAGGTTCAGAGCCCATTGCCAGCCAATGAGTTAAAAATATCATCTCAGATATCTATGTACAAACTCCAAAGACATGTTTATATAGGAAATCTCATGGGAGCTTAAACCCTTCACAAAGAACTATAGGCAAATAAGGAATTCTGAGAGCAGAGAAGATGTCCCACTTGGTTATTCAATACCAAGTGGTCATCCCTAAAACAATATACATACAAATAACATAAATGGACTGAGATGGTTATATTAATATGTTTAGAAATACACACACAACAACAACAATTAAAGAAATAGAGGCCATGAACTTGAGAGACAGGTATACGAGAGGAGTTGGAGAGAGAGAAGAGTTGAGGAGAGAATTATATAATTATATTTTAGTTAAAAAAAATCTATGTAGAGAGCGATTACTGTCACCAGAATGCCTAAAGGTGTGCTCAGGTATTAATTTCAGCTCTTGAACTACAAATTGATGGGGGAAATATGAGTACATTTTGCTTTCAGGTTGCTTGCAACAGAAAAGGACTTCTTAAAGGAGAAATACAAATACTTATAATACACTAATTCCAATGTAAGGCTTTTAATGAAAAAAAAGAGACAGTATTGAAATCCTTTCATGAAAATGCAAGCACAAAATAAACTAGACGAGCAGGAAGTAGATAATCCACCTGAGGGTATTCCATACTGAATTCTCTAATTAATTCATTTGTGAGGAGTCCCCAAAAGAAAAGTGCTGGTGTCATAGTTTCACAAATAGCCATTTTGAATTAAGCAATGGCCAACTCAAACACTATAAACACATACAGCGACAACTACAAATATCAACTATTTAGTTTTCCCTTAAATACAATGTTTTTATGGTATAAATGTCATGGAAGCAGAAACTGAAACAGTTCACTGTACATTTCTGGAAATAAACTTCAAAGCACATCTGGTTTACATTTAACTAGTTATGTCACTGGAAACACAATCTAAACCACAGCACTTGATGTAAAAAATTTAACTTTCACAGACCCTTCTAGCTCCAGCAAAATGAAATGATTTTTTGGAACCCTAGCCTAAAATACAGAGGAACTTCCTGCTTATTGGTATTGTTGTTTATTATATATTTATATCAATCTATTGAAAACACGAGTTACAAATAGAGTCAGTGAACAGAGAAAGTAACATATACAGAAAGCTGAAATTTGCAAAGAATCTGGTACCAATTCTTGGTCTAGCCCATGGAAATTAGTGAAGAAAGACTAGAGTGGAGAGAGCTCAGGTTGAAAATTGACTGTGCCCAATGGTGGAAGTATGGAGACTCAAGGAGACAAGAGATGAGAAGCCACTGGGTCTGTATATATGTAGTTTTGAGGAAAACTTTAGATGAAAGGTAAATAACTTAACAATGGGTAAAAAAAAAAGTTACTTGAGTAAGTTTACAGGGTAACCGACATTTATCTTAAATTTCCACCAACATCATAAGGTTGGAGGGAAAATATTTTTCTATTATTTCATCTTTATTCATATACCATGAACTTCTTTCCTATGAATGACAGATAAGTCATGTCTACATCAAAGGAAAGACTAAGGTTTATTAAGAGGAAGTGCCCTTTGAACAAAACAAGTCAAGTCATCTCTCCAACCTTCCTTGTTGGCTGATTTGTCACTAAAGTGCCTTACAATTATGTGACCATCCAACATTTTGCTATTAAATGTCATTCTGTCTTTTACCCATTCAGTAGTTTACCTATCAGTACCTCTCAGTTCCATATTACTTGTTTTGACAATTCAGTGTACATACCACAGGACCAGACCCTAACCATTTGGTTCCCACTCTTTTTCTCAAGCCATCACCAGAGGGTGTGGTTTCATGCAACAGATGGGAAACAGGACTTTAACCATGAATAGCTCTGAGCTAACTGAGATGACATCTCATCTACTCTTGAGTTGTATGTTTCCTGAGATTTAGACAAACTCACCCTTTAATAGAACTGGTAAAATTGATAAATGCAGCCGAAGTGTGAATGCTCATGAAAAACAAAAAATGTTCGAAACCCCTTATCTTATCCCTCTGTAGTAAAACACACACACACACACACACACACACACACACACACACACACACACACACACACACAAAACACATGCAAGGAAATCTGACTGACAGTCTTTTCTAGAGAATGTTGAAGGAAAATGGGTGTTAGGGGTAAGGATGGAAGCCAGAAAATAGAAAACATCACATGTATCGTTGAGGAGCCAAAGTAGGGTTTATCAACAGATGGGTGTGTCCTGTCAGACAATAAGGGAAACAATTACCTCAGCTAAGTTTAGGAAAATGTGATTTTATATAAATGATTATCTACCACCTCCTTGGTTAATTACTGTTTTTCAGAGGTCCTTCCTACTCAATCCAATCTTAGAACTGTGCTTTGTAATTGCATTCCATTGGCCTCAGCTGAGACATTTGTGTTTTGGCATCTTGTTCAACAGTCCTAACTTGCAACTTGCTTCTATCCACAAGAATGCTTTGAAGTTAAGAAGATGAAGAGAGGACAATAATTATTTTTTGCATAATAGTGCTATTGTACTTTTTTCTGGTTGTGGAGTCTTGAGGAAGAATTAAGCCCACAGAAAAGGAAAGGTTTATTCTGAAGTAATTAATATTAACTTTCTTAAAACAAGCTACTATTTGAAAGCAGTAGCTGGATTTGAGCATATTATAGGAGTCCTCTGCAGGCCCACATTGTAGAAACCAAAGGAAGACAATGAACGGTAGTTAAGAAACAGATTATTCTGAAACAGAACTGTGATTAAGATATCAAGTCATCCCTGAATGTACTCATGTCATAGCCAAATCTCACTGAAAACAGACACTTCCCTAAGCATTGAACTTGGTCAAGCAACATGCACCGCAGAAACACATGGCATAAAAAGAGGTTTTAAAACAGTGACCTAATTTAGGTCTACAAACAAATGATATCCTTTAACTTGTCAAACGGAAAGGATAATTTTCATAGACTATGTATTTCAGAGAGGAATTAGCTTTACATTGGCTCCAAATATTTTTCTGGGTCAAGACTTTGACAGTATCAACCATCCACTTCGTAATGACTGGCAGCTAAGTGCTGTTGGGATGTAGGTTTGTAGGTTAATGTGTCACAGTGATTTTGTTTTTAAAGGGCAAACCAAGCCAATAAAATCAGGAATTTTATTTTAACAAGTTAAATAATACAGCTCTTTCTGTTGGTTTTTCCAAGTGCTTGCTGATATTCTATGTGAACAGAACAAACCAACAGTGTTTATAAATTGTGTTTATATGAATGCTATTTCCAGAACTTCCAAATCAGTGGACAGAGATCATAAAACAGGGAAGACATATAGACACATGTATGCATGAACACACGCACGCACTCATGCAAGCATGCAGGCACATGCTTTGACGACACTCCTTTGCAGTGACTGGTGCTGATATGTCTTGAGGTGCTTCGTGGGTGCAGACATGCCAAGTTAAGGAAGATAGCCCTTACCTTCACAGGTCTCCGTCTCTGTCCGGAACACATAGCCTGGGGGGCATGTGCAGCTGTAACTCCCCGGGGTGTTTCTGCATAGGCCATTGTCACAAAGCAGCCTATTTACCAAGCACTCATCAATGTCTGCAAACAGTCAGCAGAAAACAGGAGGTGGACATGGTAAACAGCATATCAGGACCGCCTATATTTCATTTTTATTGCCTCAGTATCTTTATGCCACACTACAGCAAACACACCCAGCACTATTCAGATAGTACCTTCTTACACTGGTGGACGCTTTTAAGATCTTTCAAAGCACTTGGAAAAGTAAGACTTAACAAGGGATCATTTTTGTTCTCCTTCAGTTACCCTCCCTGACCCTCTAAATGTGTAACTGTTAGATTTATTTTTACATTTAAAGCACTGATAAAAATGTGTCAGAAAGTTGAACTCATTTGCCAGTGAACTTACTTATGATAGGAATATGGTATTTTTCATTTTTCTGATTAAATTCCAAGAATGCATTAAGTGTTGGTTATGGAAACGTTTCCCATTATGTTTTCAGTAAGGAAGAGGAGTTATTAGTGAAGTATTGTTGGTGCATTTTGTACATTCCTCTAGCCATCCAGAATGGCCCAGGGAGACCGTTTAAAACCTGCAGTTCAAAAGTTCACATCAACTTTATCTCACTCTATTTTATTTGGAACAGATCTCACTATGTAACTCAGGCTGGCATCAAGTTCACTCACTGTGGGCTGAGATTACAGGCACTGACTTCTTATCAGCAAGTATAGTTACCAAGAGGAAGAAATAACTATCCTTGGGGATAAAGAGTTCCTTTGGCTGAAAGTTACATTTTTCCTCTTACAAACAGTTGCCCTTTGTCAAACGATACAGTGTCACCCTGACAATGCTGAAGGCGGGATCAGAAAATGATTTTACATATCACCACCACAGGTAGTATTATCTTTTTGTTTCATTTGCGTTTTTCCCACTCTGGATGCTATGTTTTGCTCTGATTCCGACTTTTAATTTGTATTTTTAAATTAGAATCATATAAATCCAGTCATTCTTCTTCAAATGTGTGCTCCCTTGTAGGTTGACCAGGCTTCACTGGATGGTCCTACGCCCAAGCATATATGTGCAGCACAAGTTCAATTCAACTGGTTATTTTTTTTTTTAAAGAAGGGATGAAGTTGGAGGGGGTAAGAGAGAAGAAGGTGGAGGGGTGGGTGTAGGAGGAGTGGGGGAGGGGCAGGAGGTATATGATCAAAATGCTTTGTATTCACATGTGAAATTCTAAAAACATTAGACACATGTTTTAAAAAATAAAAACCTTAACCTCTAATAAGGTCACATCCCGTGTTCCTGAGATTGAGGACTTTGATGTGTTTACTGAGGGACACAGTTCAATTTTATGAGAAATGGGTAAGAAAATAATGAGTCAAACACATGATAGGGCATTTTTTTAAAATTTTATGAGTGTGAGTGTGTGCGCTGCCTGCACACATGTATGTGCACTGTGTATGTACAATGTCTGCGGACAGCATCAGAGGGAATCACATTTCCTGAAAACCCAGGTCACAGTTAGTTATGAACCACCATGTGGTGGTGGGAACTGAACTGGTCTGCTGGGATAGCAGTCAGTGCTCCTAACTGATTCGAAATCTCTCCAATCCCTTCATCTGTAAATTTTAACAAACATTACATATATGTAAAGTGTGGGAGCTGAGCCACCTGAGTTCTGAGTTGGAATGATCACAGAATTTTCTTGGTTTTTAAAAGGGCCCAGCCCACATGCTCATTTGAAAGGAGCTCCAAAAAGTTTGATACTGTGTTGTGGAAATCATTTCTAATCCCTTTGTATCAAGGTACCATCAAAGGCAGTCAAGGGACTTCTAGTTTTCATCATTAACTGTCGTTTCTTCTCTTAGCCATAGAATTAAACAACACAAGGTGTACATGTACCACCAGTAACTTACCAATGCAGTTTCTTCCAGAAGCATCTGGTTCATAGCCACTATTGCAGTTACAGCGGTAGCTACCCCTCAAGTTTTCACAGATCCCATTGGCGCATATGTCAGGGTCCAAAGCACACTCGTTGATATCTAAATGGAATGTAGCATATTTAACACTCACAGACACCTGTTTGTTGACAACTGACCTAATAAAGAGCTTTTGTCATGTGAAGTATCTAACTTTGAAAACCTACAGTTTGCCTTTTAGAAAGAAGAAGGAAATAAAATAAAAAAATAAAACTGAAGAAACTTCATGGGAAAGTCAAGAGAAAAAAATGAAAGGAGCTGGCAGCACCCAAATAATCAAGTCATGCAGTATGTCTCTATTTCTGACAAAATTAATAAAGAAAAATTATAGGCTTTTGGCTCAAAATCCAAAGGAAAACTCAATTTAGTAGGTATTATAGCCATCTAATTAAAACATAGAGATTTATTAGGAAGGCCTGTATGATTTTATATGCACAGGGTGCTCTTGCTTTGTTCTCATATTTAGCAATTACTTAAGTAATAGGATACATAGTGCTTCTCATTGTTCATGAGTTAGAAAGAATCCAGAAGACACTAGAATATGGCTACTTGACAACCCAATGATTTACAACAAGCTACAGTCATGACTACTGCTCTCCTGCCCTGGGACAATGGCACTTGAGCTCCAGTGAAACAAACATACAATTCCCAACAGGCAGTGGGCTCTGGTGGGAGGCCATTGACGGGGAGTCAACAAAACAACAGCAACAAAATACTGTGTTGCAAAAATCCCATTTTGTTTATTGTGAACAAATTCTGATGATGATTGTTTACAGGAATTGGGAAGGATCAGGCAGTCTGAACATCCCGATTATCCCAGCACCTGGGACAGGAAAGGCAAATACGATCAGGAATTAAAGGCCAGCCTGGGCTTCATGACACTGTCTTCAAAAAGAAAAAAGGGATTAGAAAGACCGCCTTAGATACTCCCTGCTTATCTACCTAACTTTTCACTTTATATCTGGGAAAATATCCCAGTAAAATTCTGCCTCTTTCTTTGGTTTCAGATATTTACTTAAAATGTAACAACACTGCCTGAAGATTTACAGTCTTCTCAAACATGGTCACAAACCTTTAACACTTGTAAACACAGACACACTTCTCTATCAGAGTTTTGTTAAAACATAACACCAAATTTGAAATGAGAAAACTTGAATGGATTTTACTTCTTCAGTTAGATACAAACATTTTGGTGGTTTTTAAGTATCTACAATCTTAGTTATTTTGGGACAGTGTATCTCAGACCTGATCCATACCAAATATCCCTTAAAGACAGATATTTTTCCAACTGTTAATTATTTGGTGTAGTATTTTACATATAAAATCATGGGTATGGATTGCTAGTAAAATTTTTCAATAAAGTATTTTTAATAGATAAATATTTATTTTTAACAAAAAACAGTCACACGTGAAATGTCACTTAATGTCATCCTGTTTAGCAACTATTTCTCTGGAAGATGGTTTACCCTATCAGTCTCCATTTGAACATTTCCACAGTAAATATAACCATATCTGTATTATTATTACTATAATATTATTTTAAGATGTGTGACTTTCATTTTTGCTGCATTTGTTTAACTCTGTGAAACTGTGACTCTTTGCCTGTCTAAAATACCTGGTGGTCCAAATAAAGAGCTGAATGGCCAATAGTGAGGCAGGAGCATGATAGGCAGGGCTGGCAGGCAGAGAGAATAAATAGAAGGAGAACCGAGAGGGGGGAGCAACAAGAGAACAAGGAGAGGAGGAATTCAGGGGCCAGCCACCCAGTCACTAAGCTACACAGTAATCCATGGAGCAAGAGTAAGATGTACAGAAGAGAACAGGAAAAACCCAGAGGCAAAAGGTAGAAAGGATAATATAAGAAAAGCTGGCTAACAACAAGCCAACCTAAAGCTGGGCATCCATAGCTAAGAATTACTTGGGAGCTGGGTGGTGACTCCCTAAAAAAAGCCACAAGAGTAAAAAGAGTAAAAAAACATTACACACAACAAATATAACCTGGAAGCTATATAATTTATATTTTACAACATGAGACTGAGAGTTGAGCAGAATTACCTCTTCCATCCACAGTGATGCCTACTCCACTGCTACAAAGGCCATGGAACTCAGCTGTGTGACAAAAAAAAAAAAAAAGCCACAAAATGTTAAGCCACACCACTCCACACTCCGTCATTAACATAAAAATGAAAATAGAAAAGTTCAAACAAGCTTATTCCTCACTCATTAACATAAAAATTATGTAAATTCATTTTTATATAAAAAAGTCACTGTTTTCTAAAACGTTATTATTTCAAGAATTCTAAAAAAAATCACAGAAAAGTATAAGGAGTAGAATTACTTGTAACCATGTTTCAGGATGATCTCGATATATTTGATCAGGGTTTGAATATTATTCATGTGCAACTTTAAGGCATGTCATCACATTGTCTTTTGTTTCTTTCTCCATGATAACATGACAAGAGTCAAAACTTACGTCATAAATATTTACCAAATACCAGGTATTCTCCATTTTTACATCCAATAATTAATCTAATTGTCCATAAAACCAGCTAGAAACCCTTTTTCTCCCTCTGACAAACAGTAATGCAGTAAGTTTCCCGAAGCCACTGAGGTGAGTAGAGAAGCAGGCTTGGGTCCCTAGAGTTCTGTCACAGATGTGTCATGTCAATGCCCCATTTATTAGAGCATCAATATTTTATTCTCAGATACATGGAGGGACTATGTTTTTTCATCAGTCTCTTACTAATGTAGTTAGGTCTTTCCAACTTGGAAAAACTTAGACGAGTAATGACAACTTCAGCTATGCTACTTGAATGATTACTTTTTTGGAAGTAAAATTTCTGCAAGTGCCTGCTTCGTTTGAGGCTAACATCCCTTCCCTGACCCAGAGTACTCATCCATCTGTCATGGAGTATCTGTTTTAGCCTGTCTTCCCATCATAGGAAAAATTAATTGCCTATGGCTTCCCCAATCTGACAAACAAAATTGTCACTTCATTATCTTTTTGCAGCAGACATCTTTTCATGTGGAAAGCTACCATGTATGTGCATTCTCCCTTGCAAACACCTGTGTGTGCTAAACTTTTTTCTACAGAGCTTTTCCACTTTCTTTAATGATTAATGTGTGCTCCTTGAAGAGTAAGGGATGATACATGAAATGCTTCCTTTCAGTTTAAACCTCTGTTTTGATAACTGATATGTAGTTTAGGATACTTTTTTCCTCTTTTTAAAAAAGAAAACATCATATTCAGTAATTTGAGATGCATCAAATATTGTTTTCAAAGGTTTGAGCAACCCATGTAAGACTTTCACCAGAACTCAAAACCCATTAACTTTCTGGGAAGTTTTCTCCCATCTTCCATGTGGAAAGAGAACTAACTAAATATGCTCCTCTCTGCTGCACTCTCCCCAATGACCCAGGCAACTGCCTGCTTCATCCATTGTGCTTTCCCTGCTCTCTGTTCTTGACACTTTTAGGGTGCCAGTCATACTACACTGTTATTTGTGTTGGCTGCCTGTGAGCTATTCAACCTGAGTATCTTCAACCTGATGAAAAAGCAGGGCGTTTGTTTATTTTTGGACCACACTGTACTTATTTATATTCCACAGAGGCTATTGAAAGTATGAATGAACAAGAGTCAACCTTGATGGACTTTGGTTAATCAGACTGTCTTGTATTTATAAATTTAGTAATGGCAAGTAAATGTCAAGGTATTTTATATTCTCAATAACAACAGAGATCCAGGGAACTGAAGGTAAAATTCCAATATAAAATCTGTGCCACAATCTCAGTTGTATGAGCAAAATAGTTGCTGTTTGCTGTGATCATTGTGGGTTCAGCAAAAGCATGCACACATTCTGAAACTACCAACTACACACATCTCACACACCAATGCAAATTTGCTTTTTCTTCTTCAATTCAGAATAAGGACAAAATCACTTCAGAGCAGATATAATCTTTGAGCAAATTCTGCTGTTGAACTTCTAGCATCTTACTACAAGTGAATACCTGAATTTTTAGCAGGGCAAGGCTGGCAGGGCTCTCCAAAGCCATAGTCTGGATTAGCACAGCAGCATTCAGACTTGGTCACTGCTCCAGGGAAAGGGCGCACACACACTCCCTTCTTGATTCCACCATAGCAGGTACTGCGCATGTGCGTGTCTAGTGGAAATGAATGGATGGTAAGAGAGACAGAGACTGCAAAATGGGAAGGCTTCTTTAACCTAAGAGGCTACCACACTTGGGAACTTCCAGAGAACACCTGCCATTTACTCTTCTTTTGCATCTTTAGCATCTTCAAAGTTGGGGAATGAACGAATGCTTGTAGAGTAAGGGGAAAACTGAAAAAAATATCAACAACCATGGTCTCCAGCCCTACCCCATGACACACAGGTACACAACATCCCATCTATTCTTATGGGTCTTTAATTGGCTACGGATATAATGACTATCAAGAATACCACTTTGAGCTTTAATCTTGGAGTTGTCCTTAGCCACAGTCTGGCATTTAACTCTTGTTTCTATTGGACAAGTTCTAAGGAGCAGTGAAAATAAACTGTCTTGAAGTGACTGGAGTGTTGCCTGGGAGATAGCTTGATTTGACCTCTTAAATTAGAACATCTTTCTCTTCAACTCTCAGGATGTTGTTGGTGACTATGATTTTTATCTCTGATGCTCAATTAATAGTTATGGGAAAAAATAAGCTGAGTATGGTGACGCACATCTTTAATCCCAGCACTCAGGAGGAAGAGGCAGGCAGATCTTCATGAGTTTGAGGCTAGCCTGGTCTACAGAATAAGTTCTAGGCCAGCTACATAGAGAGATCCTGTTTCAAAACAAACAAAATGAGCAAAAGGAGCACTCTGTCTCTGGCACTGTACTGAGTGATTATGTAGACAAGATCCCATGAAACAGTCATGTCACCAACTCTGGTGTTGAGGAAGGATATGTAAATAGGTCAAGCTCTCAAATACCCAAGCTGGAATTCAGTGTGACTTCCTTGGTACCTCCTCTTGCCACTATGCCCATCCACACCCCTACACATTCTATTTTTGCTTGATTCTCTCACTCCCAAGCTTTATGAAATATGTTACTGTTTTATGAGGCAGTAAATAATTGACTATTTAAAAATTCAGAACATCTTAAAAGCCAGAGAAGCAGCATAATTCAGCAGTAGAGCATGGTAATTTCATCAGAGATAGTCCCCATTGAAAGTATCTAACATTGTTCACAAGTTATTGGAAATAATTGTATCTGTTTCTTAGAGTGTCTTATAATGTTTTCTTAGGTACTAGCAGGTTTGTTTGTTCTTTATTTAATCAACAGAGCTAATATGGAAAAGGGGTTTCTGGAGAGACTGTATCTTATCCAAAAACCACACACCTGGTAAATAACAGAACTGGTAAAGAAAAGAACATAACTTTTAAGAAACAAAAATGCTGCTGTTTGGAAACTTGATGAAATATTCTAAAGCTAGTGTTTAAAAAGCCTGCTGAAAATGAAAATTTTCTGAAAATTCTCTAATAGCAAGGCAAATTTTGAGAACTCATTCTGAAGATATAAAGAAATTAATGACCAATCCTTCATATCTGTTTAACATCAAGGACATCCCTATCTATTATCTGTCTGTCTGTCTGTCTGTCTGTCTGTCTGTCTGTCTGTCTGTCTTCTATCATGTATCATCAATATCATCTACCTACCCATCTATCATCTATCTATCTATCTATCTATCTATCTATCTATCTATCTATCTATCGTCTATCATGTATCATCAATATCATCTACCTACCCATATATCATCTACCTATCTATCTACTATCTATCTATCTATCTATCTATCTATCTATCTATCTATCTATCTATCTATCATCAACATCATCTGTCTATCTAACACTTAAGAGAATAGCTTTTAAAAGAGGATTTTTGTGCATAATCTGGGTTATAAATTAAGATTCTTTTCCCTTAAATCTCATCAAGAACAAAAATTCCCATGGGATCCCTGGAAGGGCTTTTATTCAGTCCTGCCTGGAAGGTTTAACAGGCAAGACAGGGGCTATGATGCCCACTGTGTGAGTGAGGAACAAATGACAGGAGAGTGTTAGCCTTGGGTCACAGTGGGCAGGGCAGAGGATAATATGTCTATAGACTAGATCACATGAAGAGAGGGTCCCATGTGGCAGGCACACAGGAAGGAGTTGGCTTTAAATATTTGCAAAGCCTGGAAATCTTGAAGCCATCCTAGGGCAATTCCAGCAACACAAAGAATTCCTGCTTCCACAGTCCAGCCTCTTCCCCTATGCTTCAAAACCCTTCCCCCCTGCAGAGCTGAGCTTGGAAGTAAATTTGTTATTTAAAACTCAGCTTGGAATATTAATTATTATATGCTAGTGAACATTCTAATTTCTAAATTCAGATTATTCTCATTAAATAAAATCTTCATAGGATTTTCTTGTTACCTAAAAGTTAAGTTATAGAATAGTTTGAGCTTTCTTCCTTCATTATGGGATCCATTTTGCCTACTGAAAAAAACTAAAAAATCAAATTTAAAAGGATGGGGATGGTATGAAAATATAAGTTTTGTCTCTTGTTTACACTCCACTTGTGAGTCATGGTTCTTCAGTATACTAATTAAAACCATAGCTTAATTTTATGGAAGTTAAAAATATCAATTCTTATAGAAAGAAAGATATAATAAGAAATTAAGTTAAAGAGCCAATTCAAACAACTCATAGAATTGATTTCTTCTTAACATAAGAAGGAATGAAGAAATCTGCCATAGTATGAGTATGAGAATTTTCTACCCAGACAATGTCCTCCCATTTCAAAATTTGAAATCACTATAATGGTGAAAAATTCACAAAGGCATTCCAGTAATTTCTGATGTGCTCCCTGCAAGTGGATAAAAGAATAAAGCTTTGGTTTTGAACATCAATTTCATGATAACTATTCATAAATTATCTGCTTGAGATAAAAATAATTTCTCCTTCCTAAACCAGCTTTATGTTCAATTTAGAATTCAATGGAGCCATGTAGGTGTAGAAAAAAAGCAACCAAGAATTTGATGGCAACTGAAAATATTTCAGCTCTCCACACAGGAAGGAGCTACATTCTTCTGGCTTCTATATTTGAAATTCCCCTGGACAAAGTGCTGACAACCTGCAGGCTGAAGTGTAGCCTCGCCTGGACAGAGGATGAATCTGAAAACAGATGACTTCCATCTGCCGACCCTTCCTTGTCCCTCCTTAACCCTCCTGGGATCCAAGAGTTCTAAGTAAAAAATTAACAACTATGGCTAAGAATTTCCTTTCTCTCAAACTACATTCTCAAACCAGGCTTGCTGTTTTCCTGCCTAAGCTGAACAGGGGGTGCAAAATGGCTGACTCATCCTTCAAGTTTCACAAAAGCACTTGGAAGGGAAAACCTCATAAATGTATTTTCCTAACTTCTTTCCTCTCGGTGTCATTGCAACATTATGGCTGAGGTCTCAAAGAGCCCACAGCATCTCAAAAGTTCTTCGTGTCTTTTCAAAGCCCGATGCATGATCATTTTGATTCATTTTCATGGCACCCACTCATCGAATATTCCCCAAAGGAATTCAGAATGGCTCAAAGTAAAATGTATATTCAGTCTCCCATTTTCCCTTCAGTAGTTGGTGGTGATGAGGAATAATCCTAAAAACCTTAATCTTTGGCTATCAGTACACTTCTATGGCACAAGTCACTTATGATTCAAGCTTTGTCGGGATAAAAGCAAGAGTTTACATGAATATAACTATAATCCCCAATTTTATATATGTTATTAATCATAACACAAATTCCCATTGAATTCAGAACTCTGTTTCTTTGTATATCATCAGGAGTTTTGAAAGGAGACAGTGTGGGTGTCTGATTTTTATAACAGTTTTATTAAGATATAATGTACAAGTTATAGAGTTTACCCATTGAAATTCTACATTTAAAGATCATTTACACTCAAAATTGTTTTTTAGAATATTTCCACGTCCTTTAGATATCATTTTCTTCTCCTGTCACCCTGTCCTTTCTGCCCTAAGCAATCACATTGAATGAATGAAGATTTGCCTATTCTGGGTATTTCCTATAAATGACATCATACACAAAACAGCCTTTTTGTAACGGACCCCATTCATTTGGTGTGTGTTTAAGCCTTACCTGTGTTTTAGCATGCATTCTGTTTGTAGTTGAGTATTATTATTCTTTTGTGTATATATATCCTATTTTAAATTTTCAGAGTTCACTTGGGTCCATCAGGCCACTTCAGAATGCTCACTTACCAACACATACACGTCCATCTACTCCCACAGCCAGGCCAGGGGGACAGTCACAGCGGAAAGACCCTTCGTTGTTGATGCAGTGCCCGTTCATGCAGATGCCTGGGGTCTGGCATTCATCAACATCTGCTCAGAGGGGGACAGAAGCTGTCCATTATTGAGTAGTAGACTTTGCTGTATTGTTTCCTTCAGATTCACTAAAATCAGTCTGCCATTCCCTTAATTTTTCCTATACCAATGTTACTTTGCAAAGACATTATTGTTTCCCAGTTCACAGTGTCTTTTTCCCTAGGAAGCTTTAGACATCTGCCTTGCTGAGCTAGCAAGAGATATGAATAACATGAAAATGAAGTCAGGAAAACGGAATTACTCTTGCATGATCCACAGATAAGAAAGGGATGTTTCCAATCTTGGTGACTTTCTTATCTCAAAGCCGGACATACCTGTGCAGTAACGGCCATTTGGAGCCAGAACAAATCCTGGCTTGCATATGCATTTGAAGCTACCATCTTCATTGATGCACATTCCATTCAAACACATGTTGGTAGTTGTACATTCATCATGGTCTGTGACAGAAGACAAGAATGACTTTGACCCTGGTATCAAAAGTACCAAGTCTCTCTCTTTCCACAATCTCCAGTCAAAACTACCTCATATATGAATCCTGCACTTGTGGGTACTATCACTTCACTTTTTAAAAATCCTTTAGCTTTTACTTTGAGATTATGATATAATTGCATCATTTCTCCCTTCCCTTTCCTTTCCTCAAGCCCTCCCATGTACCCTGCTTTTCTGTCTTTCCCATTAATTGTTGATATTCCTAAACACATAAATACAACTTACCAAGTCTGTATGATGTTACTTTTGTGGGTGTGTTTTCAGGGATGAACATTCGTTCATTTCATTTCTCAAAACAAGAGTGCCTAGTGCATGAACTCAACAGTGTGAAGGCTGAGAGGGAGCTGCCATGTGATGAATGAAAGGATAAGGAATACATCTTATGCTTATTTTCCTTTGAAACCATCTGAACACCATTGGTGCTTTATTTTCCCAAAAAGGTAGCAAGGTTTCAGTGGGTGTTAGGTTTGCCCTGGAAACTGAAGTATGGTAAGCCTCATTGCAGGTGAAATGAGCTGGGCTTTCCTTAGTGAATGTCTAAGTTCCACATGTCTGTTGGCATCTATTGTTCAGCTAAGCATGCCAATCATTGACTATAGATACCAGCATTGCCATATTCTCCCAAATTCAGAAGGAGACTGCTCCTTCTCTATCCTGTCAGTATTATGACTTTGGTATCTAAAATATAGCACATTGCTGATTTAAATATGCTCTGCAAAGGAAAACTGTGAGGGGTCATAAATCATGAGTTGTAATATTATGAATTAATTCTGTTAGTTTACTTCTATAGTCATGTTAAATGCCTTCATGTTTTATTTACCTATGTTATGTGACCAGCTTTCTTTCACACATGAGATGTGGAAACCTTTGTGGAAATCATATATATGATTCTAAATAAAAATATATATTCTCGAAAATTCATTTCCAAGGGAGAAAAAATATTCCATACCGACACAGTTTTTCCCATCTGTGGTTAATTCAAAGCCAGCATTGCAAATGCACTGGAAACTTCCATCTGTGTTCACACACCGGCCGTTTTTACAAAGAACCCCATTCTGGATGCACTCATCAATATCTGAGAAGATTAAAGAGAGAAAAAAACAGTATTGCTTTGTAAACTGGAGGATAAAAACAGCAAGATAATGCATGAGATTTGAAATATTCACTATGTGTTCACACAAAACACCCAGGATTGCGTTGCTTTCTCAGCAAAATTTTCATCTCTCACCAGCTTTTCTTCTTGCATAGAAAGTGTAAGCAATTCCACAGAGCAGGCAGTAGGTAAAGAGAGAACAAAGGAGAGAAGGAAATGGGGCTGCAGTGAGCTTAGGAACAGGTCGGAGGAGTCTGAAATTATTGATGCAGCTGCTTTGGGTATAATAGACAAAGACCTTTGAAGTCAGAACCTGATGTTGGTTAAGTGAAAAGCTGCAGAGCTTCTGGGCTAAGAGCACTACAATAACAACTGCAGGAGAAAGTCGATTCAGGCAACTTACTATCCAGGAAAGGAAACGACAAGTCAAGTTGTCTGGTAAATGGATTCTGGGAAGAATCAGCAGTGAGGTAGGTTTCGGGTGGTGATGGTGGTGGGTGAAGCAATGAGACTGTGAATACAGACAAGGCATGATTTGGTCTTGGACTGTGAGTGGGGAGCTAATAAAAGGGTGGTTGAAATGACTATAAATCTTAAGCTCAGTGAAGGGGGTAATGCTGACATTACTGGGATGAAGAAAGCTATGCTGCATGGGCAAAGAAGGCCAACCAAAGGGTTTTGAAGCCAGATACTACACTGCCTTTGTTATACATGCACACACTGCTTGGGCTTCAAGGGAGATTATCCAAGGGCGTTATAAGACAAATCCACAATGTAACAGTTCTTAAGCAATTCTTGTGTCATTTTAATAAATTTCCTTTTACTTCAACAGCCTTGCTGACTCTATTTCACAGAAACCCAGCTTTACCAATGCATGCTTGCTTCGTAGGAGTCCTCTGGAATCCAGCGTGACATTTACAGTAATAGGATCCAGGTGTGTTAACACAATCTCCATTAGTGCAGGGATTTGATGTGCATTCGTCAACATCTGCAAGCAGCAAAAGAAACCATTACAGACGTCACTCAATTTGTAGAAATGTTTGTTTAAAGTGCATTTAGCCTCCCAAACTTGAGAGAAGGCCAGCCCGTGGTAATAGTCTAAATAGTAGAGTATTTATAAATGAATGAAAATTCCTTTCCTCAAGTACACACAAAGTCCCAATGTGAAGATTTACAAAAATAATGCTTATTGGAAAGTACTAGAGAATTTGCTTTAATCAGGAAATAATGATTTTTTTAAACTGGAATAATGCCAAGTGATTAAGGGCACAGGCCTTGAAAAGCAACAATGTGAGTTCCAACAGACTGTAATACTCAGTAACTACAGCAATCTAGGCAAGATAATAGCTTAAGGCCTTAGACAATAACATGAGAACAATGAATGGTTTCTAAAGACACGAGTGCTCATGCACACACACATACACACACACGCGCGCACACACGCACATGAACACTACACGTGGTCAATACTGTTAGTTTTGAAGAATGGGACTGATGGACTACAGGCTTTTTCTTGTTACTGTGTTGGGGGCTCATCTATATAAACACAACTAGGTATTCACCGAGGCTTTATTTTGTAGTAACAAACAAAGTATGCAGACAATGAAAAATGATTAAAAAGCGATGTTTTTCTCCATCAACCTCAGATTTCCTGAAGTTCTTAAAATTAGCACTGAGGATTTTTCCCACAGAAAATAAAATTTTATGCAATTACTATCTGATTTGAAAGACAAGAAAGTTGAAGGTTTTCATGTAACTTTTGAGGCTCGATTAAATGTGACTCCATTATAGAAGCTTGGGTGTGTAAAGTCAAGGACTAGACTGACAATTCAGGCCAGGCAAATCCCGGGGAAATCACTTGTGCCAGTGTAAGTTGAATTCATCTTCCCTTAGCAATGCTCACTAAATACTATTTTGAATCCTGGCAAGTTAAAAGAGTTGGTGTGATGGTTTGCCATCTCAGGTACATGTAGATGCCATTAGCGTTGCCATTTTAGCTAAACCAGAGAAAACAAGGCAATCAACTCACAGGGTGACCATTTTAATAAACAGATCACTCCTTCCACAGATGTTCCTGCCACAGGACTGCGCTCTCTCAAACACACCAACCTCGCTTACATAAACTTTCAGATGGTGTGCAGTTAAACCCTTTCTGGTAAAAGAAGGGAAGGCAAAACAAAACCTCATGGTGAATACAATTAAGACAACAAAGTCTAACAGGATTAAATGCTTTTTCAATTCATTTAAAGGCCCCTTCAGCCCATTAAGACTCACTTACATTGACACTTTTGGTTGACAACATCAATTCTACTGAGCCAAAGGAATGAAGCAGAGTGGGGAGAGAGAGAGTTTAGAGAATTAGCAAACACACAAGGTATAATAAGTGCACTTTCCACTATGAATTAGCATCTCCAGCTTGCAGTGCTGAAAATCACTTCGTTTATCTAGATGTACATTATTGAAGTCCAATAATTAAAAAGCATTCACAGATATATCTTGATGGAAGCCCCATTGTAAAACCTTTTAAATGAAGAATACAAGAGACCACACACCCATCCTCCTCTTTCCAGGTAAATGGTCTAGGAAGCCATGGCAAACAGTGTCACTTCAGCATGTCTTTCTCCTTTAAGGACCTATACCTATGGCGTATAGTTGCCATGACAACTCTTCCTGCTACATATATTCAGTGATATCAAATCTGTCTCCTTAGTCGTCAAGGTCCAGCAAACAGATAGGCTGTATCTGTTCATTTATTTTTATTTCTTCTTTGGCAAATTAAGTTGCTCTATAATTCCAAGTGCCTTTTAGACCACATTTGTTTCTTTTTTGTTTAACAGGATTATGATTTTGCTTTGTGTTTGAGACAGGATTTTTCTGTGTGTAGCTTTGGCTGTACTGCAAGTCACTCTGTAGACCTGGCTGTCCTCAAACTCCCAGAGATCCACCTTCTGGGTGCTGGGATTAAAGGTGTGTACCACCATGCCCAACTGAATTATGATATTTGTCTTTCACTTTTATCTATTTTTTATAGTTCTGGGGATCAAATCCATGGCCTTGAACATGCAGACAAACCCTTCATCATTGAGATTTGGTTTCAGAACAACCACAAGTCACTATCACCATCTTCTGAATTTGTTCAATTTCATGTTTCTTCTCTGTTATGTGTCTTACATTCCAGTACTGCAAAGTTACCGAATTTATCTTTCTTAAAGGGACAGAGATAAATAACTACTAGTCACTACACTGTGGCTTTTTCTACAACTCCCTTAAGGACGGAGTAGTGTTAAGAAGAATTCATGGGAATCTTAGACTCCTAAATCAAAGAATTGTGAAAGAATTGATTATTAAAGTTGTTGAATTTTCATGCACTACATGAGTTTAAAATTTATCCTTGAAAAAGTATTGTATATATCAATTTAGAAAATACTTAATTTGAAGAGCTCTGTATTACCAGTGGCAGAAGAGGAATTCATTTATTTCCTATTGTCCTATAATGAATTGATTTAACATGATTTTAACAACAGTGTGAATTAGACAGGCTCTAGGCATTGCAGAACTTCATGTTAAAAGTAGAATAAGAAATTAAGGGGAATATGGTGAGTAGATGTAACTGCAGGCTTTGGGGGTAATTCTCCTAGGAGCAAGAAGGGACAAAGTTGTTTTTGTTTGTTTATTTTTGTTTTTTAATGTTTAACATAAATAGTCAGGCTCTTCAATGTTAAACTTGCAGCAAACGTGTCTCCTGGGCATGGCTGGGTGTGATCTATATACCATCTTCGGGTGAAGTGAGCAACAGTCAGGCCAATGGCTTTCTGTAGGATGAAGCTCGGGAGAGGTGTCTACAGAAGAAATCAACTTGGACAACCCAGGTCCTTTATCGAGGCTCCACCTGGCCTTTCTGGGCCTGAGCCTACAGCTGGACAAATAAGTACACCTTTGACTAGTCGCTAAAAGTATCGGGTATTTCTACAAGTCATGACCATCTGCTTCAGTACTTCAGACTTGGTAAGTCCAAATAAGGAACTAAACAACATATCTAGATGTAATTTTTAGTATCTCTACAATACCATATTGGACGGGTTGTGTTTGTCTCCAATGGTGTCTCCTGAGCAAGGCAAAGATGTACTACTGAGTTTGGCTTTTGGTAACCCCTGCCCCTCCAGGGAAATTCTGATTTATCCAGATAGCAAGCCTCTTGTAGAGCCTGCTTCTGAACTAGAGATATCCTATTGTCTTCCTTTTGTATTGTCATATCACAACTATGACTCTAAATCAAATAGATGGAATTTAGGGACTCAGACCAACCAAACTACTTTATAAGTGTGTGAGAAAATAGGCTTATAGCCAGGCAAGGTGGCATATGCATTTAATCACAGCACTCTGAAGGCAGAACAGGTAGATCGTTGTGAGTTCAAGGCCAGCCTGGTCAAAATAGTGTGAGTTCCAGGGACGGAGCTACACAGTGAGACCCTATCTTAAACATATGAAAAAGAAAAAAAGAAAGAAAAGAGGAGAGGGGGGCATTTGAGCTCACATATGGCTTAGGACAAATTTGGGGATTCTCTATAATAATAACTGTTCTCTAGCTCTGGTCGATGGGCTCCTAGAAGTCACTGGGATTTCAGGAACATCATTAAAAAGTTTCTTCATTAATCACTTGAAGATGCCACTGCCTTCTTCACTGTGTGAACACTCTCTATGACAGGGCAAAGCAATGCTTATTTCTGAGCATAAAGAAATTCCATATTGCCAAGGACACACAGCACAGTAGAACAAGGAAAAGCCACGCTGAGCAAAGGGCATCATTTGTGACAATATCTTACCATACTAGATCCTGAGCTGTGAGTATGCTTCCTAAAATCTGTTAGGAAAGTAATGCATATTACACAGTGTTGCTGACTGAAGTTCCACAATTGTCTCATAAACGAATGGGTGCAATATTGTTTGTAAGCCATGTTTTATCACAGAACACTATTTTTATTTGAAGATGAGATAACATTAAAATTACAGTTCTTCAAATGTGTAAATTTGTATGATATTTTCTTGAAGAAGAAAAACAAGAACCTGTCCCTTTAAGGAAAAAAGAAAAGCCTAGTCAACAATAAAGCTAAAATCCCCGGTTTAAAGTGGGAGAATTAAAAAAGAATACTGCCAATTTTTAAAAATTTAACGGGAGTTTCTAATGAGTATGAAGGTGACAACGTCAAATGTGTTTTTTAATAATGGTGAAATTTCTTGACTGTGGAACAACTTTAACAGGGGGAGCCATTATATTTCTGGTGACACCCTACACACATTGAAAAATTCACCCAACATACAAAACAGGCAAGTGGACTCATCACAACACTCAGAGTTTTTTGATCTTTCCACATTGCAAGTAAGCTCTAAGAATTACTGCTTACTAGCCTTGAATGGAATAGCAGAGAAGATCCATAATTATCTGAAAAGCCTTCAAGACTTCCCTCTCCTTTCTCAAGTCTTTAATCTAACTTAAAATTAAGATTAATTGTATTTTTCTATTAAAACAACCTATCAGAGCTGACTAATACAGACACAGAGGATCTCGGTTTTAATTTTTGCTTTAGAAAATACACTTTCATTTATTTTAGAATAATTTTATGTGGTACTTACATTAAAATGCCATACTTACATTATTATTATTTAAATTTGCTTTAAAATTTATCTTTTATATTAAAGTGTGTGTGTGTGTGTGTGTGTGTGTGTGTGTGTGTGTGTGTGTGTGTGTGTGTGTGTCCATGTCTGTGTATCTGTGTGAATGTATTCCACCTGTATATGAGTGGTTATGGAGTCCTGAAGAGGGTGTCAGATCCCCTGGGGCTGGAGTTATAAGAAGATTGTGAGCTCCTTGACAAGGGAACTGGGCACCAAATGCAGGCTCTCTGCAAAAGCATGAAGTACTCTAAACTGCTGAACTATCTCTAGCTCCTGTCGTTATATTAGAAAAGATTTTATTTATGCTGTTCTCTCTATGTGTGCATTCATGTATGCAGGTATGGGTAGAGGCCAGAGGATGTTTTCCATGGTGGTTTGAATGAAAATAGCCTCCATAGGCCCATAGGGAGTGACTCTGTTAGGGGGTATGGCCTTGTTGGAGTAGGTGTGACCTCATTGGTGGAAGAATGTCACTGGAGGTGGGCTTTGAGCTTTCAGAAGCTCAAACTAGGCCCACTGTCACTCTCTCTGCGTGCTACCTGCAGATCTAGATGTAGAACTCTCAACTACCTCTCCAGCACCATGTCTTCCTGCATATCACCATGCTTCCCACCATGATGATGATGGACTAAACCTCTGAACTGTAAGCCAGCCTCACTTAAATGTTTTCGTTTATAAGAGTTGCCATCGTCATGGTGTCTCTTCACAGCAACAGAAACCCTAACTAATTCAACATCTCTACCTTCCACAATTACTCTCCATCTTCTTATTATTTTTACTTTGGAGACAGAATATCTTACTGAACCTGAATGTCTCTGACTGGCTACTGGTTGATCAGTAGGTCTCAGTGTCTGCCTCCCCATTGCTGGGATTACAAGTACATACTCCTCTGAATTCAACTTCCCACGTTTACACAGTTAAAACTCTTTCAGCTCTGTCATTCCCACAGTCCTCTGTCTTTGTTAGATACAGTCCTTCTGTATCTAAGAATTTAATGATTGTTGGCGATGGTAGCATATTCCTTTAATCCCAGCACTCAGAAGGCAGAGGCAGGTGGATCTCTGTGAGTTTGAAGCCATTCTAGTCTACATAGTGATTCTAGGACATCCAGAACTACATAGTTTGTCCATACATAAGAACCATATACCTTGTCTCAAAAAAAGAAGAAGGAGGAGGAGAAAGAGAATGAAGAATTTGTTAATGATTATAGTAATACAGTCATATCCAGCACTTTTTAAGAGTTTAAATGAGTCAGGGACCAAAGTGTTTGCATATTTGTATTTAGCATTGTCACTTTAAAAGTGATTGATGAGAATATTGTTTTCAAAATACATTCACTTTAAAAATTAAATTCAAAGTAAGGATGAACAACTTTATAAAGAAAGGAGAGACAAATTATATTAGGAAAAGAGAGAATGGGGAATTTTCCTGTGACTTAGGTCAACAACCAGTTAAGGGGTCCCGGAATACAGAGAGTGGCATGCAGGCCAGAGAGACATCAAACAAATAGTTTTACTTCAAAAGACCTTAAAAAGTCATATTCGGTCCCATTTTTTCTTACAATGTAGCAGTTATGTGAAAACTTAAGAAGGCTTAAAGAATTGTGAGCTTACCTATACAGTCTCCATTTGCATCCTGCTTATAGCCCATGTTGCATTCGCATCTGTAGCTGGAAACAGTAGGTATGCAGCGTCCATTCAAACACAGGTTGGCATGGTGTTTACATATGTCTATTGTCTGGTTGAGAATTGCTATGGAATATTATGGTGTAATCAGACTTGGTCATTACAACATAAGTTATTTATTTGAACTGATTTTTTAGAAGTTTAGTAGAAATTAATTAAGTACATATCAGAAGCCTGCATTACTCTGTATTTTATTAAATTATATTTTTTCATTTTGGGGGTGTTTGAAATATGTTTATGTATGTGTGTGTGTACTTTGCTCATAGTCATTCTCTATTACACTCACATTTTTACTAAATTTTAATATGGAAGATCTTAAAAAAATACTCAAGACACATGGCCACAAGTCGTGCTTGTTAAGTCAGACATCTGGAAACTCTGCTCATGTCTTTTGAAAAAATTTCAGGAATGTTCTACTATACATGTGAGCATTTTCCATTTCTTTTTTTTTTCTCTTTTCTTTCATAACTTGTTGAATATGTAGATGTAGCAAATAGGCAGCATGCCAGAAAGAATAAACAAAACACCATGGGACATTATTAAATATTATTATCAAGAGTGGTGCTTTTAAAGAGAGAGCTTAAATGTCAAGCAAACGGACGCCAATTCTGCTCCGAAGCCCACAGTTCTCAATTTCAAGCAATTTGACAACAATGGCAAAGCACCAGTAAAAGGGGTTGTGTGCATCAGGCTATTTGGAGAGGCACTGCACAGGGCTTGCTTTATCTCATTTGAGACATGGTGTTGGGAAATAATCCAAGCAGTATATGAGTAGGGCAGTGAGATGGGCCAGATGAACCAGAATCCAAAGCATGCTTTCCAGTGATGTCATCTAGATTGGATATTCTTGGACTCTTATTTGTGTTTTCAAAGAGCCTAGGTCACGCATTCTTTTGTTTGAATTTATCCAAAGGATTGAAGAACAGAACAAATGCTTTCCGGCTACATTTTTTAAAAATTTAATATCAGTGTATTTCAGATACATGCGCGCGCGCGCACACACACACACACACACACACACACGTTTGTTAACATAATATCACTTGAGGCTAAAACTCAAGAATCTACTGGAAACCAGACCACTTACTTAGTCCAGTGATGATAGGTCCTTGTCCCCCAGCTCCTACTCCAGCTCCCCCAACACCAGGAGAAAAGCCATTGCCTCCAGGGATGGGGAGGAAGCCTGTCCCTCCTGGGCCATAGCCATTGCCATTGCCCCCAGTGCCTCCAGGTCTAGACACTGAACTCCCTGGAATGCCACCCATTGGAAGGCCATCCAGGCACAGTCTACGATATTCCTCTGTAAGGAAAAGAGTGCGGTTAAACACAGAGTCTTGATGCATCATAAAAGCAGTTGTTATAGATCATTTTTAGTTTACTTATTCAATATGATATAAATAAGGAAGTTATTACCTTGTTGAATATTTTCAATGCTGTATAGTAACAAGAACAAGGTATAGGTATTTCAAAAATATTTAAAACTCACGTTCCTCATTATTTGAACTGACTTACACAAAGAGCCCTTTGTGTGCACCTTTCTACTTTACCCCCTAAGTACAACTCATAAAATTCCAGGCATAACTATTCTTGCAAGAAATGTACTTGAGCAGGTGAAAAGCTTTAGGTAAATCATTCTACATGTTTGGTTTTACTTGACTTCTCATTAGTATTATGTACACCCAAATTTCATGTCTGTTTTCTCCATTTTAAGGGATTCGATATTAATATAGATTCAGAATAACATTTTTAAAATAAAGTTTAGCAGTGGACAGAATCCACATAGCCTTAAAATCTTTACATAGTTTTTGTATAAAAAAAACAAGTAAGAAGAAGCAAGGCTGTAGCAACTTCCTTATTTTCCTAATTATTCAAGGAATTAGGGAAGTATATTAGAGATCATGCTTGGTGGTGTATAACAGCTTCATGCTTTTGAGAGAATGAGGAATGTGTCTCATTTTTTCTCTATAACTGCATATGTGCTTTTATAAATAAATTTCAGAAGTCTTAATTATTTTTGAGTTTTAGAATTCCACATGGAAAAGATAACGGAAACTGTCAACATATTTGTTTGTAAAGTCCTAATCATACTTTACTGCTCATGCTATATCTACCAAGAAGGCTTTCTCTTTCATCGTAAGGGGGATTTTTCCAATAGAAAGAAACTTTTAATGCCCAGGACTTGGGAGGGATTAATTCTCAGGTCAGGAGAAGGGAAAGAAACTACTATAAAGGACTGGTACAATACAAGCTGATGGTAATCCAAATAAATGTCTGCTCTGCTCCAGAAAGCACCAGCATTACCAGCTGTCTTAATACTGTTGGTGCCCAGGTGTCAGCAACCTGCACTCACCAGAACCTCTGACAGGACAGGCTTCAGGAATGGTCCCAATGCCCCAACAGCGGCCAGGCTCGCAGCAGCACTGAGCTTTTGCCATTCTGCCTGGGAGTTCTTGTGCACAACGGCCATTCACCAGCCCCGAGAAGCATGTGCCCGTTCTCTGATCTGTAGATATAAAGGGAAAATGGAAGATGTGGCAGAATTACCTCCAGTTCCTACAGCAACCATTTCCATGTTAGGAGAAGTGAATTGCATTGACTTACTCTTGCTTATACCAGTTCATTCCTTTGTCTTTTAACTTTTACATATCTGATCATTGCTTTATTCATTTATTCAGCAAAGAGTCCTTTACATACTGATTCTGCGACATTTTCCTTGAATATGAAAGTGGAAGACATGTAAATCTGAGGCAAGCTTCAGTGACAAGTCAAACAGGCCTGGTGCCCAAGGAACAGTGACAGCCCAACCCCATTCTTCACAATCTTGTTCAGGCCTGATCAAGACACTTTCTTAAACAAGAAGAAAACGGGGTTGGGCTATGTAGCTGAGGCATGCCTAGGCTTTCTGTGTATTCCAGGCCAGCATCATACTTGACCTTACACATGTTCTACTGTCTGCCATTGAGATCTATGTAGCTATTCACTTTACAACAACATCTATCTGATGGAGATGCTGACTTAAAGATTGATCAGAAGCCACCTGAGACATTTATAACTGAGTACATGGTCTCCAACCATACAAAGAACAGGATCCCTACTGACTGAGGAAGAAGAAATTGCAGAGGCTATTATCTCAGGGGTCCTAAGGTCACTTTGAAATGACTATGGGATTTGAATGCAATGTTGTAATGGTTTGTGGATGGGATAGTTTCAATCAGAGAAAAATAAGTATGAGAAGAGAAGGAAGAGCCATTAAGAGGACAGAGGAGACATTCAGGTGAGCAATGACTTTGATGATGACAGTATCCAGGATCATGTTATTAGATTGCTTCCAACCCAGCGTGAAACAAATGAGTTGGCTTTCAGATAGCCAGTAGGAAGTGGATTGCATTTGTTTTCTAATAGAAGCTCAGCTTGTTGGAAAGCAAAGTACCGAATCTGTTGCATGTGTGTATGCTTTCCAATTTTAATATATGTGCTGCCATAGCAAACAAGAATGCATGTATGCTTCAGGCCATGGGGGACACTACAAATCTTAGGAACTCAGTTTGAAGAGTTTGTAGACGGGAATGCTATTCCAGGTTAATTTCTATTGCAATGTGAGTCATGGAAGGGAACACATTTTAAGATATTCATTCTAGGAGCCAAAGTATCATATTCTTAGAACTACTTGATTGCTGTACTTCTCATGAACAAGAGGTAAATTAAGATAAGAAAGCCCTGAACTCTTAAGAATAATCCCCCCAACTGTAGAATACAACCAGTGTTACAAGGTAGGATGGAAACATGAAATTTGGCAAGGCTTCTGCATGATGGAGGTTGTGGCATGTTTTACAACAAAACCAAAATCACAGCCTTGAGTCAGGAGACCTAGATTCACTTCCATAACTGTATTTAACTCTTCTTACTCATGGATCGGAGCTGGTGGGAAGATGAAATAAAACAAAAGGTCACCAGGCCAAGTGGTAGATTATCTATCATGAATGTCCCTCTTAATGAAATTATCCCAAATAGTACAAAAACATGTGTATAAAAAGTGCTCTGTTGGCATGACAAGAATGGAGATATCATAATAGAGGGAAACATTTTTGGTTTACAGAGAAATCAGGCACTAGGGAAATGTCTGGAGATCTACAAAGATGACACCAGCTAACAATCTAAGCAATGGAGGAGAGGTTACCTTAAATGTCCTCCCCTGATAGTGAGATTGATGACTGACTTATATGCCATCTGATAGCCCTCATCCAGCAGCTGGTGGAAGTAGAAGCAGACACCCACAGCTAAACACTGAACTGAACTGGAACCCAGATTCAGAGAAGGACAAGTGATGAGCACAGGGGTCCAGACCAGGCTGGTGAAACCCACAGAAACAGCTGACCTGAACAAGGGGGAGCTCTGGCCCCCAGACTGATGGCTCGGAAACCAGCATGGGACTGATCCAGACCCCAGGAACATGGGTTTCTGTGAGGAAATCTCAGAAGTCTATGGGACTTCCTGTAGAAGTTCAGTACTTATCCCTAGCATAGGTGTGGACTTTGGGAGCCCATTCCACATAGAGGAATACTCCCTGAGCCAAGACACAAGTGGGTGGGCCTAGGCCCTATCCCAAAGGATACAATAGACACTGATGACCCCTTCTGGAAGGCGTCACCATCCAGGGGGAGCAGAAAGGATATGTGATAGATAGGGTTTTAGTTGGGGGGTGAGGTAGGTGAGGACAGGTGGGAGAAGGGAACTGGGATTGTCATGTAAAATAATCCTGTTTCTAATTCAAATAAAAAAGTTGGAAAAATAAATAAATAAATAGAAAAAACATGACTGCATACTAAGTTGCCTTTTAATTAAGTATTTTATTTCATGTATTAGATTATCATCATGTAGGAAATTGGAAAAAATTGATGCTAAAGAAAGGGTCTTCAAATTGAAAAAAAAATACTATCAATTCCTAGTCTATGGTTTCAAAATCTCAAGCTAGGGTTGTAACATGCACTTAGGAAACTAGGCCATATGTGAGAGGGCAGAGACAGAGAGGGAGGACTATAAAGATAATAAATGTTTTAATAAATGTCATGATTACTCTCCCCTAATAACAACAAAAAGATGGATGACATACTTCTAATCCCTTAATCCCTTAAAACACACAGAATATTCTAGGATGAGGTACAGGACAGTGTATCCATGGCTAAGGTTCACAAAAAGATATACTGTGAAGGAAATCAGTTCAATCCGGTCCAGTGTGTCTATAATTCTGTGGTCCTTACAAAGAACTACATTAAAGTGTTAGAAAAGCACTGGGCAGAAATGAAAGCTGCCTAGGAACATTACTCCTTAAAGCAAGGACTTATTCAAGGAAAAGGCAGAGAAAACCCATAAAAACATGGTCTTAACACTGTGCATTCAACTAGACTGATACATTGTAAGGAGACCACACTAAGTCTACCCCTTTAGTCATGTCCACACTTGTTAAATTGCCCAATCAGGCTTTACAAGTCTTATTTACCACTGTCCCTAGAAAAAGGAAACAATTTACCTCCTCTGAATAAAATATAAACCCTTATTGAAACAAAATCATGGTACAATCATTAGAATGTACCTCATGGTCTGGCATTTAGTCTAAATTTGGTTGAAGAGAACTATTGGCAGAAGCTCCTGATGGAATCTCCATTGCTTAAATTCCCTTTTTTTGCTTTTGACTAGCATTTCAGCCTTTTGGGGTCCCTAACTTCGTCTCAAAGTCAGCAGGAAGTAGCATAGGAAAGAATACATCGCCCATTTTCCCTGGTTAAAATGCTAAGTCAGAAGGAACTGCCTTACATAGGGGATGCCAATACCTCTCACTCCCCGATGGGGACACTAGAGAGACAGCAATTCCATGATTGGAATTTTCAAAAAAGAAAATGGGGGAATGAAGAACCAGCTCCCCATTTCGGCAGCCATAACAGACAAACACGTGCTTGCCTGATCTTGCCTTGGTCACTAAGAGGTTAGACGCCTCGTGGCAAGGAACCAATCAGAAGTTAGCTGATGGTGCTATGCTTTATGGCTCTGGGTGTGCTTTATGGACAAGTGCACAGCAATGACGAACAGAGCATAGCAACCTCCCTGGGAAGGTCTATGGGTCATAACAACCAGTTGACCAATCAACACAGAGCAAACCCTCCAAGCCTAAGGCACACCAATCCTGAGCCTGTGCATACCCCTAGACACTCCCCTTACACTGCCCTATAAGATCTCTATGCAGACTCTTCGGGCTGTCTTTCCTAGCCATCCACCATGGTGGATGGATGGAAGGCCAGAGCTAACATGGGGTTAGCTCATTAAACAACTATAATAAAGCCTCATGCTGTTTGCATAAAAAAATAGGGTAAGATGTATGATGAAACCCTGGTTATACTTGGAGATGGCAACCTGAAGTACGCATGTCTTTACTGAATGACCTCTGTTCATTAAAACACGGAGCAGAGCAGGTTAGCCAGGTCATAATCCTTGTGACAGTTGGTGCCCTGGCACTGCCATCCACACCTCTGATGGTTGAGCTCCAGTTTGGGTTACTGTGTATTATCTCCAAATATCTGTCTTTTCCCAGGATACTTTCATACAAACTTCATGTTGACATTATTCAATAGACACTGAACTAGGGGCAAAAAAAGACATTGAACCACAGCAGGAGACAGGTTTACTGCTTCCTTTGAGGTAGTCAAGATTCTTCCCTGTCTCATTTCATCTTTGAACACTCTTTCTTAATCACTGGTCTTCTTTTATATGATTGTGAACTAGCTAATACACTATTCATTCTTGACTTGCATTCTAGGGTTTAGCCACAAACACCTTTAGGTATTTCAGGTTCTTCCTCAAGTGTTTTCTTGCAAATGTACCAGAAATTAGCACAAAAGGTAACAGAGTTCTACACACTATACACACCAGGGCTACATTCTGTGTTTTAAAGAGCTTACGATAGCCATCAAACTAGGTCACTGAATAACAATCTTCCCTTTTGACTGACATGCTCCACCCCATGTTACTCCCAGCCCATTGATTTTCATGCCTTATCCTGCTTTGAACTCTTGATGGACACCCACTGCATTCAGGATCTACCTGCACTCAAAACTCTAGCATCAGACACACTCTCAACACATTCTTTTATTTTACTGCCCACCAGCCTCCTACTCCATTCTTTCCCACCTAAGCTTTGCTCAGTGTCCCCTGAGCCCATATAGAACACTTTTTCAGCATGCAGATGCTCACAGAATTCTCTTGTCTGGTCAATCCTGTTCTTTCCATGCGTCCTGTTTCTATGCACATCACATCTACATTAGTGCTCATCTCCTTGAGGATTTTCTTTCCAACATTGTGTGTGTGTGTGTGTGTGTGTGTGTGTGTGTGTGTGTGTGTGTGTGTGTTGCACATATTATATGTGTATGTATGTTGTGGGGAGCTAATCTCTGGCCCTCATGCTTGCAGGGAAGTACTTCACTTATTGAGCCATCCCTCCAGGACTCTCCTTTAGAATTTTGACTTTAATTATCAATATTTAAAACATTTTTTTGTTATTCCTCTGTAATGTGGAGGTTAGAAGACAACTGTGTGGCGTTGGTTCTCTCCTTCCACCTTTATGTGGATTCTGGGGATCAAACTCAAGACACAAGACTTGCATAAGTACTTTACTGCTGGGCATCTAGCCAGCTTTAGACTTCTTTTCTTTTGCTTAACAGTACAGATTACCTTAAAAGTATTTAGCAGAGAGTTACTTCTTTTCTCAAACATCCTCTCTCCCTCTCCCTCTCCCTCCCTCCTTCCTCTCTCCCTCCCCCCCCCCTCTCTCTCTCTCTCTCTCTCTCTCTCTCTCTCTCTCTCTCTCTCTCTCACACACACACACACACACACTTTATATTATATTTTCAGGTTTGTGTCCTCGGTATGTTCCAGGTGATGCTGTGTAACGAAATGTGTAAAGCTGGAGGAATATGCAGTAGAATGTTGTGACATCACTTTCTGCAAGAATTTCTAAATGTTTAATCTCCTTTTCTAAACTTTTCTTGCCTCTGATTGACCGGCATTAGCCAGTCCCTGTGGAGGGCTGAGCTAGCTCTGTGAGCACAAAGAGGCAGCCACCTTTGCCTGCATAAAGCTTGCTCTCTGTGGCTTAAATATTCATTACTTATTACTCCTTGTGCCACTCATTCTTCAGTGACTGCATTAAATTGTGGAAATTAGATATTAATGATGCCCAAGGGGAGAAAATTCCAAAATGACATAAGGCTCATTAAATAACACTATTAAAATGCTTTAAAGGAAAATACTATTAGTGACACTTCAACTCTTTTTTAAATGTGGCATATGTTAGTTTCTCAAATTAAAATTTTTTTCTGGATTTAAAATAATGATTAACACACTAGGTAAAATTAAGTTAGGATTTGTCTTCCAAATTTAGCACTAAATGAAATGGGATGTCTACGCTATTTGAAAATTAAAATGACTAACTAGTTAAATGCTTCTGCCCTATGAAACTCTTCTATTGTCCACAGGAGAGAAATGATCAAGTTCCCTGACATCTTATGTATTTTAGGCTCATCAAGTTGACTTTGTTGGTTTTCTTATGATGGTGTAGGGAGAACTGTGCTAACTAGGACAAGGAAGCAGGGCAGATCCAGCAAACATCTCTCTCAGAACAAAGCTGCAATAGCAGGAAGCTTCATACTAAAGACTGGAGTTTATCTTGCTCAGTATCATTAGCATGTACACTATGCACTTACAAAACAAACATCAGAGGAAGATTCATATATTCATGACACAAGAGTCGATCATAAATAAATTCAACCTAAGAAAATATACACTCAAGATTTTTCAAACTCAAAAACCTCTCACATGTTAAAATGCTGTATTTGGGTTTTATTCCTTCTTCTTCACATGGATACATACTTATTCAAATATATTATATAATGCATTTCAAAAAATTAACCTGTATATTTTTAGTGGTAGCTTTATATTTTCAGGGACTCATTTTTCATGTTTGTATTTTTGGGGTGCCCTTCCTCTGTCCACTGGGATAGGATGTTTCCTCTGAAATGAAGGGGATTTTTGGAGGCCCGGGACTCAGCTTCTGGAGTCAAACTGTGAAGTATCCTGGACCACAACTGAGCCCCGCATCATCTTGCCCATCAGAAAACCGAAGGACACAAAGATGTCATTAGCCAAATGAGACTCCTATACCCACTATCATCTCATTCACACATAGGGTGCTTTTCCCATTCATTCAAATGCATTTACTCAGCAGGAATTGCATACAACATATAACATGGAGCTCCAGATCCATGAGGCTGAACAAGGCAGGAGCACAAAGTCTGGCTGGTGGGAAAATATGGGCTCTTGTGAGAGGACAATAGACCCTGAGCTACGACATGGGTCATGTAGGTGGGGCTCAATCATTTTGTTCAAGAAGGAATTTGAGAATAGGTAAGAGTGGCCATTAAAAATAATTCCTAGTTTGAGGCTCAAAGAATGAGTGAGCTTTAATGAGTATGGAACTCACAATGAGAAACCACGATAATTCGGGCAGAGGAGTCTGTGGACAAACAGGACAATGCTATCACTCTTCACAATGAGAGATGCACATGTAGGGTGAAAGGTGGTTACAGGTAAGTCCCCAATACAAGCTCAATGAAGACTTCCAAGAGACAAACAGGTTATTTTAAGTTAATGGTAAAACAAAGATAACTAGTCCATAAACTTTGTGGTGAAGTGCAGACATTTTATAACCTTTTCTTGTTTCTCCTAATAATAACAATGATCCCAATGATACTATTTTATTGAATACTGTCTAAAGGAGGTGGAGAGAGACCAATAGCTTGCCTGAGTCCTAACAGATCTGCAGGTGAGACTGAGGGTATACAGTGCTTCACACATCACAAATTCATGATAGCTGTGACTGTCACTGTCACTCACATGTCTATCCTGTGACCCTACTCTCTTTGATAACAACCTGGCCCACTGATGGCAGGACATACACCTTTCACATTCACTGACAGATGGCCATAGTTAATTTAGTGCCTGGTAGGTAAGATATTCATCAAATGGTTTCAAGCCATAGACCTCCATTGCTGGTATGAGATTTTCAGCTTATCTCCTTAACTCTGTAGTTCTAGCTCCTGAACTGCTTCACTTGGTACTGTCACTAATCCACAGACCCCTGGGTGCTACTCCTATACTAACTGCCAGACTGGGACAAATCCTCATTATCCCACTTGTTCATCAGACCATGAAACTTTGGGCACTAGACTAATTTCTCTAATTCTTTATTACATAAATCTTGAGTGCTGCCATAGAAATTGTATTTTTCCCTGTCTTTGTAGCTATTATCAGCTTAATATTGGAACTGACCAGGATGAATGCCCAACGCAAGAAATGTGAAAGTAACTAACTATCCCATGATTGTACATCAAAGAACATTTCTTAATCTCTGGGTTAACATGACAGAAGCCCAAGGCATGCTTCCTGACAGATAACCTACACCACGGCTGCAAAGTCCAGCTTCATTTTTTACAACAGAACAGTGTAAATATATTTGTCTTTAATTTGAATGCATTTGAAACACAAAATTAGGGGTGCCAACTCTTCCTTTGTAATAAGTACTTTTTTTTTTTACTAGAATAAACAAGCTTTAAGTAAATAAGATGCTGTCTGTGTTCATGATTCATAGCAACAAAAGAACCTTTAATTACTATATTCCAGCTCCCCAAGCAGATTTTTACATCGTTCTAGTGCTGTGCCTGCAATACTGGGTAACCGTTATGTCCTGAGCAATTCATTCTTCCAAAAAAATGATTTTGACAACATAGAACTAAGCCAAATGGCTCCTGAAAGTGAAGACCTTACAAACAGTACTTGTTCTATCAATTCCTCAGTGATGCTAAATACTGCTAAGGCTTTAGACAACCTTTTCATCCATTTTCCCAATGGTTTTATAATTGTTACCATCTTCATACCTGTTCAGGCTGCTCTGTCATTACAAAGCAGCTGTGTATGTATTGTACCTTCAAAATTCCAAGGCTTACCGATGCACCGAGAGCCATCTGTTGAGGTTACGAAGCCACGTGGACAGACACAAAAATAGCTTCCCACGGTGTTGGAACAGTCACCGGTTTCACAGACCCCAGGAACCACGCTGCACTCATCGATGTCTAATCAAGGGAAGATAATTGAGAAAGGCCTTCATTAAAAAAAAAGATTTAAGAACTATGAGAGCACTCATGGTTGATTGGTCAGATCATATAACCCTGAAGATACTCTTGTTTCAAGCCCTAAGGAATTTCTCACACATGTCTATGGGAACTTAGTGGAGAGTAACCTCCCAGGGCAGTAAAACAAGGCCAAAGAAAGCAAAACTATATAGCCCTCTCCCCTCCAATGTAACTTAAATTGCAAATAAGATGTCAAAGTTTTCATTCCAATTCTACATCAATGAGGGAATTATCCTCTTGGAGCCCTTCAAAAACACATATACAATTACCTTTTAAATATGGAATAATTAAATACAAACATGGCTAATTTTAACAATAATCATTGGAACTAACAAAGGGCATCGGGTTAATTTTTTCCTATTTGGCTTTAGGATGTGCTTTTGGTAGGTACATTTGGATGTGGGTGCATTTGACATGCTGGGAATAACTTCAACTTGAAACAATGTAGAACTATGGCAAAGTGAAAACCTGAGAGGCCCTGGAAAAGGCTCACTTTTCCTGCAGCAGCTCTGCTTATCCACTCTGCTTAGTTCTGGAAATGGATCCTTTCCTTTCACAGGATGGAAAGTCCGATGCTTTTCCTTACCTTTTCCTAAATCAGGAAACCCCAGTGCTCTTTCTATAAGCTTTCCTGTACTTTTCTTTTAATCCCATAAGCACAGAGAGGCAGAAAGTCAAACAAAACCTCAATTAGGCACACTGGGAGCTGAATGTTAATCCCTTTTACAAAAGGAAATGAGCCACTGGGAGAAAACCCAGCCAGGGATACCCAGTTGGCATTGTTCGCAAAGACACTGGTGTGGTAAAAGACTACTGAACAGAGGAAGCAATTATAAAAGTCATAAACATAATTACTTAAAATCAAAGTAAATGGGAACCTTTTGTTTCTTTTATGTTCTTGTCCCCTTGTGCTGTATACATTCTTTTAGAATGTCTCAATTTACAAGACAGGGAAAATAACTGCATTTTAATTATAAATGAGAGGGAAACCATTTAAGCTCAGTAATTATACCCCTCCCCCTGAGCCTCAGGGATCACTGCAGAAGAGGGGGTAGAAAGACTAAGGGGCAGTGGTGAGCTTTCCACAAGGAAACAGTGCTTCCTGGGCCTGGCAGTACATACAAAGTTCACATGAACTCACAGGGGTGTGACAGCAGGCACAGGATATGCATAAGACAAAGCTAGTCAAAATCCCAGCATGGATCATGGAGGTGGACATTAAGGACCACCCTTAGCTGAAGAGAGCTTGACAAAGATGGCTGCCAGAGGAGGGAGAGCCAGTTTTCCTTAGGGTCCCTGAGAAGCTAGTCCTGAGTAGATGACTCTCTATCAATACACATATGGGCAGCACAAAGTAGACTCTGAGTGTTTAAAAACAGAGCAGTTGGAGGAAAAAGTAGTGAGGGAGAAACAGGAAGAACTGCAGGGGAGAGAATGGGAACATTGATCAAACACATCCTATACAAGTATGAGATTCTCAAACAATGAAAGAAATGAAAACTATGAAATGGGAAATACAAGAAATGAACAATTCTAAGTTTTAAATAATAACATATAAATTTAGTCATCCCTTTTTTATATCCCTCTATTGATCCACTGATTACTTTTGGCCCATTTATTCTGAGAAGTCATCAGGCTAGTAAGTTGTATCACAAAACAACCATTAGACTTTTAAAAATTTCCTTTGTAACATGCAGACATCCTGGAACATATTAATTCAACAGCTGCTGAAGGACAGAGGCACAAATCCACACCTATCAATCCCTTGAGATGTCAGAATTCTAACATGAATTGCTGACACAAACGAGGAGCAATTGTGCAATGTGGTAACAGCACTCCCATCAGCCTTCACCCAGCAAAATGAAGCCATGTGTGCCAATTAGGACCTGTTGCATCCTGTGCTGCCATCTTCGTGCACACCATGCTTTCATACAACAGAGAGTAGCACAGAGATGAAGCAGGAACAGGCAGACCGCAAACAAGTATCACGATAAATCGCCTCTCTCTGAGGAAGACAAGACGGAGAATAGCATGATGTGAAGCAGATGGCACAAATAGAAGGCTGCACCCTGCATCCTATTCTCTTCACTGCCTAAAATATCAACAGTCTTGGTAGTTTAGGATTGACGAAAATCCTTAAATATTATAAGATCTTATGTCTTTCATCTGAACACTAACTTTTATTTGTAAGCATTTCCTAATAAAGGACGTTTTTCCTGTCCCAAAATGAAAAGTGAAAAAAGTTTGACATGGGGAGGGCACAGTATTTTTGAAAGAACTATCTTGGATATAGAAATACATGGTATGTTTCCTAATTTGTTTTCTGTTGTGATACAACACTGACCAAAAACAACTGAGGGCAAAAAAGTTGTCTGTTTCATTTTCGAGCTTATAGCAATCCATCATTGAGGGAAGCTAAGGCAGCAACTAAAGAAAGGAACCTGAAGACAAGAGCTGAAGCAGAGGCCATGTAACAGTGTGGTTATGCAACATTACAAAAATATCTCTTACAATCTAAGAGACTGGAACTTTTGCTGGAGCTCACAGTCAAAGTTAATAATATACCTTGAGGTCACTTGAGACTTATGACTGCTCTCCTACTTTGTACTCAAGTAGTTTGCTTAACCTGCTTTTGAGAGAACAATGTAACAGTCAAGCTTATGTGCCTTGGGTTTCCCATGTAAGTCAACTTTTACAACCTAGGATAATGCATACCTGTAATCTTAAATTATATACTCTTCCACATCCTGGGCCCAAATAATGTGTGTGCATCACTTGGTGATAGCAGCAAACACAGAAGCTGAAAGCAACTTTCTAAAATCTACCATAGAAAGTTGAAAGCAACCATTTATGGATATTGGCTGATAAGTGGTGGTGCCTCCTGTATAGTTCAATAAAGACAGCAAATCCTTGTGTGAGGGACACACAGATACAACAGACAGACAGGAGATACAGGGAGCATGATGTGGATGATCCAAATCTGGATTTGTTCTTGGTTAAATGACTCCAAAGAGGAGTGTTCTTCTTTTCTTAGTTCAACATCAGTGCATTGTTGGGGACTCTCTTGAATCCACAATATGATCATGAATGTGCTTAGTCCATGCAGAGGATTGCTGCTTACTGCTTTCTCCCCGTGGCTTGCTCAGTGTTCCTTTTTCTACCACCCTGAAACATCTGCTCAATATAATACCACCCATACTGGGCTGAACTCTCTCACATTAATCAACTAAGAAAATGCCTCACAGACTTGCTCGTAGGCCAATCGGATGTGGCCATTCCTCAAATGAAGGACCCTTTTTCCAGTTGATTCTAATTTTTGTTATGTTGATAAAAACTAACCAGCATGCTGTGGCATTTAATTTTTAGGTTTCTGTTAAAACATTCATTTTACAAAATCTCTGTGTATTTAGAATGAGATAGAAACCTTAAAAGGTTAAGCTCAAAATAGATACATGCCACAAATACTCTGTCAGGAGGCTGAGGGTTCTTTATACAGAAAATGATTATTCCCAAATATTTTTAGGCAAGTTACTCCACAAATTTTAAGAATTAAAAAAATAGGTATAAACAAAACAATACAAAAGCAATAATGAACAGAAACATGATGGCCCAGACATTTTGCATTTCAGGATACAAATGCCTAGTATTTATTCATCTAATAAAATTTAGCATTTATATTTATGTTCAGTGGGCTACATGCACAAAGCTCTCTTAGTAATTTGTTTCTTCAGGATCCTGTGTTGAAACTGGATTTGAAAGAAAGCCCTACATCAATGGACATCACATATTGCCTCAGTGTAAACAAGTGCACCTAAGGGTTGCAGGTCAATTCAAAGGAAAAATTAAAGCCATTCCTGCACACCTATTTTGCTCCCCCTTGAATCTTCTTGAACATTCTGAATTTTTTAAGTGAAATAGGAACTTTAGTTTTCAAATCTCAAAAAGACTCATTTAAACACAAGACAGAGATTTAATAGCATCATGGCTGAATGTCCAGGAACATGGACCTCAGGTTTGGTTAGACCAATGTCTCCTGCTTAGATCACAAGACATCCAGGCTGACATTCTACAACCATGTTAACCTTGTGAAAATACAGGAAACTCAAGATGGCCTGATGAGAATGGAGGCAACATGGGGGTCAAGATGCTCTTCTTCCCTTGTATCCCACAAAAATTCAGATTAAACTGTGATACACACAGCTGTATAAACATTCTGGTCCTTGTATTACTTCCCTATGAATTCTAATTTTCTGTGAATTGATACAGATTTATTACAGAGAAAATCTAGATTCTTTCTCTGGCTTGTCTAAACTGTAAATATCCCATTTACATTCACCTAGTTCTGTTTCCTGGAAAGTTTCTGGAAAACAAAGAAGCTCAGGTAGTTGGTTGCCGGCCTGAACATCTGGCGACAGCCTCTCTGTACTCTGACTTTATCTTTCATCATCTTTCCTTGATGGGGTCAAAATGGCTACAGCTAGACTTTTGACTGGGTCATCCAGTTAAAGGCAGGTTGTTTCTCCAAGGTCACCACCCTCTTGAGAGGAAGAAAATCTCCCTGAGAAAGAGCCCATAGCCTCTCTTTTCATCTTAATATAGTGAATTGGATCACAGGCAATACCTGAACAAATCCTTAGGCAAAGGCATGGCATCAGTGGCATAAGCCTGGAGTCCTCATCATCACTAAGTTTAGACTAATAAGTCACAGAAAGTGGAAGGGTGTGAGTGAGTCTGAAACACTGCACAGATGAAGACTGGGACTTGAATAAGCATGGATGGCTGGGAAGCTTGGGGGTAAAAGGTGCAGTTGAAAGGACAGACAGCAAATCCTGGAGCATTATCTTTAGAGCTTTGTCTTTTATTATGAAGGAGCTGTCTGCTTTCAAAGATTTTAAGCATTTAAAGATTTCAAAGATTCAAAGCATTTCATGAAGAAAGAATATTGCAGGATGCCTCAATTTAGTCTTATGAAGAAGAAAAAAGCCAGTATGAAATCAGGACAAAACAACAGAACTTTGCCACCACAAAGACATGTCAGACCATCTGATTTATCAGATAGATGCTGTAGAATGATTGAGAGAGAATGGGACATGGGGAGAGTTGGGTTTGAGAGAAGTAGACTAATGACCTACCCAACTAAAAGTCTGGGTATGGGATTCAGATGAGAGCTAAGTTCTGGCTTCATACTTTTATGGTTTATCACTAAGTATGCAGCTTGGGTTAGATGTAACAATGGATAGGATTATTACAAATAATGCTATGAACATGGTTGAACAGATGTCCTTGTTATATGAATGTGCTTCTTTTGGGTATATGCTTAAGAGTGGAACTGCTGGATCTTGTGGTAGACTCATTCCCATTTTCTTGAGGAGTTGCGATACTGATTTCCACAGTGGCTGTACAAGTTGGCACTCCCACCAGCAG